>NW_028270147.1:18566206-18866206 GCF_037043375.1 Chiloscyllium plagiosum
AGGGCGAGGTGAAGTGAGTCCTGGAACAGTGTGAGGAGGAGTGATTCCTTGTGCAGTGCGAAGGGAAGTGAGTCATGGAGCAGTGCGAGGGGAAGTTAGTCCTGGAGCAGTGCGAGGGGAAGTTAGTCCTCGTGCAGCGTGAGGTGAAGTGAGTCCTGGAGCAGTGTGAGGGGAAATGAGTCCTGGAGCAGGGTGACGGTAAGTGAGTCCTGGTGCAGCGCGAGGGGAACTGACTCCTGGTGCAGCATGAGGGGAAGTGCGTCCTGGTGTCGTGCGAGAGGAAGTGAGTCCTGGTGCAGCAGGAGGGGAAGTGAGTTCTGGATCAGCGTGAGGGGAAGTGAGTGCTGGTGCAGCGTGAGGGGAAGTGAGTCCTGGAGCAGTGTGAGGGGAAGTGAGTCCAGGAGCAGTGTGAGGGGAAGTGAGTCCTGGAGCAGCGTGAAGGGAAGTGAGTCCTGGAGCAGTGCGAGGTGAAGTGAGTCCTGGTGTAGTGTGAGGGGAAGTGAGTCCTGGTGCAGCGCAAGGGGAAGTGAGTCCTGGTGCAGCGTGAGGGGAAGTGAGTCCTGGTGCAGCGCGAAGTGAAGTGAGTCCTGGTGCAGCGCGAGGGGAAGTGAGTTTTGGATCTGTGCAAGGGGAAGTGATATCTGGAGCAGCGTGAGGGGAAGTGAGTCCTGGAGCAGTGGGCGGGGAAGTGAGTCCTGGACCAGCGCGAAGGGAAGTGACTCCTGGAGCAGTGTGACGGGAAGTGAGTGCTGGAGCAGAGCGAGGGGAAGTGAGTCCTGGAGCAGTTCGAGTGGAAGTGAGTTCTGGAGCAGAGCGAGGGGAAGTGAGTCCTGGAGCAGTTCGAGTGGAAGTGAGTCCTGGTGCAGCGCGAGGGGAACTGAGTCCTGGTGCAGCGTGAGGGGAAGCGCGTCCTCGAACAGTGTGACAGGAAGTGAGTCCTGGTGCTACGCGAGGGTAACTGAGTCCTGGTGCAGTGTGAGGGGAAGTGATTCCTGGAGCAGTGAGATGGGAAGTGAATTCTGGAGCAGGGCGAGGTGAAGTGAGTCCTGGAACAGTGTGAGGGGAAGTGAGTGCTCGTGCAGCGTGAGGGGAAGTGAGTCCTGGAGCTGTGTGAGGGGAAGTGAGTCCTGGTGCAACGCGAGGGGAAGTGCGTCCTGGTGTCGTGCGAGGGGAAGTGAGTCCTGGTGCAGCAGGAGGGGAAGTGAGTTCTGGAGCAGCGTGAGGGGAAGTGAGTCCTGGTGCAGCGTGAGGGGAAGTGAGTCCTGGAGCAGTGTGAGGGGAAGAGAGTCCTGGTGCAGCGTGAGGGGAAGTGAGTCCTGGAGCAGAGCGAGGGGAAGTGAGTCCTGGAGCAGTTCGAGTGGAAGTGAGTCCTGGTGCAGTGCGAGGGGAAGTGAGTCCTGGAGCAGAGCGAGGGGAAGTGAGTCCTGGAGCAGTTCGAGTGGAAGTGAGTCCTGGTGCAGTGCGAGTGGAAGTGAATCCTGGTGCAGTGCGAGGGGAAGTGAGTTCTGGAGCAGTGTGAGTTGAAGTGATTCCAGGAGCAGTGCGAGGGGAAGTGAGTCCAGGAGCAGTGCGAGGGGAAGTGAGTCCTGGAGCAGCGTGAAGGGAAGTGAGTCCTGGAGCAGTGCGAGGTGAAGTGCGTCCTGGTGTAGTGTGAGGGGAAGTGAGTCCTGGTGCAGCGCAAGGGGAAGTGAGTCCTGGTGCAGCGTGAGGGGAAGTGAGTCCTGGTGCAGCGCGAAGTGAAGTGAGTCCTGGTGCAGCGCGAGGGGAAGTGAGTCCTGGTGCAGCGCGAGGGGAAGTGAGTTTTGGATCTGTGCAAGGGGAAGTGATATCTGGAGCAGCGTGAGGGGAAGTGAGTCCTGGAGCAGTGGGCGGGGAAGTGAGTCCTGGACCAGCGCGAAGGGAAGTGACTCCTGGAGCAGTGTGACGGGAAGTGAGTGCTGGAGCTGCGGGTGGGGAAGTGAGTTCTGGAGCAGAGCGAGGGGAAGTGAGTCCTGGAGCAGTTCGAGTGGAAGTGAGTCCTGGTGCAGTGCGAGGGGAAGTGAGTTCTGGAGCAGAGCGAGGGGAAGTGAGTCCAGGAGCAGTGTGAGGGGAAGTGAGTCCTGGAGCAGCGCGAAGGGAAGTGAGTCGTGGAGCAGTGCGAGGTGAAGTGAGTCCTGGTGTCGTGTGAGGGGAAGTGAGTCCTGGTGCAGCGCGAGGGGAACTGAGTCCTGGTGCAGCGTGAGGGGAAGCGCGTCCTCGAACAGTGTGACAGGAAGTGAGTCCTGGTGCTACGCGAGGGTAACTGAGTCCTGGTGCAGCGTGAGGGGAAGTGATTCCTGGAGCAGTGAGATGGGAAGTGAATTCTGGAGCAGGGCGAGGTGAAGTGAGTCCTGGAACAGTGTGAGGGGAAGTGAGTGCTCGTGCAGCGTGAGGGGAAGTGAGTCCTGGAGCTGTGTGAGGGGAAGTGAGTCCTGGTGCAACGCGAGGGGAAGTGCGTCCTGGTGTCGTGCGAGGGGAAGTGAGTCCTGGTGCAGCAGGAGGGGAAGTGAGTTCTGGAGCAGCGTGAGTGGAAGTGAGTCCTGGTGCAGCGTGAGGGGAAGTGAGTCCTGGAGCAGTGTGAGGGGAAGAGAGTCCTGGTGCAGCGTGAGGGGAAGTGAGTCCTGGAGCAGAGCGAGGGGAAGTGAGTCCTGGAGCAGTTCGAGTGGAAGTGAGTCCTGGTGCAGTGCGAGGGGAAGTGAGTCCTGGAGCAGAGCGAGGGGAAGTGAGTCCTGGAGCAGTTCGAGTGGAAGTGAGTCCTGGTGCAGTGCGAGTGGAAGTGAGTCCTGGTGCAGTGCGAGGGGAAGTGAGTTCTGGAGCAGTGTGAGTTGAAGTGAGTCCAGGAGCAGTGCGAGGGGAAGTGAGTTCAGGAGCAGTGTGAAGGGAAGTGAGTATTGGAGCAGAGCGAGGGAAAGTGAGTCCAGGAGCAGTGTGAGGGGAAGTGAGTCCTGGAACAGTGTGAGGAGGAGTGTTTCCTTGTGCAGTGCGAAGGGAACTGAGTCATGGAGCAGTGCGAGGGGAAGTTAGTCCTCGTGCAGCGTGAGGGGAAGTGAGTCCTGGAGCAATGTGAAGAGAAGTGAGTCCCGGAGCAGGGCGAAGGGAAGTGAGTGCTGGAGCAGCGTGAGGGTAAGTGACTCCTGGAGCAGTGCGAGGGGAATTGAGTTCAGGAGCAGTGTGAAGGGAAGTTAGTTCTGGAGCAGAGCGAGGGGAAGTGAGTCCTGGAGCAGTGCGAGGGGAAGTGAGACCTGGAGCAGTGTGAGGGGAAGTGAGTCCTGGTGTAGCATGAGGGGAAGAGAGTTCTGGAGCAGAGCGAGGGGAAGTGAGTCCAGGAGCAGTGTGAGGGGAAGTGAGTCCTGGTGCAGCGTGAGGGGAAGTGAGTCCTGGAGCAGAGCGAGGGGAAGTGAGTCCTGGAGCAGTTCGAGTGGAAGTGAGTCCTGGTGCAGTGCGAGGGGAAGTGAGTTCTGGAGCAGAGCGAGGGGAAGTGAGTCCTGGAGCAGTGTGAGGGGAAGTGAGTCCTGGAGCAGTGTGAGGGGAAGTGAGTCGTGGAGCAGTGTGAGGGGAAGTGAGTATTGGAGCAGAGCGAGGGAAAGTGAGTCCAGGAGCAGTGTGAGGGGAAGTGAGTCCTGGAGCAGTGAGATGGGAAGTGAGTTCTGGAGCAGGGCGAGGTGAAGTGAGTCCTGGAACAGTGTGAGGAGGAGTGTTTCCTTGTGCAGTGCGAAGGGAAGTGAGTCCTGGAGCAGTGCGAGGGGAAGTTAGTCCTCCTGCAGCGTGAGGGGAAGTGAGTCCTGGAGCTGTGTGAGGGGAAGTGAGTCCTGGAGCAGTGTGAGGGGAAATGAGTCCTGGATCAGGGCGACGGTAAGTGAGTCCTGGTGCAGCGCGAGGGGAACTGACTCCTGGTGCAGCGTGAGGGGAAGTGCGTCCTGGAGTCGTGCAAGGGGAAGTGAGTCCTGGTGCAGCAGGAGGGGAAGTGAGTTCTGGATCAGTGCGAGGGGAAGTGAGTGCTGGTGCAGCGTGAGGGGAAGTGAGTCCTGGAGCAGTGTGAGGGGAAGTGAGTCCTGGAGCAGTGTGAGGGGAAGTGAGTCCAGGAGCAGTGTGAGGGGAAATGAGTCCTGGTGCAGCGTGAGGGGAACTGAGTTCTGGAGCAGCGTGAGGGGAAGTGAGTCCCGGAACAATGTGAAGAGAAGTGAGTCCTGGAGCAGGGCGAAGGGAAGTGAGTCCTGGAGCAATGTGAAGAGAAGTGAGTCCTGGAGCAGGGCGAAGGGAAGTGAGTCCTGGAGCAGCGCGAGGGGAAGTAATTCCTGGTGCAGTGCAAAGGAAAGTGAGTCCTGGAGCAGTGTGAGGGGAAGTGAGTCCTGGAGCAGTGTGAAGGGAAGTGAGTGCTGGAGCAGCGTGAGGGTAAGTGACTCCTGGAGCAGTGCGAGAGGAAGTGAGTTCAGGAGCAGTGTGAAGGGAAGTTAGTTCTGGAGCAGAGCGAGGGGAATTGAGTCCTGGAGCAGCGCGAGGGGAAGTGAGTCCTGGAGCAGTGTGAAGAGAAGTGAGTCCTGGAGCAGTGCGAGGGGAAGTGAGACCTGAAGCAGTGTGAGGGGAAGTGAGTCCTGGTGTAGCATGAGGGGAAGAGAGTTCTGGAGCAGAGCGAGGGGAAGTGAGTCCAGGAGCAGTGTGAGGGGAAGTGAGTCCTGGTGCAGCGTGAGGGGAAGTGATTCCTGGTGCAGTGCAAAGGAAAGTGAGTCCTGGTGCAGCGTGAGGGGAAGTGAGACCTGGAGCAGTGCGAGGGGAAGTGAGTCCTGTAGCAGGGAAGTGAGTACTGGAGAACTGCGAAGGGAAGTGAGTCCTGGAGCAGTGTGAGGGGAAGTGAGTCCTGGTGTAGCACGAGGGGAAGTGAGTTCTGGAGCAGAGCGAGGGGAAGTGAGTCCAGGAGCAGTGTGAGGGGAAGTGAGTCCTGGTGCAGCGTGAGTGGAAGTGAGTCCTGGTGTGGTGCGAGGGGAAGTGAGTCCTGGAGCAGAGCGAGGGGAAGTGAGTCCTGGTGCAGCGTGAGGGGAAGTGAATCCTGGAGCAGTGTGAGGGGAAGTGAGACCTGGAGCAGGGCGACGGTAAGTGAATCCTGGTGCAGCGCGAGGGGAACTGAATCCTGTTGCAGCGTGAGGGGAAGTGAGTCCTGATGCAGTGGGAGGGGAAGTGAGTTCTGGAGCAGTGCGAGGGGAAGTGAGCCCTGGTGCAGCGTGAAGGGAAGTGAGTCCTGGAGCAGTGTGAGGGAAAGTGAGTCCTGGAGCAGGGCGAAGGTAAGTGAGTCCTGGAGCAGGGCGAAGGTAAGTGAGTCCAGGAGCAGTGCGAAGGGAAGTGAGTCCTGGAGCAGTGTGAAGGGAAGTGAGTCCTGGAGCAGTGCGAAGGGAAGTGAGTCCTGGAGAAGCGGGAGTGGAAGTGAGTCCTGGAGCAGTGCGAGGGGAAGTGAGTCCTGGAGCAGTGTGGGGGGAAGTGAGTCCTGGAGCAGTGCGAGGGGAAGTGAGTCCTGGAGCAGGGAAGTGATCCTGGAGCAATTCGAGGGGAAGTGATTCCTGGTGCAGTGTGAGGGGAAGTGCGTCCTGGTGTCGTGCGAGGGGGAGTGAGTCCTGGTGCAGTGTGAGGGGAACTGAGTCCTGGTGCAGCGCGAGGGGAACTGAGTCCTGGTGTAGTGTGAGGGGAAGTGAGTCCTGGTGCAGCGTGAGGGGAAGTGAGTCCTGGTGCAGTGTGAGGGGAAGTGAGTCCTGATGCAGTGTGAGGGGAAGTGAGTCCTGGTGCAGTGTGAGGGGAAGTGAGTTCTGGAGCAGCGGGAGGGGAAGTGAGTCCTGGATCAGTGCGAGGGGAAGTGAGTCCTGGTGCAGTGTGAGGGGAAGTGAGTCCTGGTGCAGTGCGAGGGGAAGTGAGTCCTGGTGCAGCATGAGGGGAAGTGAGTTCTGGAGCAGTGCGAGGGGAAGTGAGTCCTGGTGCAGTTCGAGTGGAAGTGAGTCCTGGTGCAGTGCGAGGGGAAGTGAGTCCTGGTGCAGTGCGAGGGGAAGTGAGTTCTGGAGCAGCGTGAGGGGAAGTGAGTCCTGGTGCAGCATGAGGGGAAGTGAGTTCTGGAGCAGAGCGAGGGGAAGTGAGTCCTGGAGCAGTTCGAGTGGAAGTGAGTCCTGGTGCAGTGCGAGGGGAAGTGAGTTCTGGAGCAGCGTGAGGGGAAGTGAGTCCTGGTGTAGCATGAGGGGAAGTGAGTATTGGAGCAGAGCGAGGGAAAGTGAGTCCTGGAGCAGTGTGAAGGGAAGTGAGTCCTGGAGAAGTGGGAGTGGAAGTGAGTCCTGGAGCAGTGCGAGGGGGAAGTGAGTCCTGGAGCAGAGTGGGGGGAAGTGAGTCCTGGAGCAGTGCGTGGGGAAGTGAGTCCTGGAACAGTGCGAGGGGAAGTGAGTCCTGGAGCAGGGAAGTGAGTCCTGGAGCAATTCGAGGGGAAGTGATTCCTGGTGCAGTGCGAGGGGAAGTGAGTCCTGGTGCAGTGTGAGGGGAACTGAGTCCTGGTGCAGCGCGAGGGGAACTGAATCCTGGTGTAGTGTGAGGGGAACTGAGTCCTGGTGCAGCGCGAGTGGAACTGAGTCCTGGTGCAGCGTGAGGGGAAGTGCGTCCTGGTGTCGTGAGATGGGAAGTGAGTCCTGGAGCAGGGCGAGGGGAAGTGAGTCCTGGAGCAGCGCGAGGGGAAGTGAGTCCTGGAGCAGTGTGAAGGGAAGTGAGTCCTGGGGAAGTGGGAGTGGAAGTGAGTCCTGGAGCAGTGCGAGGGGGAAGTGAGTCCTGGAGCAGAGTGGGGGGAAGTGAGTCCTGGAGCAGTGCGTGGGGAAGTGAGTCCTGGAACAGTGCGAGGGGAAGTGAGTCCTGGAGCAGGGAAGTGAGTCCTGGAGCAATTCGAGGGGAAGTGATTCCTGGTGCAGTGCGAGGGGAAGTGAGTCCTGGTGCAGTGTGAGGGGAACTGAGTCCTGGTGCAGCGCGAGGGGAACTGAATCCTGGTGTAGTGTGAGGGGAACTGAGTCCTGGTGCAGCGCGAGTGGAACTGAGTCCTGGTGCAGCGTGAGGGGAAGTGCGTCCTGGTGTCGTGAAATGGGAAGTGAGTCCTGGAGCAGGGCGAGGGGAAGTGAGTCCTGGAGCAGCGCGAGGGGAAGTGAGTCCTGGAGCAGGGCGAGGGAAAGTGAGTCCTGGAGCAATGCGAGGGGAAGTGAGTCCTGGTGCAGCGTGAGGGGAAGTGATTCCTGGTGCAGTGTGCGGGGAAGTGAGTCCTGGTGCAGCGCGAGGGGAACTGAGTCCTGGTGCAGCATGAAGGGAAGTGAGACCTGGAGCAGTGTGAGGGGAAGTGAGTCCTGGGGCAGTGTGAGGGGAAGTGAGACCTGGGGCAGTGTGAGGGTAAGTGAGTCCTAGAGCAGCGCGAAGGGAAGTGAGTCCTGGAGCAGTGCGAGGTGAAGTGAGTCCTGGAGCAGTGCGAGGTGAAGTGAGTCCTGGTGTAGTGTGAGGGGAAGTGAGTCCTGGTGCAGCGCAAGGGGAAGTGAGTCCTGGTGCAGCGTGAGGGGAAGTGAGTCCTGGTGCAGCGCGAAGTGAAGTGAGTCCTGGTGCAGCGCGAGGGGAAGTGATATCTGGAGCAGCGTGAGGGGAAGTGAGTCCTGGAGCAGTGGGCGGGGAAGTGAGTCCTGGAGCAGCGCGAAGGGAAGTGACTCATGGAGCAGTGTGACGGGAAGTGAGTGCTGGAGCAGAGCGAGGGGAAGTGAGTCCTGGAGCAGTTCGAGTGGAAGTGAGTCCTGGTGCAGTGCGAGGGGAAGTGAGTCCTGGAGCAGTTCGAGTGGAAGTGAGTCCTGGTGTAGTGTGAGGGGAAGTGAGTCCTGGTGCAGCGCGAGGGGAAGTGAGTCCTGGTGCTACGCGAGGGTAACTGAGTCCTGGTGCAGCGTGAGGGGAAGTGATTCCTGGAGCAGTGAGATGGGAAGTGAGTTCTGGAGCAGGGCGAGGTGAAGTGAGTCCTGGTGTCGTGCGAGGGGAAGTGAGTCCTGGTGCAGCAGGAGGGGAAGTGAGTTCTGGAGCAGCGTGAGGGGAAGTGAGTCCTGGTGCAGCGTGAGGGGAAGTGAGTCCTTGAGCAGTGTGAGGGCAAGTGAGTCCTGGTGCAGTGTGAGGGGAAGTGAGTCCTTGAGCAGTGTGAGGGCAAGTGAGTCATGGAGCAGTGTGAGGGGGAAGTGAGTCCTGGAGCAGTGTGAGGGCAAGTGAGTCCTGGTGCAGTGTGAGGGGAAGTGAGTCCTGGAGCAGTGTGAGGGGAAGTGAGTCCTGGAGCTGGGCGAAGGTAAGTGAGTCCTGGAGCAGTGTGAGGGGAAGTGATTCCTGGAGCAGCGCAGGGGAAGTGAGTCCTGGAGCAGTGCGAAGGGAAGTGAGTCCTGGTGCAGTGCGAGGGGAAGTGAGTTCTGGTGCAAAGCGAGGGGAAGTGAGTCCAGGAGCAGTGTGAGGGGAAGTGAGTCCTGGAGCTGCGCGAGTGGAAGTGAGTCCTGGAGCAGCCTGAGGGGAAGTGAGTCCTGGTGCAGCGTGAGGGGAAGTGAGTCCTGGAGCAGCCTGAGGGGAAGTGAGTCCTGGTGCAGCGCGAGGGGAAGTGAGTCCTGGTGCAGCACGTAGTGAAGTGAGCTCTGGTGCTGCACGAGGGGAAGTGAGTCCTGGAGCAGTGTGAGGGGAAGTGAGTCCTGGTGCAGCGCGAGGGGAACTGAGTCCTGGTGTAGTGTGAGGGGAAGTGAGTCCTGGTGCAGCGTGAGTGGAAGTGAGTCCTGGTGTGGTGCGAGGGGAAGTGAGTCCTGGAGCAGAGCGAGGGGAAGTGAGTCCTGGTGCAGCGTGAGGGGAAGTGAATCCTGGAGCAGTGTGAGGGGAAGTGAGACCTGGAGCAGGGCGACGGTAAGTGAATCCTGGTGCAGCGCGAGGGGAACTGAATCCTGTTGCAGCGTGAGGGGAAGTGAGTCCTGATGCAGTGGGAGGGGAAGTGAGTTCTGGAGCAGTGCGAGGGGAAGTGAGTCCTGGTGCAGCGTGAAGGGAAGTGAGTCCTGGAGCAGTGTGAGGGAAAGTGAGTCCTGGAGCAGGGCGAAGGTAAGTGAGTCCTGGAGCAGGGCGAAGGTAAGTGAGTCCAGGAGCAGTGCGAAGGGAAGTGAGTCCTGGAGCAGTGTGAAGGGAAGTGAGTCCTGGAGCAGTGCGAAGGGAAGTGAGTCCTGGAGAAGCGGGAGTGGAAGTGAGTCCTGGAGCAGTGCGAGGGGAAGTGAGTCCTGGAGCAGTGTGGGGGGAAGTGAGTCCTGGAGCAGTGCGAGGGGAAGTGAGTCCTGGAGCAGGGAAGTGATCCTGGAGCAATTCGAGGGGAAGTGATTCCTGGTGCAGTGTGAGGGGAAGTGCGTCCTGGTGTCGTGCGAGGGGGAGTGAGTCCTGGTGCAGTGTGAGGGGAACTGAGTCCTGGTGCAGCGCGAGGGGAACTGAGTCCTGGTGTAGTGTGAGGGGAAGTGAGTCCTGGTGCAGCGTGAGGGGAAGTGAGTCCTGGTGCAGTGTGAGGGGAAGTGAGTCCTGATGCAGTGTGAGGGGAAGTGAGTCCTGGTGCAGTGTGAGGGGAAGTGAGTTCTGGAGCAGCGGGAGGGGAAGTGAGTCCTGGATCAGTGCGAGGGGAAGTGAGTCCTGGTGCAGTGTGAGGGGAAGTGAGTCCTGGTGCAGTGCGAGGGGAAGTGAGTCCTGGTGCAGCATGAGGGGAAGTGAGTTCTGGAGCAGTGCGAGGGGAAGTGAGTCCTGGTGCAGTTCGAGTGGAAGTGAGTCCTGGTGCAGTGCGAGGGGAAGTGAGTCCTGGTGCAGTGCGAGGGGAAGTGAGTTCTGGAGCAGCGTGAGGGGAAGTGAGTCCTGGTGCAGCATGAGGGGAAGTGAGTTCCGGAGCAGAGCGAGGGGAAGTGAGTCCTGGAGCAGTTCGAGTGGAAGTGAGTCCTGGTGCAGTGCGAGGGGAAGTGAGTTCTGGAGCAGCGTGAGGGGAAGTGAGTCCTGGTGTAGCATGAGGGGAAGTGAGTATTGGAGCAGAGCGAGGGAAAGTGAGTCCTGGAGCAGTGTGAAGGGAAGTGAGTCCTGGAGAAGTGGGAGTGGAAGTGAGTCCTGGAGCAGTGCGAGGGGGAAGTGAGTCCTGGAGCAGAGTGGGGGGAAGTGAGTCCTGGAGCAGTGCGTGGGGAAGTGAGTCCTGGAACAGTGCGAGGGGAAGTGAGTCCTGGAGCAGGGAAGTGAGTCCTGGAGCAATTCGAGGGGAAGTGATTCCTGGTGCAGTGCGAGGGGAAGTGAGTCCTGGTGCAGTGTGAGGGGAACTGAGTCCTGGTGCAGCGCGAGGGGAACTGAATCCTGGTGTAGTGTGAGGGGAACTGAGTCCTGGTGCAGCGCGAGTGGAACTGAGTCCTGGTGCAGCGTGAGGGGAAGTGCGTCCTGGTGTCGTGAGATGGGAAGTGAGTCCTGGAGCAGGGCGAGGGGAAGTGAGTCCTGGAGCAGCGCGAAGGGAAGTGAGTCCTGGAGCAGGGCGAGGGAAAGTGAGTCCTGGAGCAATGCGAGGGGAAGTGAGTCCTGGTGCAGCGTGAGGGGAAGTGATTCCTGGTGCAGTGTGCGGGGAAGTGAGTCCTGGTGCAGCGCGAGGGGAACTGAGTCCTGGTGCAGCATGAAGGGAAGTGAGACCTGGAGCAGTGTGAGGGGAAGTGATTCCTGGTGCAGTGTGAGGGGAAGTGAGACCTGGGGCAGTGTGAGGGTAAGTGAGTCCTAGAGCAGCGCGAAGGGAAGTGAGTCCTGGAGCAGTGCGAGGTGAAGTGAGTCCTGGAGCAGTGCGAGGTGAAGTGAGTCCTGGTGTAGTGTGAGGGGAAGTGAGTCCTGGTGCAGCGCAAGGGGAAGTGAGTCCTGGTGCAGCGTGAGGGGAAGTGAGTCCTGGTGCAGCGCGAAGTGAAGTGAGTCCTGGTGCAGCGCGAGGGGAAGTGATATCTGGAGCAGCGTGAGGGGAAGTGAGTCCTGGAGCAGTGGGCGGGGAAGTGAGTCCTGGAGCAGCGCGACGGGAAGTGACTCCTGGAGCAGTGTGACGGGAAGTGAGTGCTGGAGCAGAGCGAGGGGAAGTGAGTCCTGGAGCAGTTCGAGTGGAAGTGAGTCCTGGTGCAGTGCGAGGGGAAGTGAGTCCTGGAGCAGTTCGAGTGGAAGTGAGTCCTGGTGTAGTGTGAGGGGAAGTGAGTCCTGGTGCAGCGCGAGGGGAAGTGAGTCCTGGTGCTACGCGAGGGTAACTGAGTCCTGGTGCAGCGTGAGGGGAAGTGATTCCTGGAGCAGTGAGATGGGAAGTGAGTTCTGGAGCAGGGCGAGGTGAAGTGAGTCCTGGTGTCGTGCGAGGGGAAGTGAGTCCTGGTGCAGCAGGAGGGGAAGTGAGTTCTGGAGCAGCGTGAGGGGAAGTGAGTCCTGGTGCAGCGTGAGGGGAAGTGAGTCCTTGAGCAGTGTGAGGGCAAGTGAGTCCTGGTGCAGTGTGAGGGGAAGTGAGTCCTTGAGCAGTGTGAGGGCAAGTGAGTCATGGAGCAGTGTGAGGGGGAAGTGAGTCCTGGAGCAGTGTGAGGGCAAGTGAGTCCTGGTGCAGTGTGAGGGGAAGTGAGTCCTGGAGCAGTGTGAGGGGAAGTGAGTCCTGGAGCTGGGCGAAGGTAAGTGAGTCCTGGAGCAGTGTGAGGGGAAGTGATTCCTGGAGCAGCGCAGGGGAAGTGAGTCCTGGAGCAGTGCGAAGGGAAGTGAGTCCTGGAGAAGTGGGAGTGGAACTGAGTCCTGGTGCAGTGCGAGGGGAAGTGAGTTCTGGTGCAAAGCGAGGGGAAGTGAGTCCAGGAGCAGTGTGAGGGGAAGTGAGTCCTGGAGCTGCGCGAGTGGAAGTGAGTCCTGGAGCAGCCTGAGGGGAAGTGAGTCCTGGTGCAGCGTGAGGGGAAGTGAGTCCTGGAGCAGCCTGAGGGGAAGTGAGTCCTGGTGCAGCGCGAGGGGAAGTGAGTCCTGGTGCAGCACGTAGTGAAGTGAGCTCTGGTGCTGCACGAGGGGAAGTGAGTCCTGGAGCAGTGTGAGGGGAAGTGAGTCCTGGTGCAGCGCGAGGGGAACTGAGTCCTGGTGTAGTGTGAGGGGAAGTGAGTCCTGGTGCAGCGCGAGTGGAACTGAGTCCTGGTGCAGCGTGAGTGGAAGTGCGTCCTGGTGTCGTGAGATGGGAAGTGAGTCCTGGAGCAGGGCGAGGGGAAGTGAGTCCTGGAGCAGGGAAGTAAGTTTTGGAGCAGTGCGAGGGGAAGTGAGTCCTGGAGCAGCATGAGGGGAAGTGAGTCCTGGAGCTGCGTGAGGGGAAGTGAGTCCTGGTGCAGTGCGAGGGGAAGTGAGTCCTGGTGTAGCATGAGGGGAAGTGAGTCCTGGTGCAACGCGAGGGGAAGTGAGTCCAGGAGCAGCGTGAGGGGAAGTGAATCCTGGTGCAGCGCGAGGGGAAGTGAGTCCTGGAGCAGTGTGAGGGGAAGTGAGTCCTGGAGCAGCGCGAGGGGAAGTGAGTCCTGGAGCAGCGCGAAGGGAAGTGAGTCGTGGAGCAGTGCGAGGTGAAGTGAGTCCTGGTGTAGTGTGAGGGGAAGTGAGTCCTGGTGCAGCGCGAGGGTAACTGAGTCCTGGGGCAGCGTGTGGGGAAGTGATTCCTGGAGCAGTGCGATGGGAAGTGAGTTCTGGAGCAGGGCGAGGTGAAGTGAGTCCTGGAACAGTGTGAGGGGAAGTGAGTGCTCGTGCAGCGTGAGGGGAAGTGAGTCCTGGAGCTGTGTGAGGGAAAGTGAGTGCTCGTGCAGCGTGAGGGGAAGTGAGTCCTGGAGCTGTGTGAGGGGAAGTGAGTCCTGGTGCAACGCGAGGGGAAGTGCGTCCTGGTGTCGTGCGAGGGGAAGTGAGTCCTGGTGCAGCAGGAGGGGAAGTGAGTTCTGGAGCAGTGTGAGGGGAAGTGAGTCCAGGAGCAGCGTGAGGGGAAGTGAGTCCTGGAGCAGTGTGAGGGCAAGTGAGTCCTGGTGCAGCAGGAGGGGAAGTGAGTTCTGGAGCAGTGTGAGGGGAAGTGAGTCCAGGAGCAGCGTGAGGGGAAGTGAGTCCTGGAGCAGTGTGAGGGCAAGTGAGTCCTGGTGCAGTGTGAGGGGAAGTGAGTCCTGGAGCAGTGTGAGGGGAAGTGAGTCCTGGTGCAGCGCAAGGGGAAGTGAGTCCAGGAGCAGTGTGAAGGGAAGTGAGTACTGCAGCAGTGCGAGGGGAAGTGAGTCCTGGTGCAGTGTGAAGAGAAGTGAGTCCCGGAGCAGGGCGAAGGGAAGTGAGTGCTGGAGCAGGGTGAGGGTAAGTGACTCCTGGAGCAGTGCGAGGGGAAGTGAGTTCAGGAGCAGTGTGAAGGGCAGTTAGTTCTGGAGCAGAGCGAGGGGAAGTGAGTCCTGGAGCAGCGCGAGGGGAAGTGAGTCCTGGTGCAGCGTGAAGGGAAGTGAGTCCTGGAGCAGTGTGAGGGAAAGTGAGTCCTGGAGCAGGGCGAAGGTAAGTGAGTCCAGGAGCAGTGCGAAGGGAAGTGAGTCCTGGAGCAGG
Organism: Chiloscyllium plagiosum; assembly: GCF_037043375.1. Lineage (NCBI taxonomy): Eukaryota > Metazoa > Chordata > Chondrichthyes > Orectolobiformes > Hemiscylliidae > Chiloscyllium > Chiloscyllium plagiosum. The sequence goes on from NW_028270147.1 coordinate 18,579,797, forward strand.
GCGAAGGGAAGTGAGTCCTGGAGCAGGGCGAAGGGAAGTGAGTCCAGGAGCAGTGTGAAGGGAAGTGAGTCCTGGAGCAGTGCGAAGGGAAGTGAGTCCTGGAGAAGCGGGAGTGGAAGTGAGTCCTGGTGCAGTGCGAGGGGAAGTGAGTCCTGGAGCAGTGTGGGGGGAAGTGTGTCCTGGAGCAGTGCGAGGGGAAGTGAGTCCTGGAGCAGTGCGAGGGGAAGTGAGTCCTGGAGCAGTGCGAGGGGAAGTGAGTCCTGGAGCAGGGAAGTGAGTCCTGGAGCAATTCGAGGGGAAGTGATTGCTGGTGCAGTGTGAGGGGAAGTGAGTCCTGGTGCAGCGCGAGGGGAACTGAGTCCTGGTGCAGCATGAAGGGAAGTGAGACCTGGAGCAGTGTGAGGGGAAGTGAGTCCTGGAGCTGCGGGTGGGGATGTGAGTTCTGGAGCAGTGTGAGGGGAATTGAGACCTGGTGCAGCATGAGGGGAAGTGAGTCCAGGAGCAGTGTGAGGTGAAGTGAGTCCTGGAGCAGCGTGAGGGGAAGTGAGTCCTGGTGCAGTGCGAGGGGAATTGAGACCTGGTGCAGCATGAGGGGAAGTGAGTCCAGGAGCAGTGTGAGGGGAAGTGTGTCCTGGTGCAGCATGAGGGGAAGTGAGTCCAGGAGCAGTGTGAGGGGAAGTGAGTCCTGGTGCAGCGTGAGTGGAAGTGCGTCCTGGTGTCGTGAGATGGGAAGTGAGTCCTGGAGCAGGGCGAGGGGAAGTGAGTCCTGGAGCAGCGCAAGGGGAAGTGAGTCCTGGAGCAGGGAAGTGAGTCCTGGTGCAGTTCGAGTGGAAGTGAGTTCTGGAGCAGCGTGAAGGGAAGTGAGTCCTGGAGAAGTGGGAGTGGAAGTGAGTCCTGGAGCAGTGCGAGGGGGAAGTGAGTCCTGGAACAGTGCGAGGGGAAGTGAGTCCTGGTGCAGTGCGAGGGGAAGTGAGTCCTGGTGCAGTGTGAGGGGAACTGAGTCCTGGTGCAGCGCGAGGGGAACTGAATCCTGGTGTAGTGTGAGGGGAACTGAGTCCTGGTGCAGCGCGAGTGGAACTGAGTCCTGGTGCAGCGTGAGGGGAAGTGCGTCCTGGTGTCGTGAGATGGGAAGTGAGTCCTGGAGCAGGGCGAGGGGAAGTGAGTCCTGGAGCAGCGCGAGGGGAAGTTAGTCCTGGAGCAGCGAAATGAGTCCTGGAGCAGGGCGAGGGGAAGTGAGTCCTGGAGCAGGGCGAGGGGAAGTGAGTCCTGGAGCAGGGCGAGGGGAAGTGAGTCCTGGAGCAATGCGAGGGGAAGTGAGTCCTGGAGCAGTGCGAGGGGAAGTGAAATCTGGAGCAGCGGGAGGGGAAGTGATTCCTGGTGCAGTGTGAGGGGAAGTGATTCCTGGTGCAGTGTGAGGGGAACTGAGTCCTGGTGCAGCATGAAGGGAAGTGAGACCTGGAGCAGTGTGAGGGGAAGTGAGTCCTGGAGCTGCGGGTGGGGATGTGAGTTCTGGAGCAGTGTGAGGGGAATTGAGACCTGGTGCAGCATGAGGGGAAGTGAGTCCAGGAGCAGTGTGAGGGGAAGTGAGTCCTGGAGCAGCGTGAGGGGAAGTGTGTCCTGGTGTAGCATGAGGGGAAGTGAGTATTGGAGCAGAGCGAGGGAAAGTGAGTCCAGGAGCATTGTGAGGGGAAGTGAGTCCTGGTGCAGCGTGAGGGGAAGTGCGTTCTGGGGTCGTGTGAGGGGAAGTGAGTCCTGGAGCAGGGCGAAGGGAAGTGAGTCCTGGAGCAGTTCGAGTGGAAGTGAGTCCTGGTGCAGCGTGAGGGGAAGTGAGTCCTGGTGCAGTGTGAGGGGAAGTGAGTCCTGGAGCAGGGCGAAGGGAAGTGAGTCCTGGAGCAGTTCGAGTGGAAGTGAGTCCTGGTGCAGTGCGAGGGGTAGTGAGTTCTGGAGCAGAGCGAGGGGAGGTGAGTCCAGGAGCAGTGTGAGGGGAAGTGAGTCCTTGTGCAGTGCGAGGGGAAGTGAGTCCAGGAGCAGTGTGAGGGGAAGTGAGACCTGGTGCAGTGTGAGGGGTAGTGAGTTCTGGAGCAGTCTGAGGGGAAGTGAGTCCGGGGGCAGTGTGAGGGGAAGTGAGACCTGGGGCAGTGTGAGGGTAAGTGAGTCCTGGAGCAGCGCAAAGGGAAGTGAGTCCTGGAGCAGTGCGAGGTGAAGTGAGTCCTGGTGTAGTGTGAGGGGAAGTGATTCCTGGAGCAGTGAGATGGGAAGTGAGTTCTGGAGCAGGGCGAGGTGAAGTGAGTCCTGGAACAGTGTGAGGGGGAGTGTTTCCTTGTGCAGTGCGAAGGGAAGTGAGTCCTGGAGCAGTGCGAGGGGAAGTGAGTCCTCGTGCAGCGTGAGGGGAAGTGAGTCCTGGAGCTGTGTGAGGGGAAGTGAGTCCTGGAGCAGTGCGAGGGGAAGTGAGTCCTCGTGCAGCGTGAGGGGAAGTGAGTCCTGGAGCTTTGTGAGGGGAAGTGAGTCCTGGAGCAGTGTGAGGGGCAATGAGTCCTGGAGCAGGGCGACGGTAAGTGAGTCCTGGTGCAGCGCGAGGGGAACTGAGTCCTGGTGCAGCGTGAGGGGAAGTGAGTTCTGGAGCAGTGCGAGGGGAAGTGAGTCCTGGAGCAGTGTGAGGGGAAGTGAGTCCTGGAGCAGTGCGAGGGGAAGTCAGTCCTGGTGCAGCGCGAGGGGAAGTGAGTCCAGGAGCAGTGCGAGGGGAAGTGAGTCCTGCTGGATTGTGAAGTGAAGTGAGTCCCGGAGCAGGGTGAAGGGAAGTGAGTGCTGGAGCAGCGTGAGGGTAAGTGACTCCTGGAGCAGTGCGAGGGGAAGTGAGTTCAGGAGCAGTGTGAAGAGAAGTTAGTCCTGGAGCAGAGCGAGGGGAAGTGAGTCCTGGAGCAGCGCGAGGGGAAGTGATTCCTGGAGCAGCGCAGGGGAAGTGAGTCCAGGAGCAGTGCGAGTGGAAGTGAGTCCTGGAGCAGCCTGAGGGGAAGTGAGTCCTGGTGCAGCACGAAGTGAAGTGAGCTCTTGTGCTGCACGAGGGGAAGTGAGTCCTGGAGCAGCGAGAGTGGAAGTGAGTCCTGGAGCAGCATGAAGGGAAGTGAGACCTGGAGCAGTGTGAGGGGAAGTGAGTCCTGGAGCTGCGGGTGGGGATGTGAGTTCTGGAGCAGTGCGAGGGGAATTGAGACCTGGTGCAGCATGAGGGGAAGTGAGTCCAGGAGCAGTGTGAGGAGAAGTGAGTCCTGGAGCAGCGTGAGGGGAAGTGTGTCCTGGTGTAGCATGAGGGGAAGTGAGTATTGGAGCAGAGCGAGGGAAAGTGAGTCCAGGAGCAGTGTGAGGGGAAGTGAGTCCTGGTGCAGCGTGAGGGGAAGTGCGTTCTGGGGTCGTGTGAGGGGAAGTGAGTCCTGGAGCAGGGCGAAGGGAAGTGAGTCCTGGAGCAGTTCGAGTGGAAGTGAGTCCTGGTGCAGCGTGAGGGGAAGTGAGTCCTGGTGCAGTGTGAGGGGAAGTGAGTCCTGGAGCAGGGCGAAGGGAAGTGAGTCCTGGAGCAGTTCGAGTGGAAGCGAGTCCTGGTGCAGTGCGAGGGGTAGTGAGTTCTGGAGCAGAGCGAGGGGAAGTGAGTCCAGGAGCAGTGTGAGGGGAAGTGAGTCCTTGTGCAGTGTGAGGGGAAGTGAGTCCAGGAGCAGTGTGAGGGGAAGTGAGACCTGGTGCAGTGCGAGGGGTAGTGAGTTCTGGAGCAGTCTGAGGGGAAGTGAGTCCTGGGGCAGTGTGAGGGTAAGTGAGTCCTGGAGCAGCGCGAAGGGAAGTGAGTCCTGATGTAGTGCGAGGTGAAGTGAGTCCTGGTGTAGTGTGAGGGGAAGTGAGTCCTGGTGCAGCGCGAGGGGAAGTGAGTCCTGGTGCTACGCGAGGGTAACTGAGTCCTGGTGCAGTGTGAGGGGAAGTGATTCCTGGAGCAGTGAGATGGGAAGTGAGTTCTGGAGCAGGGCGAGGTGAAGTGAGTCCTGGAACAGTGTGAGGGGGAGTGTTTCCTTGTGCAGTGCGAAGGGAAGTGAGTCCTGGAGCAGTGTGAGGGGAAGTGAGTCCTCGTGCAGCGTGAGGGGAAGTGAGTCCTGGAGCTGTGTGAGGGGAAGTGAGTCCTGGAGCAGTGTGAGGGGCAATGTGTCCTGGAGCAGGACGACGGTAAGTGAGTCCTGGTGCAGCGCGAGGGGAACTGAGTCCTGGTGCAGCGTGAGGGGAAGTGCGTCCTGGTGTCGTGCGAGGGGAAGTGAGTCCTGGTGCAGCAGGAGGGGAAGTGAGTTCTGGAGCAGTGCGAGGGGAAGTGAGTGCTGGAGCAGTGTGAGGGGAAGTGAGTCCTGGAGCAGTGTGAACGGAATTGAGTCCTTGAGCAATGTGAAGAGAAGTGAGTCCTGGAGCAGGGCGAAGGGAAGTGAGTCCTGGAGCAGCGCGAGGGGAAGTGATTCCTGGAGCAGCACAGGGGAAGTGAGTCCTGGAGCAGTGCGAAGGGAAGTGAGTCCTGGAGAAGTGGGAGTGGAAGTGAGTCCTGGTGCAGTGCGAGGGGAACTGAGTCCTGGTGCAGCACGAGTGGAACTGAGTCCTGGTGCAGTGCGAGGGGAAGTGAGTCCTGGTGCAGCACGAGTGGAACTGAGTCCTGGTGCAGTGCGAGGGGAAGTGAGTTCTGGTGCAAAGCGAGGGGAAGTGAGTCCAGGAGCAGTGTGAGGGGAAGTGAGTCCTGGAGCTGCGCGAGTGGAAGTGAGTCCTGGAGCAGCCTGAGGGGAAGTGAGTCCTGGTGCAGCGCGAGGGGAAGTGAGTCCTGGAGCAGCCTGAGGGGAAGTGAGTCCTGGTGCAGCACGAAGTGAAGTGAGCTCTGGTGCTGCACGAGGGGAAGTGAGTCCTGGAGCAGCGAGAGTGGAAGTGAGTCCTGGAGCAGCCTGAGGGGAAGTGATTCCTGGAGCAGCGCAGGGGAAGTGAGTCCTGGAGCAGTGCGAAGGGAAGTGAGTCCTGGAGAAGTGGGAGTGGAAGTGAGTCCTGGTGCAGTGCGAGGGGAAGTGAGTCCTGGTGCAGCACGAGTGGAACTGAGTCCTGGTGCAGTGCGAGGGGAAGTGAGTTCTGGTGCAAAGCGAGGGGAAGTGAGTCCAGGAGCAGTGTGAGGGGAAGTGAGTCCTGGAGCTGCGCGAGTGGAAGTGAGTCCTGGAGCTGCGCGAGTGGAAGTGAGTCCTGGAGCAGCCTGAGGGGAAGTGAGTCCTGGTGCAGCGCGAGGGGAAGTGAGTCCTGGAGCAGCCTGAGGGGAAGTGAGTCCTGGTGCAGCGCGAGGGGTAGTGAGTCCTGGAGCAGCCTGAGGGGAAGTGAGTCCTGGTGCAGCACGAGTGGAACTGAGTCCTGGTGCAGTGCGAGGGGAAGTGAGTCCTGGTGCAGCACGAGTGGAACTGAGTCCTGGTGCAGTGCGAGGGGAAGTGAGTTCTGGTGCAAAGCGAGGGGAAGTGAGTCCAGGAGCAGTGTGAGGGGAAGTGAGTCCTGGAGCAGCCTGAGGGGAAGTGAGTCCTGGAGCAGTGTGAGGGGAAGTGAGTCCTGGTGCAACATGAGGGGAATTGAGTCCAGGAGCAGCGTGAGGGGAAGTGAGTCCTGGTGCAGCATGAGGGGAAGTGAGTCCAGGAGCAGCGTGAGGGGAAGTGAGTCCTGGAGCAGTGCGAGGGGAAGTGAGCCCTGGTGCTGCTCGAGGGGAAGTGAGTCCTAGAGCAGGGAAGTAAGTTTTGGAGCAGTGCGAGGGGAAGTGAGTCCTGGAGCAGCATGAGGGGAAGTGAGTCCTGGAGCAGCATGAGGGGAAGTGAGTCCTGAAGCAGCGTGAGGGGAAGTGAGTCCTGGTGCAGTGCGAGGGGAAGTGAGTCCTGGTGTAGCATGAGGGGAAGTGAGTCCTGGTGCAACGCGAGGGGAAGTGAGTCCAGGAGCAGCGTGAGGGGAAGTGAATCCTGATGCAGCGCGAGGGGAAGTGAGTCCTGGAGCAGTGTGAGGGGAAGTGAGTCCTGGAGCAGCGCGAGGGGAAGTGAGTCCTGGAGCTGCGCGAGTGGAAGTGAGTCCTGGAGCAGCCTGAGGGGAAGTGAATCCTGGAGCAGTGTGAGGGGAAGTGAGTCCTGGTGCAACATGAGGGGAATTGAGTCCAGGAGCAGCGTGAGGGGAAGTGAGTCCTGGTGCAGCATGAGGGGAAGTGAGTCCAGGAGCAGCGTGAGTGGAAGTGAGTCCTGGAGCAGTGCGAGGGGAAGTGAGCCCTGGTGCTGCTCGAGGGGAAGTGAGTCCTGGAGCAGGGAAGTAAGTTTTGGAGCAGTGCGAGGGGAAGTGAGTCCTGGAGCAGCATGAGGGGAAGTGAGTCCTGGAGCAGCATGAGGGGAAGTGAGTCCTGGAGCAGCGTGAGGGGAAGTGAGTCCTGGAGCAGCGTGAGGGGAAGTGAGTCCTGGTGCAGTGCGAGGGGAAGTGAGTCCTGGTGTAGCATGAGGGGAAGTGAGTCCTGGAGCAGCGTGAGGGGAAGTGAGTCCTGGTGCAGTGCGAGGGGAAGTGAGTCCTGGAGCAGGGAAGTAAGTTTTGGAGCAGTGCGAGGGGAAGTGAGTCCTGGAGCAGCATGAGGGGAAGTGAGTCCTGGAGCAGCATGAGGGGAAGTGAGTCCTGGTGCAGCGTGAGGGGAAGTGAGTCCTGGAGCAGCGTGAGGGGAAGTGAGTCCTGGTGCAGTGCGAGGGGAAGTGAGTCCTGGTGTAGCATGAGGGGAAGTGAGTCCTGGTGCAACGCGAGGGGAAGTGAGTCCAGGAGCAGCGTGAGGGGAAGTGAATCCTGATGCAGCGCGAGGGGAAGTGAGTCCTGGAGCAGTGTGAGGGGAAGTGAGTCCTGGAGCAGCGCGAGGGGAAGTGAGTCCTGGAGCTGCGCGAGTGGAAGTGAGTCCTGGAGCAGCCTGAGGGGAAGTGAATCCTGGAGCAGTGTGAGGGGAAGTGAGTCCTGGTGCAGCATGAGGGGAAGTGAGCCCAGGAGCAGCGTGAGGGGAAGTGAGTCCTGGAGCAGCGAGAGTGGAAGTGAGTCCTGGTGCAGCATGAGGGGAAGTGAGTCCTGGTGCAGCATGAGGGGAAGTGAGTCCTGGTGTAGTGTGAGGGGAAGTGAGTCCTGGTGCAGCGCGAGTGGAAGTGAGTCCTGGAGCAGTGTGGGGGGAAGTGAGTCCTGGAGCAGTGCGCGGGGAAGTGAGTCCTGGAGCAGTGCGAGGGGAAGTGAGTCCTGGAGCAGGGAAGTGAGTCCTGTAGCAATTCGAGGGGAAGTGATTCCTGGTGCAGTGTGAGGGGAAGTGAGTCCTGGTGCAGTGTGAGGGGAACTGAGTCCTGGTGCAGCGCGAGGGGAACTGAGTCCTGGTGTAGTGTGAGGGGAAGTGAGTCCTGGTGCAGCGCGAGTGGAACTGAGTCCTGGTGCAGCGTGAGGGGAAGTGCGTCCTGGTGTCGTGAGATGGGAAGTGAGTCCTGGAGCAGGGCGAGGGGAAGTGAGTCCTGGAGCAGCGCAAGGGGAAGTGAGTCCTGGAGCAGGGAAATGAGTCCTGGAGCAGGGCGAGGGGAAGTGAGTCCTGGAGCAATGTGAGGGGAAGTGAGTCCTGGAGCAGTGTGAGGGGAAGTGAGATCTGGAGCAGCGGGAGGGGAAGTGATTCCTGGTGCAGTGTGAGGGGAAGTGAGTCCTGGTGCAGCGCGAGGGGAAGTGAGTCCTGGTGCAGCATGAAGGGAAGTGAGACCTGGAGCAGTGTGAGGGGAAGTGAGTCCTGGAGCAGCATGAGGGGAAGTGAGTTCTGGAGCAGAGCGAGGGGAAGTGAGTCCTGGAGCAGTTCGAGTGGAAGTGAGTCCTGGTGCAGTGCGAGGGGAAGTGAGTTCTGGAGCAGCGTGAGGGGAAGTGAGTCCTGGTGTAGCATGAGGGGAAGTGAGTCCTGGTGCAGCGCGAGGGGAAGTGTGTCCTGGTGCTACGCGAGGGTAACTGAGTCCTGGTGCAGTGTGAGTGGAAGTGATTCCTGGAGCAGTGAGATGGGAAGTGAGTTCTGGAGCAGGGCGAGGGGAAGTGAGTCCTGGTGTAGCATGAGGGGAAGTGAGTCCTGGAGCAGCGCGAAGTGAAGTGAGTCCTGGAGCAGTGCGAGGTGAAGTGAGTCCTGGTGTAGTGTGAGGGGAAGTGAGTCCTGGTGCAGTGTGAGGGGAAGTGATTCCTGGAGCAGTGCGCAGGGAAGTGAGTCCTGGAGCAGTGCGAGGGGAAGTGAGTCCTCGTGCAGCGTGAGGGGAAGTGAGTCCTGGAGCTGTGTGAGGGGAAGTGAGTCCTGGAGCAGTGTGAGGGGCAATGAGTCCTGGAGCAGGGCGACGGTAAGTGAGTCCTGGTGCAGCGCGAGGGGAACTGAGTCCTGGTGCAGCGTGAGGGGAAGTGCGTCCTGGTGTCGTGCGAGGGGAAGTGAGTCCTGGTGCAGCAGGAGGGGAAGTGAGTTCTGGAGCAGTGCGAGGGGAAGTGAGTGCTGGAGCAGTGTGAGGGGAAGTGAGTCCTGGAGCAGTGTGAGGGGAAGTGAGTCCTGGAGCAGTGTGAGGGGCAATGAGTCCTGGAGCAGGGCGACGGTAAGTGAGTCCTGGTGCAGCGCGAGGGGAACTGAGTCCTGGTGCAGCGTGAGGGGAAGTGCGTCCTGGTGTCGTGCGAGGGGAAGTGAGTCCTGGTGCAGCAGGAGGGGAAGTGAGTTCTGGAGCAGTGCGAGGGGAAGTGAGTGCTGGAGCAGTGTGAGGGGAAGTGAGTCCTGGAGCAGTGTGAGGGGAAGTGAGTCCTGGAGCAATGTGAGGGGAAGTGAGTCCTGGAGCAGTGTGAGGGGAAGTGAGATCTGGAGCAGCGGGAGGGGAAGTGATTCCTGGTGCAGTGTGAGGGGAAGTGAGTCCTGGTGCAGCGCGAGGGGAAGTGAGTCCTGGTGCAGCATGAAGGGAAGTGAGACCTGGAGCAGTGTGAGGGGAAGTGAGTCCTGGAGCAGCATGAGGGGAAGTGAGTTCTGGAGCAGAGCGAGGGGAAGTGAGTCCTGGAGCAGTTCGAGTGGAAGTGAGTCCTGGTGCAGTGCGAGGGGAAGTGAGTTCTGGAGCAGCGTGAGGGGAAGTGAGTCCTGGTGTAGCATGAGGGGAAGTGAGTCCTGGTGCAGCGCGAGGGGAAGTGTGTCCTGGTGCTACGCGAGGGTAACTGAGTCCTGGTGCAGTGTGAGTGGAAGTGATTCCTGGAGCAGTGAGATGGGAAGTGAGTTCTGGAGCAGGGCGAGGGGAAGTGAGTCCTGGTGTAGCATGAGGGGAAGTGAGTCCTGGAGCAGCGCGAAGTGAAGTGAGTCCTGGTGCAGTGCGAGGTGAAGTGAGTCCTGGTGTAGTGTGAGGGGAAGTGAGTCCTGGTGCAGTGTGAGGGGAAGTGATTCCTGGAGCAGTGCGCAGGGAAGTGAGTCCTGGAGCAGTGCGAGGGGAAGTGAGTCCTCGTGCAGCGTGAGGGGAAGTGAGTCCTGGAGCTGTGTGAGGGGAAGTGAGTCCTGGAGCAGTGTGAGGGGCAATGAGTCCTGGAGCAGGGCGACGGTAAGTGAGTCCTGGTGCAGCGCGAGGGGAACTGAGTCCTGGTGCAGCGTGAGGGGAAGTGCGTCCTGGTGTCGTGCGAGGGGAAGTGAGTCCTGGTGCAGCAGGAGGGGAAGTGAGTTCTGGAGCAGTGCGAGGGGAAGTGAGTGCTGGAGCAGTGTGAGGGGAAGTGAGTCCTGGAGCAGTGTGAGGGGAAGTGAGTCCTGGAGCAGTGTGAGGGGCAATGAGTCCTGGAGCAGGGCGACGGTAAGTGAGTCCTGGTGCAGCGCGAGGGGAACTGAGTCCTGGTGCAGCGTGAGGGGAAGTGCGTCCTGGTGTCGTGCGAGGGGAAGTGAGTCCTGGTGCAGCAGGAGGGGAAGTGAGTTCTGGAGCAGTGCGAGGGGAAGTGAGTGCTGGAGCAGTGTGAGGGGAAGTGAGTCCTGGAGCAGTGTGAGGGGAAGTGAGTCCTGGAGCAGTGCGAGGGGAAGTCAGTCCTGGTGCAGCGCGAGGGGAAGTGAGTCCAGGAGCAGTGCGAGGGGAAGTGAGTCCTGGTGGATTGTGAAGAGAAGTGAGTCCCGGAGCAGGGTGAAGGGAAGTGAGTGCTGGAGCAGCGTGAGGGTAAGTGACTCCTGGAGAAGTGCGAGGGGAAGTGAGTTCAGGAGCAGTGTGAAGGGAAGTTAGTCCTGGAGCAGAGCGAGGGGAAGTGAGTCCTGGAGCAGCGCGAGGGGAAGTGAGTCCTGGAGCAGTGTGAACGGAATTGAGTCCTTGAGCAATGTGAAGAGAAGTGAGTCCTGGAGCAGGGCGAAGGGAAGTGAGTCCTGGAGCAGCGCGAGGGGAAGTGATTCCTGGAGCAGCGCAGGGGAAGTGAGTCCTGGAGCAGTGCGAAGGGAAGTGAGTCCTGGAGAAGTGGGAGTGGAAGTGAGTCCTGGTGCAGTGCGAGGGGAAGTGAGTCCTGGTGCAGCACGAGTGGAACTGAGTCCTGGTGCAGTGCGAGGGGAAGTGAGTTCTGGTGCAAAGCGAGGGGAAGTGAGTCCAGGAGCAGTGTGAGGGGAAGTGAGTCCTGGAGCTGCGCGAGTGGAAGTGAGTCCTGGAGCAGCCTGAGGGGAAGTGAGTCCTGGTGCAGCGCGAGGGGAAGTGAGTCCTGGAGCAGCCTGAGGGGAAGTGAGTCCTGGTGCAGCACGAAGAGAAGTGAGCTCTGGTGCTGCACGAGGGGAAGTGAGTCCTGGAGCAGCGAGAGTGGAAGTGAGTCCTGGAGCAGCATGAAGGGAAGTGAGACCTGGAGCAGTGTGAGGGGAAGTGAGTCCTGGAGCTGCGGGTGGGGATGTGAGTTCTGGAGCAGTGCGAGGGGAATTGAGACCTGGTGCAGCATGAGGGGAAGTGAGTCCAGGAGCAGTGTGAGGGGAAGTGAGTCCTGGAGCAGCGTGAGGGGAAGTGTGTCCTGGTGTAGCATGAGGGGAAGTGAGTATTGGAGCAGAGCGAGGGAAAGTGAGTCCAGGAGCAGTGTGAGGGGAAGTGAGTCCTGGTGCAGCGTGAGGGGAAGTGCGTTCTGGGGTCGTGTGAGGGGAAGTGAGTCCTGGAGCAGGGCGAAGGGAGGTGAGTCCTGGAGCAGTTCGAGTGGAAGTGAGTCCTGGTGCAGCGTGAGGGGAAGTGAGTCCTGGAGCAGGGCGAAGGGAAGTGAGTCCTGGAGCAGTTCGAGTGGAAGTGAGTCCTGGTGCAGTGCGAGGGGTAGTGAGTTCTGGAGCAGAGCGAGGGGAGGTGAGTCCAGGAGCAGTGTGAGGGGAAGTGAGTCCTTGTGCAGTGCGAGGGGAAGTGAGTCCAGGAGCAGTGTGAGGGGAAGTGAGACCTGGTGCAGTGTGAGGGGTAGTGAGTTCTGGAGCAGTCTGAGGGGAAGTGAGTCCTGGGGCAGTGTGAGGGGAAGTGAGACCTGGGGCAGTGTGAGGGTAAGTGAGTCCTGGAGCAGCGCAAAGGGAAGTGAGTCCTGGAGCAGTGCGAGGTGAAGTGAGTCCTGGTGTAGTGTGAGGGGAAGTGAGTCCTGGTGCAGCGCGAGGGGAAGTGAGTCCTGGTGCTACGCGAGGGTAACTGAGTCCTGGTGCAGTGTGAGGGGAAGTGATTCCTGGAGCAGTGAGATGGGAAGTGAGTCCTGGAGAAGTGGGAGTGGAAGTGAGTCCTGGTGGATTGTGAAGAGAAGTGAGTCCCGGAGCAGGGTGAAGGGAAGTGAGTCCTGGAGCAGCGTGAGGGTAAGTGACACCTGGAGCAGTGCGAGGGGAAGTGAGTCCTGGTGCAACATGAGGGGAATTGAGTCCAGGAGCAGCGTGAGGGGAAGTGAGTCCTGGTGCAGCGCGAGGGGAAGTGAGTCCTGGTGCTACGCGAGGGTAACTGAGTCCTGGTGCAGTGTGAGGGGAAGTGATTCCTGGAGCAGTGAGATGGGAAGTGAGTTCTGGAGCAGGGCGAGGTGAAGTGAGTCCTGGAGAAGTGGGAGTGGAAGTGAGTCCTCGTGCAGTGCGAGGGGAAGTGAGTCCTGGTGCAGCACGAGTGGAACTGAGTCCTGGTGCAGTGCGAGGGGAAGTGAGTCCTGGTGCAGCACGAGTGGAACTGAGTCCTGGTGCAGTGCGAGGGGAAGTGAGTTCTGGTGCAAAGCGAGGGGAAGTGAGTCCAGGAGCAGTGTCAGGGGAAGTGAGTCCTGGAGCTGCGCGAGTGGAAGTGAGTCCTGGAGCAGCCTGAGGGGAAGTGAGTCCTGGTGCAGCGCGAGGGGAAGTGAGTCCTGGAGCAGCCTGAGGGGAATTGAGTCCAGGAGCAGCGTGAGGGGAAGTGAGTCCTGGTGCAGCATGAGGGGAAGTGAGTCCAGGAGCAGTGTGAGGGGAAGTGAGTCCTGGTGCAACATGAGGGGAATTGAGTCCAGGAGCAGCGTGAGGGGAAGTGAGTCCTGGTGCAGCGCGAGGGGAAGTGAGTCCTGGTGCTACGCGAGGGTAACTGAGTCCTGGTGCAGTGTGAGGGGAAGTGATTCCTGGAGCAGTGAGATGGGAAGTGAGTTCTGGAGCAGGGCGAGGTGAAGTGAGTCCTGGAACAGTGTGAGGGGGAGTGTTTCCTTGTGCAGTGCGAAGGGAAGTGACTCCTGGAGCAGTGCGAGGGGAAGTGAGTTCAGGAGCAGTGTGAAGGGAAGTTAGTCCTGGAGCAGAGCGAGGGGAAGTGAGTCCTGGAGCAGTGTGAACGGAATTGAGTCCTTGAGCAATGTGAAGAGAAGTGAGTCCTGGAGCAGGGCGAAGGGAAGTGAGTCCTGGAGCAGCGCGAGGGGAAGTGATTCCTGGAGCAGCGCAGGGGAAGTGAGTCCTGGAGCAGTGCGAAGGGAAGGGAGTCCTGGAGAAGTGGGAGTGGAAGTGAGACCTGGTGCAGTGCGAGGGGAAGTGAGTCCTGGAGCAGGGCGAAGGGAAGTGAGTCCTGGAGCAGTTTGAGTGGAAGTGAGTCCTGGTGCAACGTGAGGGGAAGTGAGTCCTGGTGCAGTGTGAGGGGAAGTGAGTCCTGGAGCAGGGCGAAGGGAAGTGAGTCCTGGAGCAGTTCGAGTGGAAGTGAGTCCTGGTGCAGTGCGAGGGGTAGTGAGTTCTGGAGCAGAGCGAGGGGAAGTGAGTCCAGGAGCAGTGTGAGGGGAAGTGAGTCCTTGTGCAGTGCGAGGGGAAGTGAGTCCAGGAGCAGTGTGAGGGGAAGTGAGTCCTGGTGCAGTGCGAGGGGTAGTGAGTTCTGGAGCAGTCTGAGGGGAAGTGAGTCCTGGGGCAGTGTGAGGGGAAGTGAGACCTGGGGCAGTGTGAGGGTAAGTGAGTCCTGGAGCAGCGCGAAGGGAAGTGAGTCCTGGAGCAGTGCGAGGTGAAGTGAGTCCTGGTGTAGTGTGAGGGGAAGTGAGTCCTGGTGTAGCATGAGGGGAAGTGAGTCCTGGAGCAGCGCGAAGCGAAGTGAGTCCTGGTGCAGCGCGAGGGGAAGTGAGTCCTGGTGCTACGCGAGGGTAACTGAGTCCTGGTGCAGTGTGAGGGGAAGTGATTCCTGGAGCAGTGAGATGGGAAGTGAGTTCTGGAGCAGGGCGAGGTGAAGTGAGTCCTGGAACAGTGTGAGGGGGAGTGTTTCCTTGTGCAGTGCGAAGGGAAGTGAGTCCTGGAGCAGTGCGAGGGGAAGTGAGTCCTCGTGCAGCGTGAGGGGAAGTGAGTCCTGGAGCTGTGTGAGGGGAAGTGAGTCCTGGAGCAGTGTGAGGGGCAATGAGTCCTGGAGCAGGGCGACGGTAAGTGAGTCCTGGTGCAGCGCGAGGGGAAGTGCGTCCTGGTGTCGTGCGAGGGGAAGTGAGTCCTGGTGCAGCAGGAGGGGAAGTGAGTTCTGGAGCAGTGCGAGGGGAAGTGAGTGCTGGAGCAGTGTGAGGGGAAGTGAGTCCTGGAGCAGTGTGAGGGGAAGTGATTCCTGGAGCAGCGCAGGGGAAGTGAGTCCTGGAGCAGTGCGAAGGGAAGTGAGTCCTGGAGAAGTGGGAGTGGAAGTGAGTCCTGGTGCAGTGCGAGGGGAAGTGAGTCCTGGTGCAGCACGAGTGGAACTGAGTCCTGGTGCAGTGCGAGGGGAAGTGAGTTCAGGAGCAGTGTGAAGGGAAGTTTGTCCTGGAGCAGAGCGAGGGGAAGTGAGTCCTGGAGCAGCGCGAGGGGAAGTCAGTCCTGGAGCAGTGTGAACGGAATTGAGTCCTTGAGCAATGTGAAGAGAAGTGAGTCCTGGAGCAGGGCGAAGGGAAGTGAGTCCTGGAGCAGTGCGAAGGGAAGTGAGTCCTGGAGAAGTGGGAGTGGAAGTGAGTCCTGGTGCAGCACGAGTGGAACTGAGTCCTGGTGCAGTGCGAGGGGAAGTGAGTCCTGGAGCTGCACGAGTGGAAGTGAGTCCTGGAGCAGCCTGAGGGGAAGTGAGTCCTGGTGCAGCGCGAGGGGAAGTGAGTCCTGGAGCAGCCTGAGGGGAAGTGAGTCCTGGTGCTGCACGAGGGGAAGTGAGTCCTGGAGCAGCGAGAGTGGAAGTGAGTCCTGGAGCAGCATGAAGGGAAGTGAGACCTGGAGCAGTGTGAGGGGAAGTGAGTCCTGGAGCTGCGGGTGGGGATGTGAGTTCTGGAGCAGTGCGAGGGGAATTGAGACCTGGTGCAGCATGAGGGGAAGTGAGTCCAGGAGCAGTGTGAGGGGAAGTGAGTCCAGGAGCAGAGGGGAAGTGAGTCCTGGAGCAGCGTGAGGGGAAGTGTGTCCTGGTGTAGCATGAGGGGAAGTGAGTATTGGAGCAGAGCGAGGGAAAGTGAGTCCAGGAGCAGTGTGAGGGGAAGTGAGTCCTGGAGCAGCGCGAGGGGAAGTGAGTCTTGGAGCAGTGTGAACGGAATTGAGTCCTTGAGCAATGTGAAGAGAAGTGAGTCCTGGAGCAGGGCGAAGGGAAGTGAGTCCTGGAGAAGTGGGAGTGGAAGTGAGTCCTGGAGCAGCGCGAGGGGAAGTGATTCCTGGAGCAGCGCAGGGGAAGTGAGTCCTGGAGCAGTGCGAAGGGAAGTGAGTCCTGGAGAAGTGGGAGTGGAAGTGAGTCCTGGTCCAGCGCGAGGGGAAGTGAGTCCTGGTGCAGCACAAGTGGAACTGAGTCCTGGTGCAGTGCGAGGGGAAGTGAGTCCTGGTGCAGCACGAGTGGAACTGAGTCCTGGTGCAGTGCGAGGGGAAGTGAGTCCTGGTGCAGCACGAGTGGAACTGAGTCCTGGTGCAGTGCGAGGGGAAGTGAGTCCAGGAGCAGTGTGAGGGGAAGTGAGTCCTGGAGCTGCGCGAGTGGAAGTGAGTCCTGGAGCAGCCTGAGGGGAAGTGAGTCCTGGTGCAGCGCGAGGGGAAGTGAGTCCTGGAGCAGCCTGAGGGGAAGTGAGTCCTGGTGCAGCACGAAGTGAAGTGAGCTCTGGTGCTGCACGAGGGGAAGTGAGTCCTGGAGCAGCGAGAGTGGAAGTGAGTCCTGGAGCAGCCTGAGGGGAAGTGATTCCTGGAGCAGCGCAGGGGAAGTGAGTCCTGGAGCAGTGCGAAGGGAAGTGAGTCCTGGAGAAGTGGGAGTGGAAGTGAGTCCTGGTGCAGTGCGAGGGGAAGTGAGTCCTGGTGCAGCACGAGTGGAACTGAGTCCTGGTGCAGTGCGAGGGGAAGTGAGTTCTGGTGCAAAGCGAGGGGAAGTGAGTCCAGGAGCAGTGTGAGGGGAAGTGAGTCCTGGAGCTGCGCGAGTGGAAGTGAGTCCTGGAGCTGCGCGAGTGGAAGTGAGTCCTGGAGCAGCCTGAGGGGAAGTGAGTCCTGGTGCAGCGCGAGGGGAAGTGAGTCCTGGAGCAGCCTGAGGGGAAGTGAGTCCTGGTGCAGCACGAGTGGAACTGAGTCCTGGTGCAGTGCGAGGGGAAGTGAGTCCTGGTGCAGCACGAGTGGAACGGAGTCCTGGTGCAGTGCGAGGGGAAGTGAGTTCTGGTGCAAAGCGAGGGGAAGTGAGTCCTGGAGCAGCCTGAGGGGAAGTGAGTCCAGGAGCAGCCTGAGGGGAAGTGAGTCCAGGAGCAGTGTGAGGGGAAGTGAGTCCTGGTGCAACATGAGGGGAATTGAGTCCAGGAGCAGCGTGAGGTGAAGTGAGTCCTGGTGCAGCATGAGGGGAAGTGAGTCCAGGAGCAGCGTGAGTGGAAGTGAGTCCTGGAGCAGTGCG
Source organism: Chiloscyllium plagiosum (assembly GCF_037043375.1). Taxonomy (NCBI): domain Eukaryota; kingdom Metazoa; phylum Chordata; class Chondrichthyes; order Orectolobiformes; family Hemiscylliidae; genus Chiloscyllium; species Chiloscyllium plagiosum. The sequence goes on from NW_028270147.1 coordinate 18,596,041, forward strand.
AGGGGAAGTGAGCCCTGGTGCTGCTCGAGGGGAAGTGAGTCCTGGAGCAGGGAAGTAAGTTTTGGAGCAGTGCGAGGGGAAGTGAGTCCTGGAGCAGCATGAGGGGAAGTGAGTCCTGGAGCAGCGTGAGGGGAAGTGAGTCCTGGAGCAGTGCGAGGGGAAGTGAGTCCAGGAGCAGCGTGAGGGGAAGTGAATCCTGATGCAGCGCGAGGGGAAGTGAGTCCTGGAGCAGTGTGAGGGGAAGTGAGTCCTGGAGCAGCGCGAGGGGAAGTGAGTCCTGGAGCAGCCTGAGGGGAAGTGAATCCTGGAGCAGTGTGAGGGGAAGTGAGTCCTGGTGCAGCATGAGGGGAAGTGAGCCCAGGAGCAGCGTGAGGGGAAGTGAGTCCTGGAGCAGCGAGAGTGGAAGTGAGTCCAGGAGCAGTGTGAGGGGAAGTGAGTCCTGGAGCTGCGCGAGTGGAAGTGAGTCCTGGAGCAGCCTGAGGGGAAGTGAGTCCTGGTGCAGCGCGAGGGGAAGTGAGTCCTGGAGCAGCCTGAGGGGAAGTGAGTCCTGGTGCAGCACGAAGTGAAGTGAGCTCTGGTGCTGCACGAGGGGAAGTGAGTCCTGGAGCAGGGAAGTGAGTCCTGTAGCAATTCGAGGGGAAGTGATTCCTGGTGCAGTGTGAGGGGAACTGAGTCCTGGTGCAGTGCGAGGGGAACTGAGTCCTGGTGTAGTGTGAGGGGAAGTGAGTCCTGGTGCAGCGCGAGTGGAACTGAGTCCTGGTGCAGCGTGAGTGGAAGTGCGTCCTGGTGTCGTGAGATGGGAAGTGAGTCCTGGAGCAGGGCGAGGGGAAGTGAGTCCTGGAGCAGGGAAATGAGTCCTGGAGCAGCGCGAGGGGAAGTGAGTCCTGGAGCAGCGCGAGGGGAAGTGAGTCCTAGTGCAGCATGAAGGGAAGTGAGACCTGGAGCAGTGTGAGGGGATGTGAGTCCTGGAGCAGCGTGAGGGAAGTGTGTCCTGGTGTAGCATGAGGGGAAGTGAGTATTGGAGCAGAGCGAGGGAAAGTGAGTCCAGGAGCAGTGTGAGGGGAAGTGAGTCCTGGTGCAGTGTGAGGGGAAGTGAGTCCTGGAGCAGGGCGAAGGGAAGTGAGTCCTGGAGCAGTTCGAGTGGAAGTGAGTTCTGGATCAGAGCGAGGGGAAGTGAGTCCAGGAGCAGTGTGAGGGGAGGTGAGTCCTGGTGCAGTGCGAGGGGTAGTGAGTTCTGGAGCAGTCTGAGGGGAAGTGAGACCTGGGGCAGTGTGAGGGTAAGTGAGTCCTGGAGCAGCGCGAAGGGAAGTGAGTCCTGGAGCAGTGCAAGGTGAAGTGAGTCCTGGAGCAGTGCGAGGTGAAGTGAGTCCTCGTGCAGCGTGAGAGGAAGTGAGTCCTGGAGCTGTGTGAGGGGAAGTGAGTCCTGGTGCAGTGTGAGGGGAAGTGAGTCCTGGTGCAGCGCGAGGGGAAGTGAGTCCTGGTGCAGTGTGAGGGGAAGTGATTCCTGGAGCAGTGAGATGGGAAGTGAGTTCTGGAGCAGGGCGAGGTGAAGTGAGTCCTGGAACAGTGTGAGGGGGAGTGTTTCCTTGTGCAGTGCGAAGGGAAGTGAGTCCTGGAGCAGTGCAAGGGGAAGTGAGTCCTCGTGCAGCAAGAGAGGAAGTGAGTCCTGGAGCTGTGTGAGGGGAAGTGAGTCCTGGAGCAGTGTGAGGGGCAATGAGTCCTGGAGCAGGGCGACGGTAAGTGAGTCCTGGTGCAGCGCGAGGGGAACTGAGTCCTGGTGCAGCGTGAGGGGAAGTGCGTCCTGGTGTCATGCGAGGGGAAGTGAGTCCTGGTGCAGCAGGAGGGGAAGTGAGTCCTGGTGCAGCGCGAGGGGAAGTGAGTCCTGGAGCAGCCTGAGGGGAAGTGAGTCCTGGTGCAGCACGAAGTGAAGTGAGCTCTGGTGCTGCACGAGGGGAAGTGAGTCCTGGAGCAGCGAGAGTGGAAGTGAGTCCTGGAGCAGCCTGAGGGGAAGTGAGTCCTGGAGCAGCCTGAGGGGAAGTGAGTCCTGGAGCAGTGTGAGGGGAAGTGAGTCCTGGTGCAACATGAGGGGAATTGAGTCCAGGAGCAGCGTGAGGGGAAGTGAGTCCTGGTGCAGCATGAGGGGAAGTGAGTCCAGGAGCAGCGTGAGTGGAAGTGAGTCCAGGAGCAGCGTGAGTGGAAGTGAGTCCTGGAGCAGTGCGAGGGGAAGTGAGCCCTGGTGCTGCTCGAGGGGAAGTGAGTCCTGGAGCAGGGAAGTAAGTTTTGGAGCAGTGCGAGGGGAAGTGAGTCCTGGAGCAGCATGAGGGGAAGTGAGTCCTGGAGCAGCGTGAGGGGAAGTGAGTCCTGGTGCAGTGCGAGGGGAAGTGAGTCCTGGTGTAGCATGAGGGGAAGTGAGTCCTGGTGCAACGCAAGGGGAAGTGAGTCCAGGAGCAGCGTGAGGGGAAGTGAATCCTGGTGCAGCGCGAGGGGAAGTGAGTCCTGGAGCAGTGTGAGGGGAAGTGAGTCCTGGAGCAGCGCGAGGGGAAGTGAGTCCTGGAGCTGCGCGAGTGGAAGTGAGTCCTGGAGCAGCCTGAGGGGAAGTGAATCCTGGAGCAGTGTGAGGGGAAGTGAGTCCTGGTGCAGCATGAGGGGAAGTGAGCCCAGGAGCAGCGTGAGGGGAAGTGAGTCCTGGAGCAGCGAGAGTGGAAGTGAGTCCTGGTGCAGCATGAGTGGAAGTGAGTCCTGGTGTAGCATGAGGGGAAGTGATTCCAGGAGCAGCATGAGGGGAAGTGAGTCCAGGAGCAGCGTGAGGGGAAGTGAGTCCCGGAGTAGCGCGAGAGGAAGTGAGTCCAGGAGCAGCGCGAGGGGAAGTGAGTCCTGGAGCAGTCTGAGGGGAAGTGAGTCCTGGTGCAGCGCGAGGGGAAGTGAGTCCTGGAGCAGTGTGAGGGGAAGTGAGTCCAGGAGCAGCGTGAGGGGAAGTGAGTCCTGGTGCAGCATGAGTGGAAGTGAGTGCAGGAGCAGCGTGAGGGGAAGTGAGTCCTGGAGTTGGGCGAAGGAATGTGAGTCCTTGTGCAGCGCGAGGGGAAGTGTGTCCTGGAGCAGTGCGAGGAGAAGTGAGTCCTGGTGCAGTATGAGGGAAAGTGAGTCCAGGAGCAGCATGAGGGGAAGTGAGTCCTGGTGCAGCGCGAGGGGAAGTGAGTCCCGGAGCAGCGCGAGGGGAAGTGAGTCCTGGAGCTGGGCGAAGGAATGTGAGTCCTGGTGCAGCGCGAGGGGAAGTGAGTCCTGGTGCAGCATGAGGGGAAGTGTGTCCTGGAGCAGTGGGAGGAGAAGTGAGTCCTGATGCAGTATGAGGGAAAGTGAGTCCAGGAGCAGCATGAAGGGAAGTGAGTCCTGGTGCAGCATGAGGGGAAGTGAGTCCTGGAGCACTGTGAGGGAAGTGAGTTCTGGAGCATTGTGAGGGAAATGATTCCCGGAGCAGTACGAGGGGAAATGCCTCCCAGACCAGGGCGAAGGCAAGTGAGTCCTGGAGCAGTGCGAGGGGAAGTGATTCCTGGTGCAGTATGAGGGGAAGTGAGTCCTGGTGCAGCGCAAGGGGAAGTGAGTCCTGGTGCAGCGCGAAGTGAAGTGAGCCCTGGTGCTGCTCGAGGGGAAGTGAGTCCTGGAGCAGCATGAGGGGAAGTGAGTCCCGGAGCAGCGCGAGGGGAAGTGAGTCCTGGAGCAGTGTGAGGGGAAGTGAGTTCAGGAGCAGCGTGAGGGGAAGTGAGTCCTGGTGCAGCATGAGGGGAAGCGAGTCCAGGAGCAGCGTGAGGGGAAGTGAGTCCTGGTGCAGCATGAGGGGAAGTGAGTCCAGAAGCAGCGTGAGGGGAAGTGAGTCCTGGTGCAGCATGAGGGGAAGTGAGTCCAGGAGCAGCGTGAGGGGAAGTGAGTCCTGGTGCAGCATGAGGGGAAGTGAGTCCAGGAGCAGCGTGAGTGGAAGTGAGTCCTGGAGCAGCATGAGGGGAAGTGAGTCCCGGAGCAGTGCGAGGGGAAGTGAGTCCTGGAACAGTGCAAGAAAAAGTGAGTCCTGGTGCAGTGCGAGAAAAAGTGAGTCCTGGTGCAGTGTGAGGGGAAGTGAGTCCTGGAGCGGAGCGAAGGGAAGTGAGTCCTGGAGCAGCGCGAGGGGAAATGACTCACAGACCAGGGCGAAGGCAAGTGAGTCCTGGTGTCGTGTGAGGGGAAGTGAATCCTGGTGCAGCGCGAGGGGACGTGAGTCCTGGTGCAGCGCGAGGGGAAGTGTGTCCTGGAGTAGTGTGAGGGGAAGTGAGTCCAGGAGCAGCGTGAGGGGAAGTGAGACCTGGAGCTGTGTGTGGGGATACCCAAGTCCTGGAGCTCCTGAATGCTGGTCTGGGGTGGACTGGAGGTTTGGAGTGGTTCGGGACCACGGCCTGGCACGGGCACTCAGACCACATGCTGAGCTGCTGCTGTTTGAAATTCTTTACTAGACTGTACTGTTAATCCTTATGTTATAACAATGTTTGAACTATCATGCTTGCTAACTTATTTTTTAAATGCTGTCAGTAATGCTACTGATTTTCCTTTAATTGTTCTTTTGTATCCAAGATTTATACCTCGGCTTGTATCTGAGATGGCACCATTAAAGGCAGTGATTGTAAAATCTTTGCACTGTATTTCTGAACTGGAGTACCTCTGACAATAAACAATATTCTATATTCTATTCTGTGTTGGAATATTCAATACAATGCACCTGAGTCTGTTTTTTGACTCTCAAAATATCAAAAGGTGATGTAACCTGTGGAATAATGTTGATAATTGAGCGAGTCAAGGCGTAGTGAATTGAATGGCCTCTTCCCACTCTGTGAAAATTCTGATTCTGACCCACTGGAACTGATGCTATCGCAATGGAGTAGTGGTCAGTTCCATCAATTAACAAAAGTCTAATATGCTTAGTGTGAAAATCACACTACACAGAATCATTGAAGGATTATAGCACAGACAGAGGCCAGTCAACCCATCGTTCCAGCTTCTGCAAAAGTACAATTCAGTCTATCAAATCCAGGGAATTATTGAACAGTCAGCCTAACTTCACTGGGAGTAAAAATGAAACCTTTACTAAATAAGAGACTAGGGTAACAGCTAGAATTGAGGCATATAATAATGAATAATCAGCATTGATTTTAAAAGACAAATCCTAGCTTGCCTAAACATATTGAATTTGTGAGTGGGTAACAGAGAGTGTAGACAAGGGTGATGCAATAATTTACCTGGAATTTCAAATGGCCTGTGATAAGGTGCCCCATTTAATACCAATAAAAAAATACTTTACCACAAAAGGGCTGTAGAGGCTGGGTCATTAAGAGAAGATGGTAAAAGAGGGGGAGGTGTGGCATTGTTGGTCAAGGACAGTATTACAGTTGCAGAAAGGATGTCTGGGGACTCGTCAACTGAGGTAATATGGGCTGAGGTTAGAAACAGGAAAGGAGAAGTCACCCTGTTGGGAGTTTTCTATAGGCCTCCGAATAGTTCCAGAGATGTAGAGGAAAGGATAGCAAAGATGATTCTCGATAGGAGTGAGAGAGACAGGGTAGTTGTCATGGGGGACTTCAACTTTCCAAATATTGACTGGGAACACTATAGTACGAGGACTATAGATGGGTCAGTTTTTGTCCAGTGTGCAGAAGGGCTTCCTGACCCAGTATGTAGACAGGCCAACAAGGGGCGAAGCCACGTTAGATTTGGTACTGGGTAATGAGCTCGGCCAGGTGTTAGACTTGGTAGTAGGTGAGCACTTTGGTGATAGCGATCACAATTCTGTTATGTTTACTTTAGTGATAGAAAGGGATAGGTGTACCACTGGGCAAGAGTTACATCTGGGGGAACCGCAATTACGATGCGATTAGGCAAGATTTAGGAAGCATAGGATGGGGAAGGAAACTGCAGGGGATGGGCACATTAGAAATGTGGAGCTTAATCAAGGAAAAGCTCCTGTGTGTCTTAGGTAAGTATGTACTTGTCAGGCAGGGAGGAAGCTGTAGAGTGCGGGAGCCGTGATTTACGAAGGAAGTGGAATCTCTGGTCAAGAGGAAGAAGAAGGCTTACGTTAGGATGAGATGTGAAGGCTCAGTTAGGGTGCTTGAAGGTTACAAGGTAGCCAGGAAAGACCTAAAGAGAGAGCTCAGAAGACCCAGGAGGAGACATGAGAAGTTGTTGGCAGATAGGATCAGGATAAACCCTAAGGCTTTCTATAGGTATTTAAGGAATAAAAGAACGACGAGAGTAAGATTAGGATCAAGGATAGTAGTGGGAAGTTGTATGTGGAGTCAGAGGAGATAGGGGAAGCACTTAATGAATGTTTTTCAACAGTATTCACTCTAGAAAACGACAATGCTGTTGAGGAGAATACTGAGATACAGGCTACTAGACTGGGGGTGATTGAGGTTCACAAGGAAGAGGTATTAGAAATCCTGCAGAGTGTGAAAATAGATAAGTCCCCTGGGCCGGATGGGATTTATCCTCGGATCCTCTGGGAAGCCAGGGAGGAGATTGCTGAGCCTTTGGCATTGATCTTTAAATCGTCATTGTCTACAGGAATAGTGCCAGAAGACTGGAGGATAGCAAATGTGGTTCCCCTGTTCAAGAAGGAGAGTAGAGACACCCCAGGTAATTATAGACCAGTGAGCCTTACTTCAGTTGTTGGTAAAGTGTTGGAAAAGATTATAAGAGATAGGATTTATAATCATCTAGAAAAGAATAATTTGATTTGGGATAGTCAGCACGGTTTTGTGAAGGGTAGGTCATGCCTCACAAACCTTATTGAGTTCTTTGAGAAGGTGACCAAACAGGTAGATGAGAGTAAACCGGTTGATGTGGTGTATATGGATTTCAGCAAGGTGTTCGTTAAGGTTCCCCACAATAGGCTATTGTCCAAAATGCGGAGGAATGGGAATTTGGGAGATATAGCAGTTTGAATCAGTAATCAGCTTGCTGAAAGAAGACAGAGGATGGTGGTTGATGGGAAATGTTCATCCTGGAGTCCAGTTACCAGTGGTGTACCGCAGGGGTCGGTGTTGGGTCCACTGCATTCGTCATTTTTATAAACGACCTGGATGAGGGCGTAGAAGGGTGGGTTAGTAAATGTGCAGACGACCTGAAGGTCGGTGGAGTTGTGGATAGTGACGAAGGATGTTGTAGGTTACAGAGAGACATAGATAGGATGCAGAGCTGGGCTGAGAGAGGGCAAATGGAGTTTAATGCGGACAAGTGTGAGGTGATACACTTTGGTCAGAGTAACCGGAATGCAAAGTTCTGGCCTAATGGTAAGATTCTTGGGAGTGTAGATGAGAGAGAGATCTCGGTGTCCGGGTACACCCAGGTTGACAGGATTGTTAAGAAGGCATACAGTGTTTTAGCTTTTATTAATAGAGGAATCGAGTTCCGGAACCATGAGGTTATGCTGCAGCTGTACAAAACTCTAGTGCAGCCGCACTTGGAGTATTGTGTACAGTTCTGGTCACCGCATTATAAGATGGATGTGGAAGCCTTGGAAAGGGTGCAGAGGAGATTTACTAGGATGTTGCCTGGTATGGAGGGAAGGTCTTACAAGTAAAGGCTGAGGGACTTGAGGCTGTTTTTGTTGGAGAGAAGAAGGTTGAGAGGTGACGGAATAGAGACATATAAGATAATCAGAGGGTTAGATAGGGTGGACAGGGAGAGCTGTTTTCCAAATATGGTGACGGCGAGCATGAGAGGGCATAGCTTTGACGGCAAGCACGAGAGGGCATAGCTTTAAATTGAGGGGTGATAGATATAGGACAGATGTCAGAGGTAGTTTCTTTACTCCGAGAGTAGTAAGGGTATGGAATGCTTTGCCTGCAACGGTAGTAGATTCGCCAACTTTAAGGACATTTAAGTCGTCATTGGACAATCATATGGACGTACATGGAATAGTGTAGGTGGGATGGGCTTCAGATTGATATGACAGGTCGGCACAACATTGAGGGCCGAAGGGCCTGTACTGCGCTGGAATGTTCTATGTTCTATAAGTATATTCAAGGATAAGATAGACAGATTTTAATCAGTAACGGAATCAGGGATTGTAAAGAAAAGGCAGGAAAGTGAAGTTGAAAATTATTAGATCAGCTATGATTTCATTGAATGGCAGAGTAGAGTCGATGGTCTGAATGGATTACGTGTGTTCCTAAATCTTACGCCTAACCTAATTAGCTGCTTCCATTTTCTCATCCCTTTCACTGCAGTGAAACAAATGTTTCTCTTCAGATAGTTCTTCCCGTTCCCCGATATAAAACCAGAGATAAACTTCTGGAAATACATTCCCAGACCATGGAGTCCAGATCTTAAAATGGTGCATAAAATGCCTCCTTAAATTTTAACTCAATGTCCCTATTTATTAAATTAAAACCAAAATAACTGCAGATGCTGTAAATCAGAAATGACAACAGAAATTGCTGGAAAAGCTCAGCAGGTCTGGTAGCATCTGTGGAGAGAAACCAGAGTTAAGGTTTTGGGTTTAGATTAGATTCCCTACAGTATGAAAACAGGCCCTTCAGCCCAACAAGCCCACACTGACCTTCCTAAGAGTAATCCACCCCCAGACCCACTCCTCTACATATACCCCTGACTAACGCATCTAACACTACGGGCAATTTAGCATGGCCAATTCACCTGCCCTGCACACCTTTGAATTGTGGGAGGAAACCAGAGCACCTGGAGGAAACCCGCACAGGCATGGGGAGAACATGCAAACTCCACACAGACAGTTGCCCAAGATTCAAGGTTGGAATTGAACCTGGATCCCTGGCCGTGTGAGGCAGCAGTGCTAACCACTGAGTCACTATGCCACACCATTGAGTGACCCTTCCCCAGAACTGAGATTTCCAGCAATTTCTCTTTTTTTTCCCTAATTATTAAGCCCAGGATCCCTTAATCCCCTTCTCAAACTGCCCTCCGTCTTTATTTCCCTGAACAGGATTCAGCAATCTTTGGATGAAAATGCTATCATGTTCAAGTATCCCTCCTGTCCTGTAATAGTAATGTGACCTATACCGTGAGTTACGCATTTTGCAGACAGCCATCATAGAGGGACTTCAATAAGGGCTCCATTCTAACTGTTGTCTGTTCAGTGCAGAAGATGGTATTTTAAGTGAAGCTGAGACTGAGTGCTGAAGAGCTGTAAAACAAAACACAGCTACTGACAGGAAGCCACAGGAATGCTCAGAGTTGTGAATACTGCTGTAAGCAACTTAGAAATAACAAAGACATACTCCAACAGCTGAAACATCGGGCAAGAGGAAATGGCTGCAGTTTTTTCTACTTTCAGCTCTGATCAAAATGAAAGGTAATGGGAAGCAAAACTGGTAGCTTCCCCCATGCAAGCACAAAGTTATGGAATAGCTACAGATCTGCTTAAAAGCCACAGCAGGTACATACTGCTACTTTCTTATCGCTGCTGGGAAGAGCCCGTTTCAAAGTGCATTCTACCTTAGATCTATGTAAAGAAAGAAAAATGGACTGCATAAAATTTGAAAAGGCATGCTCTGAACTTTGGTCACAGTTCGGATGCAAGGTGAAAAAGGCTCCGTTGACAATTGTGTGACCTACTTCACTCAGCTGACAGAAACGAGCCATTTTTTTTACAGCTAAAAGATTATTTAGTTAAAGACAGGATTGCATTAGGCTTAAGGAATCCTGCAGTGAGAGCACGTCTACTGACAGAAGAGAAACATAGTCTTGGGGCAGCAATGGGGACACAGGCAGAAATGCTGAGGTTGTAAATCAGCAGCTGGAACATATTCATTACAGAACAGACCAGGTCAGTTAGAGAGAGATAGATATTCCAAAGGTAGGATAGTCATGGATAAAATGTAGGATGCAAATACAATGGAGGATATTGTGTAAAGGACAAGATGGCATGCCCTCTATGGGGAAATCAGTGGTCTCACTGTAAATAGAAGAGTCTATTTTTACACAAATATATGTCTGGCAGGTAGCAAGTACAGATGGCCACTGGAGAGGCAGGAGCTGAAGATTCTAATGTATCATTCTACATTTTCGAATAGGTTGGTTCAGTCAAGTCAATAGACAAGACATGGTTGGAATGAGGACTGCAGAGGTTCACTATCAGGTCAATGTAAGGTCTCAGATTGATAATAGTGAACAATGCAGCATCAGAGTCATGCAAAATGACTCAACATGGTGATCCAAAAATGAAGCCATTGATAGTAAGGCTGAGGCTGGGTGATGGCACCATAACCTTTGCCAGGCCCAATGCAACAGTTTGGATGAGGATCTGAAGGTCCAGATCACGGACGGAAAGCAAATGTCACTCACCTCAGCTGGAACAAGGCTGAAGCCTGGACTCATAACCCTCAATGTGTCAAACACAGACTTACAGTGTGAGGCAGTACACTCAATCATTGATGAGGGAATACATCCTGGAGGAGTGTAACAATGGACTGGGGTGTACAAAGTTAAAACTCACACAACACCAGGTTATAGCCCAACAGGTTTAATTGGAAGCATTAGCTTTCGGAGCGACGTTCCTTCATCAGATGGTTTATCAACCGCCTGATGAAGGAGCGGTGCTCCGAAAGCTAGTACTTCCAATTAAACCTGTTGGACTATAACCTGTGTGATTTTGAACATCAGTTCGGAAGGAGAGAAATCTTTTATTCACTTGGGGGAAGCGGGTATTCCAATCTGGGCCAGCATTTATTACCCACTCCGACCTGCCCTGGAGAAGCTGAAAGGAGCCTGCCTTCTTGACCCGCTGCAGTCGGTTAGCCTATGTAGGTAAAAACAATGACTGCAGATGCTGGAAACCAGATTCTGGATTAGTGGTGCTGGAAGAGCACAACAGTTCAGGCAGCATCCGAGGACAGGCTTTTATTCCCGGTTAGCCTATGTAGTCGACCCTGACCATCTTTAATGGCAACTTTCTCTTGGTCAACTTCAGCTTCACCCAGTGAGCTCTGTCTAGAAGCTGCACTATATTTTGATCATGGTCAACATCTACCATCTTCCAATAAGAAGGAGACCAGAATTGCATGCAATATTCCAACAGTGGCCTAACCAATGTCCTGTACAGCCGCAACATGACCTCCCAACTCCTGTACTCAATACTCTGACCAATAAAGCAGAGCATACCAAATGCCTTCTTCACTATCCTATCTACCTGCAACTCCACTTTCAAGGAGCTATGAACCTGCACTCCAAGGTCTATTTGTTCAGCAACACTCCCTAGGACCTTACCATTAAGTGTATAAGTCCTGCTAAGATTTGCTTTCCCAAAATGCATTTATCTGAATTAAACTCCATCTGCCACTTCTCAGCCCATTGGCCCATCTGGTCAAGATCCTGTTTTAATCTGAGGTAACCCTCTTCGCTGTCCACTACACTTCCAATTTTGGTGTCATCTGCAAACTTACTAACTGTACCTCTTTTATGCTCGCATCCAAATCATTTATGTAAACGACAAAAGTAGAGGACCCAGCACCGATCCTTGTGGCACTCCACTGGTTACAGGCCTCCAGTCTGAAAAACAACCCTCCACCACCACCCTCTGTCCTCTACCTTTGAGCCAGTTCTATATCCAAATGGCTAGTTCTCCCTGTATTCTGTGAGATCTAACCTTGTTAATCAGTCTCCCATGGGGAACCTTGTCGAACGCCTTACTGAAGTCCATATAGATCACATCTACTGTTCTGCCCTCATCAATCTTCTTTGCTACTTCTTCAAAAAAAAAATCAAGTTTGTGAGACATGATTTCCCACGCACAAAGCCATGTTGACTCTCCCTAATCAATCCTTGCCTTTCCAAATACATGTACATCCTGTCCCTCAGGATTCCCTCCAAGTACTTGCCCACCACCGAGGTCAGGCTCACTGGTCTATAGTTCCCTGGCTTGTCCTTACCACCCTTCTTAAACAATGGCACCATATTTGCCAACCTCCAGTCTTCCAGCACCTCACCTGTGACTATTGATGATACAAACATCTCAGCAAGAGGCCCAGCAATCAATTCTCTGGCTTCCCACAGAGTTCTCGGGTACGCCTGATCAGGTCCTGGGGATTTATCCACCTTTACCCGTTTCAAGGCATCCAGCACTTCCTCCTCTGTAATCTGGACATTTTGCAAGATGTCACCATCTATTTCCCTATGGTCTGTCTCTTCCATATCCTTTTCCACAGTAAATACTGATGCAAAATATTCATTTTAGTATGTCCCACATTTTCTGCGGTTCCACACAAAGGCCGCCTTGCTGATCTTTGAAGGGCCCTATTCTCTCCCTAGTTACTCTTTTGTCCTTAATATATTTGTAAAAACTCTTTGGATTCTCCTTAATTCTATTTGCCAAAGCTATCTCATGTCCCCGTTTTGCCCTCCTGATTTCCCTCTTAAGTATACTCCTACTTTCTTTATACTCTTCTAAGGATTCACTCGATCTATCCTGTCTATACCTGACATATGCTTCCTTCTTTTTCTGAAACAAAACCCTCAATTTCTTTAGTCATCCAGCATTCCCTATACCTACCAGCTTTCTCTTTCACTCTAACAGGAATATACTTTCTCTGGATTCTTGTTATCTCATTTCTGAAGGCTTCCCATTTTCCATCGTCCCTTTACCTGCGAACATCTGCCACCAATCAGCTTTCGAAAGTTCTTGCCTAATACCACCAAAATTGGCCTTTCTTCAATTTAGAACTTCAGCTTTTAGACCTGGTCTGTCCTTTTACATCACTATGTTAAAACTAATAGAATTATCGGCGCTGGCCCCAAAGTGCTCCCCCACTGACACCTCAGTCATCTGCCCTGCCTTATTTCCCAAGAGTTGGTCAAGTTTTGCACCTTCTCTAGTAGGTACATCCACATACTGAATCAGAAAATTGTCTTGAACACACTTAACAAATTCCTCTCCATCTAAACCTTTAACACTATGTTTGAAAAGTTAAAATCCCTGACCATAACCACCCTATTATTCTTACAGATAGCTGAGATCTCCTTACAAGTTTGTTTCTCAATTTCCCTCTGACTATTAGGGGGTCTATAATACAATCCCAATAAGGTGATCATCCCTTTCTTATTTCTCAGTTCCACCCAAGTAGTATTTCCGGGAATATCCTCCCTCAGCACAGCTGTAATGCTATGCCTTATCAAAAATGCCACTCCCCCTCCTCTCTTGCCTCCCTTTCTATCCTTCCTGTAGCATTTGTATCCTGGAACATTAAGCTGCCAGTCCTGCCAATCCCTGAACCATGTTTCCGTAATTGCAATGTTATCCCAGTCCCATGTTCCGAACCATGCCCTGAGTTCATCTGCCTTCCCTGTTAGGCCCCTTGCATTGAAATAAATGCAGTTTAATTTATTAGTCCTACCTTGTCCCTGCCTGCCCTGACTGTTTGACTCACTTCTGTTCTCAACTGTACCCATCTCAGATCGATCTCTTTCCTCACTATCTCCCTGGGTCCCACCCCCACCTTACTAGTTTAAATCCTCCCAAGCAGCTCTAGCAAATCTCTCTGCCAGTATATTAGTCCCCTTCCAATTTAGGTGCAATCCGTCCTTCTTGTACAGGTCACTTCTACCCCAAAAGAGATTCCAATGATCCAAAAATGTGGATCCTTCTTCCATACACCAGCTCCTCAGCCATGCATTCATCTGCTCTATCCTCCTATTCCTGCCCTCACTCACTCGTAGCACTGGGAGTAATCCAGATATTACTACTCTTGAGGACCTCCTTTTTAAATTTCTGCCCAACTCTCTGTAGTCTCCCTTCAGAATCTCAACCTTTTCCCTTCCTATAGCGTTGGTTCCAATGTGGACAATGACCTCCTGCTGGCCCCTCTCCCTGTGAGAACATTCTGCACCCTCTCTGAGACATCCTTGATCCTGGCACCAGGGAAACAACACACCATTCTGCTTTTTCTCTGCTGGCCACAGAAACGTCTGTCTGTACCTCAGACTAAAGAGTCCCCTAACACAATTGATCTCTTGGAAGCCGACGTACCCCTCATTGCATTAGAGCCAGTCTGAATACCAGAAACTTGGCTATTCGTGGTTCGTTCCCCTGAGAATCCATCACCCCCTACATTTTCCAAAACAGCATTCCTGTTTGAAATGGGTATGTCCACAAAAGACCTAGGTGCCAACCTCTCTCACCCTTCCTGGAGTTGACCCATCTATGTGACTGTATCTGAGACTTCCCCCCTTCCTATAACTGCCATCCATCACATACTGTTGCTGTTGCAAATTCCTCATCGCTTCTAACTGTCTCTCCAACTGATCCATTCGATCTGATAAGATTTGCATCCAACAGCATTTATGGCAGATGTAATCCACAGTAACCCTTAAACTCTCTTTAAACTCCCACATCTGACAAGAAGTACATATCACTGCAAAGGCCATTTTTGCTCCTTCACAATCTACAGACCCAGAAAATAACACCATCTTATTTCTCTACAAACACTGTCCCAGGTTAAATTAATAGTTATGGCTTATATTTTAAGTTTAATCAAGTGACATATCTCCAAAAACATATAATCAAGAAAGAACCCACTCTACTCACTACTGGACAGACTTAAAACAACGATTAACTTATCTGATTCTGTGTTGTGAACTTCGCCCAAACAGGTTCCTCCATGATTAATTGTGAAGTTCACTGTTTGTTAATTTTTCCAGACACACTCCGATGTCCAGTGATATATGAATTCAAACAGCAAAGGCAGTAACTGTGCAGGTTCTCTGTCTCTCTCTCTCTCTCTCTCTCCTGCACTGTCCTCACCATGTGCTTCCTTTGTCTGTTCTTTTCTCTTTTAAAACTGCTGTTGTTTTGACTTTTTTTTTCCAAAGTTCCAAAACAATGCAACAGCATATAAAACAGTAATTCTTGCTCCTGGAATTCAAGGAAATCACCTCCGACATCTCAAATACCTCAAAAAAGGAGCAGCTGTTACAGCCAGAAATTTTTCTCATCCTCCATCTTGGATTACCCAGAACACACATCATGTATTCATTTCTGACATTATGGAATTCAATACTGAGACCCATGGGCCTCCATACCATCTGTTCCCTCCACCACTCCTCCGTCTCTGTCAAAAGGATAAAACAAAATTTCAACACCTTTCAGTTTTAAAGAAGAGTCATACTGGACTCAAAATGTTAACTCTGTTTCTCTATTTCACAGATGCTGCCAACCTGCTGAGATTCTCCAATATTCTCTGTGTTTGTTTCAGATTGACAGTATTCACAAGATTTTTATGGAATCATGGAATCCCTACAGAGTGGAAGCAGGCCATTTAGCCCATTGAGTCCCCACCGACCCTCCAAACAACATTCCATCCAGACTCACCCTGCAATCCTACCCCTGCAACCCTGTGTTTCCCATGGCTAATTCACCCACAATGCACAACTTAACAATCAACCTAACTTGCACATTTCTGGACTGTGGGAGGAAACTGTAGTATCTGGAGAAAACCCATGCAGACACGGGGAGAATGTGCAAACTCCACACAGGCAGATGTCTGAGGCTGGAATCAAACTTTGGTCCCTGGCACTGTGAGGCAGTAATGCTAACTGCTGAGCTAACATTGGGCCTTTTTGCTTTTAAAAGTCTGATTGATTCCTCAATTATTTCGCTCAATTCTTTCTCAATTTGATGTTAGAGTGCTAACTCAGGGACAAGGAAGTGCAGTGGTTCTGGAGCATGGAACAAAGGAAGCATTCACTTAAATCAAGCAACCAATGATGTCAACACCAATGCCGAGATACTAGGGCGTAAATGGTGAAGTCAGCTTGCAGAGCGATAGAGTCCTACAGCATGGAAATAGGCCCTTCAGCCCAAACTGGTCCATGCCAACCAAAATATCCATCCATGCGAATGACATTTCCCTTCACTCGGTCCATATCCTTCCAATCCTTTCCTATCCATGTATTTGTCCAAATGCCTTTTAAATGTTGTTAGTGTATGCACCTCAACCACTTCTACTGGCAGCTCATTCCATATGCACCCTGGGAGAAAGACTGAGTGCATTCATCCTATCCAGAGAGAGGCCAATGAGATGACTTAATGCAGCAAGGATAATCAATTGTATTTGTAACCATGACAAATAGAGCAACACTATACTAAGATCGAGTAAGAGTGTCTTCCTTGTGAAAAGCTTCATAACTATCCACTTGGAAGAGATTGTGTCAGTTGAGACAAGCAACAACCTTTTCAATACTTTTTACTCAAGCTGCTACTGTCTGCTCTAAGTACCATCAAAGAATGATACTCTGGTTATGGAGTTATCATCTGGATGTCATAGAGTCATAGTTTCATACAGCACGGAAACAGACCCTTCGGTCCAACCAGTCCATGCTGAACGTAATCCCAAACTGAACCAGTTCCACCTGCCTACTCCTGACCCATATCCCTCCAGACCTTTCCTATTCATGTCTCTACCCAAATCAAGAGATGCAGAAGGAGACTGCAAACATGCTGTCAAGAGCAGCACTCCAGGTGCCATTGCAGTGGGGCAGGTAGTTAATGAGCTGAGTTTGGTAAGATAGGGTGAGAAAGTTCACCAAGCCTCATGGCAGAAAACTCTTCAGAACAATCGGTTCAACAATAAACTCAGCAGGTTCGGCTGCACCTGTAGAGAGAAAAACAGAATGAATGTTTCAAGTCACAGATCTGTTGTCAGAACTGACAGCAGCAGGAAAGGAGTGGTATTTATGTTGGTGATGTTGGGGCTGGAGTTGCATGGAGGAAAGGAGTAAGTCAAATATGGAGATGGTGTCCTGCTGCTACCTATTCTCCCAATCCTTTGTACCCTTTAATCTTCTATATATTACTCTTTGGTTCCCTTCCTCCTGCTAAGTTACTTTAAAGTCTCCCCAGCTGCACAGGAAAACCATCCCACAAGGATAGTCATTCCAGCTCTTCTCAAGGGCTAGCTCTCTCGCCTATACATGTCTCAACTTCAGCTGTTCCTAATGTCCCTGAATCTGAAACCCTCCCTCCTGCACCATCTCTTCAGCCCCTGTATTTAATGCATTTTATCCACTGACGTTAGGAGCAATCCAGGGATCATTACCTTTGATGGGGGTAGGTTAGCTTAGATTTCTAAAGTTTGCTGTAGAAAGCCAACATCGTAAGTTCAATTCACAAGCTGGCTGCATTAGTTCATGGCCGTTTCTCGCTTCACCTTACTGGTGAAGTGGTTAACCTCAAGCTATACATAATCAATTGTCTCTCTTTCATGGAGACGGGTGCCTAGATCCTTTATGGATCATGGCTCCTTACACTACCTTATCTTTGAAGTTCTGTTCACTAACACCTGCTTGAGGAACCTCATCTCATGTACTTTGAACAAAATTATTACCAATTTATCAATTAATTATCTAACCAAATTTTAAAAGTACGTGTAAAAATAATTCATCGCTAGAAAGTTGGATTATTCCATTTGAAAATATGGTGAGTCAAGTTTTGTAAAGTGAAATCTGTTCCACATCACACTTCACATTCTGCTAATTATAGAATTAGTAAACAAACTATTTAACCAAATTTGTTTACATATGTTGAGTTCCACTGAATATCATTACGGAACTTATTGAATGCCACTAAGACTTTAAAGGAATTCATCAAATCCCGACTTATTTTACATTAACCCACAAATACTTCATTTTGTTTTAGACCGTTCCTAGGTGAGTGGTCACTGAAATTAGTTCAATTGTGTGGTGAAAAGGTCCGGCGCGCTCCAAAAGCTTGTTATTTTAAATAAACCTGTTGGACTGTAACCTGGTGTCATGTGACTTCTGACTTTGTCCACTCCCATCTCCACATTGGGTAGTTTAGTGGCTCTTGTGATTATGCGAAGGACTCCTCTTATACATAAATTTGAGAATGAGCTACGGTTACCTTTAATCTTAACAGGTAATCTCACTTCTTTCATACAACTTTCATGTATAGTATCCATGATCACTTTCTCTGATATATGTCATAGTGTCTTCCATATGTTGCCGTTCTAAATAAAAATGTTTTCTTTACTTCTGAGTTTTGCTTGGCTTTATTTCACAGCACACATTATTTGTCAGCCATGACAAGAGGAAAACCACAAAAATCCAATCACATCCTGATCCTTACCCAGATTTGTATGTCTGAATGTAACACTTCAGTTCCACTGGGAAAGATTACACAGACTCATGGGAAGCTATTGTACACAGCAGTGGGACTGGCCCCTCCATTGTCAGTGATTTTCACATATGCTGAATATTAATGCTTATGTAAATTGCAGGACACCAAACACACTGGAGAACAGCTTTCAGAAAACAATTAGTATCTTCCAGAGATCAAAGGCAGCACGGTACACGTCCCCCTAGATCTGTATGTTGTGTCTAAGGGGACTACAGGAAAATAGGACTTCAAAGAAACTCCCCAACCACTGGAGTAAGCATTGTGACAAGAAGGAAGATTCCCGGAGGAGTTTTCACACTGAATTTGTGAGTCACAATGTATGCTTTCCTCATAAATCCATCCAAAGGGAATAATCTTGAATTTGCATCAAAAGATGTAACAAAGGAGATGAAAATGGTTGGGATTAGCAGCCCTTTAAGCCTTAGAATTTGGAGGATAAGCCACATGATGAGCCACACGCCTTGCATAGTTATTGACGTTTTGAATTACAAATTCATTGAAAATATGCAACTTTTATACAAAATTCATATGCTTTTGAATTGAATATTAACTGCACATTGGTTGATTAACTGTGAAAATGCTCAATGTTTTGCATGCTCTTGAATTCATGTGAAAATGTCAGAAGGGTTATCTTATGCTTCATTCAAGAGCAAGACTGTCACCTCGTATTGATCCATCCAAGTCAACACTAACAATCACAAACCAATCGATATTTAGTATTAACCAGGATGCAGGAGGACACAGGTAAGAAGAAAAAAATGAGGATTTACACATTGTTGTTTGGAGTGAAGTAACGGCAACAATTAAATGGGCCAATTAGCCTTCCTACTTCACTACATTTCCATATTAGTTAACAATTTGGAAGGTGATGCAATATTGTAGGAGTTATAAAGAAACATGAAGTTCAGGTGCAAAATCAGCTATGACCTTATTGAATGGGAGAGCACACGCGAGGTGTCATGTAACTTAATCCTACTTATATGCTTCACATGGTCTCGTATGAAGTTTTCCATTACTCTTGTTTGATTGTTCACCATGAGTTGTTGGATATAACATCATGACAGACTGCAAGAATTGAAAGGCAGTCCCTGCACCACCTTCTCAGTGAAATGTAAGATAGAAAGCAAACCTTAGACCAAATAAAAATCACACTCCATCGTGGTCTGAGCCGGAATGTGAACCTCTTATAGAGATGTGCAGCACAGAAACAGACTCTTTGGTCCAATCCATCCATGCCGAACAGATATCCTAATTAATCTAGCCCGATATGCCAGCATTTGACCTATAACCCTCTAATCCCTTTCGATTCACATACAGATGCCTTTTTAATGTAGTAATTGTACTAGCCTTCGCCACCTTATCTGACAGCTCACTACATACATGCACCACTCTCTGTGTGAAAAAGTTGCCCCTTAGATCCCTTTTAAATCTTTCTCCTCTCACCTTAAACCTATGCCCTCTAGTTTTGGACTCCCCCACCCTGGGGAAAAGACCTTGGTTATTCACCTTAGCCATACCCCTGTGATTTTATAGACTTTTCTCTAAGGTCAAAGGATTTAATTATTTTACTTGCTTAGGCTGGTTGGCTTTAGTCGGGATGTAAATAGAAACAGAAGAAGTCCATTCAGCCCATCATGACTAACCCGACCTATTGAAAGAGCAGTCAAGCTCCGTCTCACACCAACATTTTGTCCATAAATCCCAAGAGCTGCATGAAAAAAGACGTTTCTTAATCACTTCTCTGGATCTTTTACCAATTATTTACAAGAAATGGAGGTTCATCAGATGGAATAGCCTTTTCTCTAACTATCCTATGAAGACCTATCACAAACTTGGAAAACTTGAATCATTCAGTTTTTCAAACCTTCTCAGTCTCAAGGAGAAAATGGTGAACTTTGCCAGTGTCCTTTCATAACTAAGTCATTCATTAGTGCTAACATCCCTAATAATGGCTTTTTGCCTTTCCATTAAGTAGATGCCCAGGTAAGTAATGATGTGGAGGTGCTAGTGTTGGACTGGGGTGGACAAAGTTAAAGTCACACAACACCAGGTTATAGGCCAACAGGTTTATTTGGAAGCACTAGCTTTTGGAGCGACGCTCCTTCATCAGGAAGCTGTGGAGCAGGATCATAGCAGGACACAGAACTTACAGCAGAAGATCACAGTATACAATATATTTAGAATGGATTGCAGGTTTTGGATCATTCCAGAACTTCTTTCAAGTCACATTCTCAAGAAAACTTAAGGTTTTATTTAAAAAAGGTAACATCTCAGCTCAGACAATGTATTAAAAGTATGAGATTTGAGTCTGTCTCTATCCCAAACTTGAGGCAGATTGATTCTATTTCCAAAGTAGGAATTTAGAAAATATTACATGGATTGACTGGCTGCATTGACTGCCTGCAGATTGCGTGTTTTTTGAGTAAAATAGAATCTATCTGTAATTACGACTCTGCAAAGGCAAATTCACCCCATAGACTTATATCTGTGTGTGTGCATGTGCAGGAGGCAGGAAGAGAAAGAGAGCGTGTGTATGTTGCAAGAAAGTGTGTGTGCATATGAGTGTGTGTGTGTGTGAGTGTGAGATTGTGTGTTTGCATGTGTGCGCCTCTTGGCGGTGTATGTATGCTTGTCTAAGAGAAAGCGTGTGTATGAGAGAGGGTCTGCTTGGGTGTGTGAGTATATAAGAGTATGCTTGTATGTGTATGTGTGTGCGCGAGTGTATAGTGTAATGGGGGTGCAGTGCGACGTGAACTCAAGGTCCCTGTTGAGGCCATCCTCCTGGGTTCCGGACTTGGCCATCAGCCCCTGTTCGGCCACTCTGCATTGTTGCGTATCCTGAAGTCTGCCTTCAAGGATGGTCATTCGAAGATCCGAGGCAGAATGTCTCTGACCGCTGAAGTGCTCCCCCGCCAAGGAGGGAGCATCTCTTTCTGACGATTGTAGCTTGGTGTCCATTCATCCGTTGTCAGAGTGTCTGCTTGGTCTCACCAACGTACCATGCCTCGGGACATCCTTGCCTTCAGTATATGATATAGACAGCGTTGGTCATGTGACATGAGTACCTGCCGTGTACATGGTGGTTGATGGCATGTTTAATGGTGGTGTCCATGTCGACACTCTGCCACATCTTGCAGTGGTTGCCATGACAGTGTTGTGTGATCTGTGGTCGATGTTGTCCTGTTGTTTGCTGCGAACAATGGTCTATTTAATGTTTAGCAGTTGTTTAAAGGTGAGAAGTGGAGGCATAGGGAAGGTCTTGGCAAGGTGTTCATCCTCATCAATAATGTGTTGCAGGCTGCAAAGAACATCGTGTAGTTTCTCTGCTCCCAGGAAGTACTGGACAACAAAGGGTACCCCATCAATTGCAACCCGTGTCTGTCTCCTGAGGAAGTCATTACGGTTTCTCACTGTGGCACGTTGAGCATCATACCCTGTACTTATGAGTGCTTCCTTCAGCACCTACAGGTGTCCATCATGTTCCTCCTCATCTGAACAGATCCTGTGTATACGTCGGGCTTGTCCATAGGAGATGGCTGTTTTAATCTGTTTGGGGTGGAAGCTAGAGATGTGCAGCATCATGAGGTCATCCATGGTTTTGCGGTAGAGTGAGGTGCTGAGGTGCCCATCCTTGACGGAGATGCATGTGTCCAAGAATGAGACAGATAATAAAGAGTAATCCATGGTAAGTCTGATGGTGGGATGAAACTTGTTGATATCACTGTGTAGTTGTTTCAGTGACTCCTTGCCATGGGTCCAGAGGAAGAAAATGTTGTCAATATACCTGGTGTACAATGCTGGTTGGAGGTACTGTGTAGCAAAGAAGCCTTCTGCGAACTTGTGCATTAAAATGTTAGTATATTGGGGTGCAAACATAGTCCCCATGACTGTTCCATGTGTCTGGATGAAGAACTGGTTGTCAAACATGAAAAGGTTACATTTGAGGATGGAGCGGATGAGTTGTAGGATGGTGCTCGGAGATTGGCAGTTTTTGGTGTTGAGTACTGAGGCTGTTGCCGCGATGCCATCATCGTGGGGTTGCTGGTGTAGAGTGCTGAAACATCCATTGTGATGTGGGAAATTCCTGGTTCAACTGGTCTGTGGGTGCTGAGTTTCTGTAAGAAATCTGTAGTGTCGCAACAGAAGCTGGGGGTCGCCTGTACAATGGGTTTCAAGCTGCCCTCGACATAGCCAGACAATATCTCACACAGGGTCCCAGTGCCTGACCCGATGGACGACTACATGTGTTGGCTTTGTGTATTTTTGGTAAGCTATAAATTCTGTGTCTTATGGTCCTACTCCACGGCTACCTGATAAAGGAGCAACACTCTGAAAGCTAGCACTTCAAAATAAACCTGTCGGACTATAACCTGGTGTTGTGTGATTTTTAACCAAGTAATTAATGTAAGAATTGCCTTGACTAGATGCAGCACCACAGAATGAATGGTAACTCGAGATTTTGTTTTTTAGTTTGACCTTTCTCCTCTCTTCCTCACCACTACCTCCACCCCCACACTCTCTCCCCCAGGAGCACCAACATATTCCAATAGGAATTTTGAGATTAAATGTTATGAAATTGAAGGCATGTACTGTATCTTTAAGAGAGAGTGACTGCTGTATTGCATCGAGAGTTTACTAGCACCTGTCACATGACTAGCTAGCATTCTCAGAGTGTCTTGGAAAATTGAAAATATGTAAGATTTGGCTGCGAAACACATATCTTGAGCTTTGGTTGCTATTTTGACAGCAATTTGAATTTAACTAATCAGTTTAAATTATGCCCCAGGATACTAAAACCCAATCAATTTTGAATTTATTGTTTTTGCCAACTTTGAACCAATCCAATGATAGGGGTATAAAGAATCAGGCATTTTTGAAAGTTAGGCAGAGAGTACCTGCCATCTAGAGAAAGTTTTCCATTCAAAACACTCTCCATCAAAGGTACCCTTTTTCATATGAAATGCCTTTGCACTAAAAGACCGAAGGTGACCCAAGGAGATCTTCAGCTAGAAGGAGGAGGACAACGACGATGAGAGCTGCTGTGTGGGTTTGAAATTAAGTTGATGAATTGTTTTATGGGAACAATATATTGTTATAGAGCTGGAGGCAGATAACATGCATTTAAGAGAAATGAGATGTAGAGTTGTAAATAGTTGTTGTTTAATGTTCACTTTTAGAGTTAAAGAATATGTTGATATTCTTTCTTTAAATGGTGGAATTTGGGAGTTCTCTGTTACTCATACTTTAACAGATTACGAGGCGAGGTGAGCTTTTCTGGGTGTTTGGTTTAATTAGCAGAAGGGTTCACCGCCATGTTGAAACAATTTTGGGGGTTCGGGTCTGTGATTTGAACAGGTTTAGACAGATCCAGTCTGAGATTTGGATAGATTTGAACAGATTTGGGACATGAAAGATCCCAGCAAATTTAAACACTTTGTTGATTAGTGTCCTAGATCTTTAAATAGAACATAGGTGAGACAATTTGTTTAATTTCAATTGCTTGTGGTTGATTAAATTAAAAATCAGAGAAATGGTTCTTAATATTGCTGAAGAAGTTCTGGAGTTTGAAGGTGATTCTCAAATTTGCCAAGAAAATTTAGAAAGACAGAAAAAGGCCATACTTTTAGAATTAGCAAAGAGGTTAGAATTGGGTTTAACCAGGGACAAAAGGAAAGCTGAAATTGTAAGGGAGTTAGGCAAGCACTTAGGTGTGTCAGAGAAACAGACAAGGGCAGTAGATTTAGAGCAACTTAAATTACAATTGAGGAAAATGGAGTTAGAAGATAAAGAAAGGAAGAGAGAAAGAGAAAAAGAAAGAGAGAGGAAACAGAAAGAGAAAAAGAGAGAGAGAAGAAAAAAATAGTGGCAAAAGAAAGAGTGAGAGATGAAAGAGAAAGAGTGAGAGAGAGAGGAAAAAGAAAAAGAGAGAAGATTCTTAGCTGAGCCAAGAGACAGAGAAGAAAGAGAAAGACAGAGAGAGAGAGAAAGGGAGAGGGAAAGAGAGAAGAAAGAGAAAAGGAGAGAGAATTTGAACTTCAGAAGTTGTGACTTAGGAAAGTCAAGTTAACAGGAGGGAGATGAAGAGAGAAGGTAGTGATATATACAAATATGTTAAAACATTGCCACATTTTGATGGGAAAGATGTCAAAGCCTTCTTTATTTAATTTGAAAATTGGCTAGGCAGATGGAGTGGTCAGAGAACTTGTAGATAATGCTATTTCAGACTAAGCTGGCAGACAGAGCTAGTGAGGTATTTGCAGCACTCTCTAATGAGGGGTCAAGAGATTATGATGTCAAAAATGCTATTTTGAGTGCTTATGAATTGGTACCAGAAGCGTATAGACAGCAGTTCAGAAACATAAGGAAGGAACCAGGTCAGACTTATGTTGAGTTCAAAAGCATTAAACATAGTCATTTTGATAGAATGGTGCGGGCTTTTAAAAAAAAGACTTATGAGACTCTAAGAGAGATTACTCTGCTGGAGGAGTTTAAAAACTCACTTCCAGAAATGATAAGAATTCATGTGGATGAACAGAAAGTTCAAGAAGTGTAAAGAGCAGCAGAGATGGAGATGAATATACTTTGGTGTATAAGGCAAAATTTAGCTTCTGGCAAGAATTTCATCTTGTGAGGGATAGAAATTGGGAGAAGGGGAGATCCTGCACTACACAACAAAGGGTACAGTACAATTGGGAATAGTTTTCTACAGGTTAAAAAAGAAGCCCAAGAGGGTGGAAGGGAGGTGAAAAGCCACAGATATTTTCACCGTAATTGAGTGGGACACAGAAAATTACAGTGCCAGTGATTTAAGAAGGGTCCTGGGAAAAGGTGCTTCCACTTTGGTAAAGTGGGACACGTGAAGTCACAGTGCTGGTCGTTAAACAAAGGCACTGTGGGAAAAGATGTGGTAAAAGAAGCTAAGCCAGTGGCATTAGTGAAAGTAGTAAAGGAAACCCCAAGAAGAGCCAAGGAGCTGCAGGAGAGTGCACAGCCTGGGCAGAGGCTGGGTATGGAATCAGTACCTGATCTCTATAAAGACTTCACCTCTGTGGGTAAAGTTTACTCAGAAAGAACAGGGCGAAAAGGGCAAGAAGCTATAATTTTGAGAGATACGGGATCTAATCAGTCTCTAATAGTAAGAGATGAACATATTTGCACTCTTTTTGTCCTGTTAGCCAAGAGATTGGTAATTTGTGGGATGGATGGACAGAAATTTAGCATTCTCCTATGTAAGATCAGTTTGGAGTGCCAACTCAAGATTAGGGAAGTAACTGTGGGAGTGATTGACATAGTGTCAGTGCTAGGAATCCAGTTTGTTCTTGGGAATGATGTGGCAGGATCCAAGTTGGGAGTGACACCCCTTGTTGTGGAGAAGCCAAAGGAAGACAAGGGAACTGAGGAGTTAAAAGAAAAATGGCCTGGAAATTTTTCAGACTATATAGCAACAGGATCCCACTATTATAAGTCACAGCACAAAGCAAAAACTAAACTGGAAGATGAAGGAGTTGAGGTTCAGTTAGTGGACACCCTATTTGATGTAATGGTGCAAGAAAAACCTGACAAGCAGAGGGTCAGATAGAAGTGTTTAGTCCCGAAAGGATAACAGAAAGACGAGACAATAATATATATATATATATATATATATATATGTTGATGCACAGTCAGATAAGGAGTCAGAATATATTCCTGAGCGTTATTATCTTCAAAATAGAATCCTAAGATGAAAATGGAGACCACGGCAGGTTAGTGCAGAGGAGAAATGGGCCGAAGTGCATCAGATTGCGTTGCCAGTAACAAACAGACAGGAAGTGTTACGGGTAGCACATGAACTGACAGTAAGAGGTCACCAGGTGTAAAGAAGACTCAGGCTAAAGCACAAAAGCATTTCTATTGGCCTGGAATGCAGAAGGATGTGGTTAACTTTTGCCATACATGTCATACATGACAAATGGTAGGTAAGCCACAGGCGGTAATGAAGCCAGCACCTTTGCTGCCAATTCTCACATTCGAAGAACCTTTCATGTGGGTTATAACTGATTGTATAGGTCCCCTCCCTAAAACTAAAAGTGGGAACCAGTATTTATTAACCATAATGGATGTGTCTACCAGATTTCTGGAGGCAATTCCATTACGCAGTATTAAAGCAAAAGGTATGGTTGATGAGTTAGTAGCTTTTTTCATGTGGTATGGGTTACCCTTAGAGATTCAATCAGACCAAGGGTCTAATTTTACTGTTAGGCTGTTAAAGGAAGTAATGGATAGCTTAGGCATACAGCACCTTAAATCAAGCACGTATCATCCTGAATCCTAGGGAGCTTTGGAAAGATGGCAACAGACCCTCAAGACCATGTTAAGAGCTTACTGTCAGGATTACCCGAATGACTGGGATAAAGATATCCCATTCGCATTGTTTGCCATTAGAGATGCCCCAAACAAATCTACTCAGTTTACTCCCTTTGAGTTAATATTCGGACATGAAGTGAAAGGACCTTTGAAATTAATTAAAGCGAAATTAACAGGACCAAAGTCAGAGAACAGAAAGTCAGGGCGGCACAGTGGCACAGTGGTTAGCACTGCTGCCTCACAGCTCCAGAGACCTGGGTTCAATTCCCACCTCAGGCGACTGACTGTGTGGAGTTTGCACGTTCTCCCCGTGTCTGCGTGGGTTTCCTCCGGGTGCTCCAGTTTCCTCCCACAGTCCAAAGATGTGCAGGTCAGGTGAATTGGCCATGCTAAATTGCCCGTAGTGTTAGGTAAAGGGTAAATGTAGGGGGTATGGGTGGGTTGCGCTTCGGCGGGGCGGTGTGGACTTGTTGGGTCAAAGGGCCTGTTTCCACACTGTAAGTAATCTAATCTAATCTAATCTAAAAACTCACATTTGAATTATGTATTGGAGTTGAGGGAGAGATTAAATCGGGTAGATGAGTTAGCTAAACAATACTTGAAGAGGGCACAGCATAGAATGATGCAGGTGGCAGATAAAAACTCTAAAATGTGGACGTTTTACCATGGGGATGATGTATTAGTATTGTTACCAGTGATAGGAGATCCCTTCAAAGTCAGGTTTAGTGGTCCCTATCAAACTGAGAAAAAGTTGAGTCAGGTAAGTTATCTGGTAAAGATGCAGATAGGAAAAAAATGTATCAGGTATGTCATGTGAATATGTTGAAACCTTATTGTAATAGAGAGCGGGAACCAGAGAAACAGGTGTTAGTTACCGCAGAGTGAGGAATCAAATCCAGATGTCATGGGAGTTTGATGTACCTCAAAATAAGTTAATACCTTGAGGAGTGGGATAGGTTAGTGAACTATCTGTCTCAGGAGCAATGAACCCAGTTGAAAGGTTTGTTGCAGCAGTATGAGGACATATGCAGGAATAGGATGGGGAGGACTAATGCTATTGTACATGAGGTGGAAGTAGGGAATACTGTACTGATAAAACAACACACTTACAGACTTAATCCTTTCAAAGCCACACAAGTCCAGAAGGAAATGGATGCGATGCTCAGCAAAGATATCATCGCACCGAGTCAGAGCAAATGGAATTCACAGTCCCAAACCTAATGGGACTCAACGATTTTATGTGGATTATTGGAAGGTCAACACTGTAACAAGATCAGACTCATACCAAATACCAAGATTGGAGGACTGTATCGAGAAGGTTGGACAAGCTAGTTGCATCACAAAGTTGGACTTACTGCGTGGTTATCAGCAAGTACCTTTAGCAGCGAAAGCGAAAGACGTTTCTGCATTCATAACTCCAAAGGAGCTATATCAATTGAAAGTGATGCCCTTTGGAATGAAGAATGCACCGGCCACATTCCAAAGACTCATGAACAGAGTTGTGGCTGGGTTAACAAACTGTGCAGTCTATCTGGATGATGTAGTGATCTTTAGTGAGTCATGGAAAGATTACCTGGTACTGTTGGCAAAGCTCTTTGAACGATTAAGAGAAGCAAAACTGGTAATAAACTTAAAGAAAACAGAATTTATCAAGGCAGAAGTGACATTCTTGGGACATAACATTGGTCATGGAAGGTTGACCCCAAGGAATGCAAAGTCAAAGGCCATTGAGGGATTTCCCCGACCAACCTCGAAGAAAGAGGTATTTCAATTTTTGGGACTAAGCGGATTCTACTAGATGTTTGTTCCAAACTTCAGCAGCGTAGTGGCACTGCAAACAGATTTACTCAAGGAGAACACAAACTTTCAGTGGACAGAACTATGCAAGTAGGCATTTGACAATTTCAAAGCAGTATTAACCACTGCACCAGTGTTAGCTACACCAAACTTGTGAGAAACCCTTCAAAGTTGCAATCGATGCTAGTGATATAGGAGTTGGAACTGTACTGCTACAGGAAGGTTATGATGGGATTGAATGGTCAAATGGCTACTTCTCAAAGAAACTCAACACCTACCAAAGAAAATACACTACCAGCGAAAAGGAATTATTGAATTTGGTACTGGCCTTACAACATTTTAATGTTTATGTGGTGAACAATATCTTGGAGACAGTTGTGTACAGGAATCATAATCCTCTTACATTCTTGTCATATGAGACTATATCATTGTAGCCTTATGTTATACACTTTTAGTTTACAAATTGTACATGTTGTGGGTCGTAAGAATGTTATAGCAGATGCTTTATTGCAGATTTAATGGATAAAATATAGATAACATTGAACAGACATTAATGTTTTATATACATGTGGGTGTGCAGAAATTAATATGACCTTCGATTAATGTCCTATGTGTTTCATTGTAATGGGGCTAAGAATTAGGAAAAAAAGTGAAGCTATCTTTTCATTATGATGGTCCATTTTTTCTTAAGAGGGGAGATGTTATGAAGCTGAAGGCATAAACTACACCTTTAAGAGAAAGCGAATGCTGTTTTGCACTGAGAGCTTACATGCACCTGTCATGACTAGCTAGCAGTATCAGTGTGTACTGGAAAATTGAAAATATGTAAGATTTGGCTGTGAAACACAGACCTTGAATTTTGGTTGCTATTTTGACAACAATTCAAATTTAACCAATCAGTTAATATTATGCCCCAGGATACTAAAACCCAATTGATTTTAAATTTATTGTTTTTGTCAACCTCGAACCAATGAAACGATCCAATGTTAGGGGTATAAAGAAACAGGCATTTTTAAAAGTTAGACGGAGAGTACGTGCCATCGAGAGAAAGATTCCCATTCAAAACACTCTCCATCAAAGGCACTCTTTTTCATACGAAATGCCTTTGCAGGGAAAGACCGAAGATGACCCAAGGAGATTTTCAGCCAGAGGAGGGAGGACATCGACGATGAGAGCCGCTGTGTGGGTTTGAAATTAAGTTGATGTAATTTTAACTTTTTTTTATGGGAACAATATATTATTATAGAGCTGGAGGCAGACAACATGCATTTAAGAAAAAGGAGGTGTAGAGTTGTAAATCGCTGTTGTTTAATGTTCACTTTTAGAGTTAAAGAATAAATTGATATTTTTTCTTTAAATGGTGGAATTTGTGAGTTCTCTGTCACTCATACTTTAACAGATTATGAGGCAAGGTGAGCTTTTATGGGTGTTAGTTTAATTAGCAGAAGGGTTCACCGCTGTGTCGTAACATAAGTAACTACCCTCTGGTACCTTGCACATATGTCTACCTTTCATCAGCAAATCTGTACAGTGAAAGTCAATAAACTATTCCAACTACTGGGACATCACAGCCAAACTAAAGATTATCCATTCCTCAGTTAGCATGTCTCCAGGAGGTGTGAAAGTAGCAATCAGAAAGAGAAAATCTAATTGATGTTTCTGCTCAATAGGATGCTTACCCCTGTTGTCACTGAGTGTAGTTAGCTCAGCACAAAATGAAACTGCACCCAAGATCCTTCTCACCTGATTTCCTCAATTCCATTCTACACATCGTATGCAAAAATTGAGCAGTTGGGAATTTGTCTGGATAATCGTTCATTTTATCCAAGAATCCCTCCGTTCATTTTATCCAAGAATCCCTCTCCAGGAATTCTGGGAAAGGGGCTGTACATCGTCAAATGCTCAGCTAGGATGTAAGAGTAATGGAGGTCAAAGAATAACAATTTAGCTACAAAGAGGAATATCTAGTGGAGAATCTGGAGTGATCAGCTTGGAATTAAAACAGAAAAAGTAACAGTAGGACTTTACAACATAAACAAAAGAAGCTGTGGTCACAAAAGCATAGTTTATACAGCATTTAGCAGTTGAATGATGCGAATACTTCACTTCAGCTATTCAACATCTTAGACTTGTAGTTAACGTAACCAAAAGCAGGGGGAGTGGGGCCTGTGGAGCTAGTCTGAATCGTCAATCAGCAAAGATTTTTTGAATGACTCCAGGGAAGAATTCTGTGGTGCTAATACAATTTTACAGAGTGGCCCTGGAGAGTTTGAGGGGAACAGCTAAATCTAAAAGAAATATTGCCTGAAGGAATTGGAAGAAATGGAGAAATGCAATACAAGTTACCTGCTGGAGTCAGTGTAACAAAACTGGCGGTTTAGCTCTGCTTGTGCTGTATAGATGGGAGAATCATAATGATCACACCAATGTGTTGCATTTCAACTATGTTTTTAACAACCCAGTTGTAACTATACCATGGCTCAGTAAGGAACGGGTCTCAACTCTGAGTCAGCAGGTAATGATTTGAGATTTGAACAGAGAACCTAGACTGATGCTGCAGTGTTGTACCAACTCTGTTCTCATTCAAGATAGCACTGACTCGGTAACTCTTTGTGAGCTCTCTATGGCAGATCTTGTTCTCACATTTCTTCTTCGCTCTGTTCTATCACCCTCATGCACTTTGTATGGTATCATCTGCCTGTACTGGACGCAAAGCAAAATAATTCACCGTACCGAGGTACATATGACAATAATAAATCAAATCAATCAAACAGAGAGCTGCATCATGTTAGAGGTTGGCTTTTGGATGATATGTTAAAGCGAGGCCTTGACTCCCTTCCCATGTGGATGTCAATATTTTCCAACAACCATTGACATATCATTGAACTAGGTGAGTCTTGAACCTAGGAGGGCTTTTGCCCGAAACTTCGATTTTCCTGCTCCTCGGATGCTGCCTGAACTGCTGTGCTTTTCCAGCACCAGTCTAATCCAGAATCTGGTTTCCAGCATCTGCAGTCCTTGTTTTTACCTAGGTCTTGAACCTAGGCCATATGACGCAGAGATAGGAACACTACTCGTGCACTACAAGTGTCCCATACTGATGTAAAATACCCAGTGGCATTATTTAAAATAAGTGCATTCTCCCTGATATCCAGGTCAATAGTAATCATTGATTCTAATTACTACTAATGATTATCTGGTCATTATCACGTTTCTCTTGTTGGTAGCAATTCGTCTAGTTTCCTGCATTGAACCAGTGACTTTATTTCAAATAAAAACCAAAATAACTGCAGATGCTGTAAACCAGAAACAAAACAGAAATTGCTGGAAAAACTCAGGAGGTCTGGCATCATCTGTGGAAAGAAAGCAGAGTCAGGAAGGGTTTCTGAGGAAGGGTCACTTGACCTGAAATTTTAACTCTGATTTCTCTCCACAGATGCTGCCAAACCTGCTGAGCTTTTCCAGCAATTTCTGTTTTTGCGACTTCATTTCAAAAGTACTTAATTATCTGTAAAGTACGATAGGATGCCATAAAGTTGTAAAAGGTGCTTTATGAGTGTAAGTACCATTTGTCGATGTAAATTGTTATATAACAGTACGTCAGTTCCAATATTGAACACTAGAGGGTTCTCCAATAGCCATAGTATTGTACATTGTTGCTCAGAGTATTCAGGTCAGAGGTCAGTTTCTCTGTTTCTTTTTAAGCATCATGCTTGCATTGTCACCTGTGTTCAGTGTATGGCATCACCCTACAGCTCAAAGCCATTCTAAAGGCAATTGTTTCATCCACGGAACTAGGCAACTGGCATTTTGGACTTTTGTTGTATAACGAAGCATTCAAGGTTTAAAAGGGGGAGGTCCTCTTATCTGTTGTTATTTATTTTCACAGTTTGAATATCTATTCCCCAGATTATAGGAAATATTGACTTACTGTAACTGAGATACACAAAGCCAAATGTTTGTAATTAGTAAAATCTCTCCTCAAAAGAGTAGCAGTGACAACATGATTGAACTTCATGACTGAATAAGCCCAAAATTAAATGCTTTCAGAACCAACCTACATATTTGAATAGTATGTAATTACTTTTCTATTTATTGCAAAAGGAAGGAACGTTAATTAAATTAACTGCTTTAATTTAGATGTCCTGGATGTTGATTGCTTGATCTATGATACTGCCTCAGTGGAGATTTCTGCCTTTCCCCCCATAGAGTAGGAATCTATTTTTAATATGTAGGCCTTTAATAAGATCTTTCGAGAGGTGCAGTCCCTGACTTTATCATTCTTATAATGGATTCTGTCATTTGATAACAAAGTTTGAATCTGTCTATCCATTTATTTGATGTCATGAAAGCATTAATCACTGCATTAATGTAATCTACTCAGTGATGCCCTCATTCCAAGAATGAATGACAAAGAAATGACATAGCCAAGTCACAATAGGAAACTGTTACCATTAATTTCATAAACAATGAGTATTATAAGGGAACCAAGTTATTATGGTACAACATGAGAAGAGTGGCAATATATTACTGAGGTAGTTCTAAGTAGCAGGGCTTAGAATCATACAATGCAGAATGAGACCCTTGGGCCCATTGTGCTGATGCCTACAATTTGAACAAGTTATTCATTAGGTCCCACTCCCTTGCTCTTCTCCATGGCTCTGCAATTTTTTCTGCTTTTATGCATATTTTCAATTCCCTTTTGAATTTGCTAGGACAACGCCAGAACCAAATTGTTATACGTTTGGAAAACGCTTGCTGATGTTGGAATTAAATCCTAAATAGGTTGTGATTTATGATTTGAAATGCTCTCACTGAAGGGTCAGTGAATGAGACTTCAACAGTAACAATCAAATGGGAATTGGGCAGCGGATGGAAAGGAAACAGTTATGGGCAAAGAGTTGAGGAGTGGGGATCACTTTTACATGGACACGATCAGTAAGAATTTTTGGATGCGGAATTTCCTGTCCCACTATCCAATGAGTCAATGGGGAATGTAATGGACCAAACCAAACCCCCTCAAAATATATTCAGAAGATCATCTGGACGCGAGCCTTTTCTTATTTTAAAGGTGAGTGTCAGTACGGTGTTGCATTCCAGCTGCAATTCGATTGATCAAACTTTCAAATTGGAAGCAAAACACACTTTATCCATACATTCTAGTTAAAATACGACAGAAGAACAAATAAGGAAAAGAATTGGCTTAGCTGTCTATCAAAATGCTTAACAAATAATTGATACTGTAACTGTTATTAATTAATTTTTCTAATCTAGTAACATGCCATAAATATACCCGTGGCAAAGGTAAATTCAGAAAAATAGATTGTACCATATGCAACTCCAGCAGGAGGAAGAGAAATGCAGCTTTCAGCTGTAAAGAGAGAGGGAAAAAAACAATTCCCATATCTTCAAGACCTCAACAGCAACTGCTACTGTGAAACTAAAAACTAAAAATCCCTGCTCTGTTGGAGTTTGACCACACCCATTCAGGCTGCTTCTATTGTTCCAACTTCTTTAAGAAAAAACAAATCCAAAGCAGAAGCTGCAATTACAATAACAAATTTATAGTGGCTGAGTGATCACTGCATCCAGCTTACATCTACTGGAACTGAGCGTCAATAACGTCCTGTCTAGCTTGTTGCATCTGATGCTGCTGTGCTCAATCATGCAGATACAATGGGCTGAATGGCCTCCTCCTGCACTGAGCTAATAACTGTGAGAAATCACCAAGACACACATTGCAGAGAATTGCTAAGAGAAGCAATCACAAAGGCTTTCAGCATCATTTCCTATGCCTCTCTGGCTATCATAGTGCTGAGGACTAGAGACTGACTGACATTATACAATTGCGTATAATGGGAAGCAGTCAGTTGACTGGACAGCTAGTTTGTAATGCAGAGTATCACCAACAGTGCAAGTTCAATTCCAGCAGTAGCTGAGGTTACCATGAAGGTCTCTCCTTCTCAATCTTCCCTTGTCTGAGGTGTTAAATGTCTTGTGAGTTCATGCCTCATAAACCTTACTGAGATCTTTGAGATGTGTGACCAAACAGGTAGATGAAGGTAAAGTGGTTGATATGGTTTATATAGATTTCAGTAAGGCATTTGATATGGTTCCCCATGCACAAAATACAGATGCATGGGATTGAGGACATTTTAGCAGTTTGGATCAGACATTGGCTAGCAGAAAGAAGAGAGAGGGTGATGGTTGATGGGAAATGTTCATCCTGGAGTTCAGTTCCTACTGGTGTACCGCAAGGATCTGTTTTGGGGCCACTGCCATTTTTATAAATGACATCGATGAGGGCATAGAGGGATGGGCTAGTAAATGTGTGGATGACACTAAGGTCAGTAGTGATGAAGAATGTTATAGGTTACAGAGGGACATAGATAAGTTGCAGAGCTGAGCTGAGAGGTGTCAAATGGAACTTAATGCAGAAAAGTGTGAGGTGATTCAAAGAACAAAATCTACTGTCTAAACCTGTCACCGAATTCCTAAGCATCTGTATCCCTCTGTTCCCCACCTACTCATGCATCTGTCCAGACGCATCTTAAATGAATCTACCATGCCTGTCTCTACCACCTCTGCTGGCAATGCATTCCAAATGCCCACCACCCTCTGTGTGAAGTACTTGCCGCATGTATCCCCCTTAAACTTCCCACCTCTCACCTTGAAAGTGTGACCTCTCGTTAATGAAACCTTCACCCTGGGAAAAAGCTTATCTCTATCCACCCTGTCTATTCCCTTCATGATTTTGTAAACCTCAATCAGGTCCCCCCTCAATCTCCTTTTTTCTAATGAAGACAAACCTAACCTACTCAACCTCTCTTCATAGCTAGCACTTTCCATACCAGGCAATATCCTCGTAAATCTTCTCTGCACCCTCTCCAAAGCGTCCACATCTTTTTGGTAATGTGGCGAACAGAACTGTACACAGTATTCTAAATGCGGCCAAATTCACTTTTGAAGGAGCAACAGAAATACAGAGTACTGGGCTAATGGTAAGATTCTTGGTAGTGTGGATGAGTAGAGATATCTCGGTGTCCATGTACATAGATCCCTGAAAGTTGTCACCCAGGTTGTTAGGGTTGTTAAGAAGGCATATGGTGTGTTAGCTTTTATTGGGTTTGATTTTCGGAGCCATGATGTCATGTTGCAGCTGTACAAAACTCTGGTGCGGTCACACTTGGAGTACAGCGTACAGTTCTGGTCACCGCATTATAAGAAGGATGAGAAAACCTTGGAAAGGGTCCAGGGGAGATATATTAGGATGTTGTCTGTATGGATGGAAGGTCTTATGAGGAAAGGCTGAGGGACTTGAGGCTGTTTTCGTTAGAGAGAAGAAGGTTGAGAAGTGACTTAATTGAGACACACAAGATAATCAGAGGATTAGATAGGATAGACATGGCTAGCACAGGGGGACGAAGCTTTAAATTAAGGAATGATAAATATAGGACAGGTGTCACAGATAGTTTCTTTACTCAGTGTAGAAAGGGCATGGAACGATCTGTCTGCAAACATAGTAGACTCACCAAATTTCAGGGCATTTAAATGGCCATTAGATAAACATATGCATGAAAATGGAATAGTGTAGGATAGATGGGCTTCAGATTGGTTCTACAGGTTGACGCAACATGAAGGGCCGAAAGGCTTGTACTGCGCTATAATGTTCTACGTTCTATGTGTGGTGACCTCCAAGTTAAACCACAACCAGTTCTCTCTCTCTCTCTCTCTCTCTCTCTCTACAGTAAGAGAGTGGCTGTATGGTCTGGTAGGACTACACTAACGGGTTTATAAAGAGTGAAAATCAAGTAAATCCATCAATTAGCCTGGAGATGGCAGGCAAAATACTGGGGAATACTCGTTAGCCCATGGCGAGAGTACATCATACAATTCAGGCCACCATGTTACTAAAAGGCTGTGATCACATTAAAATTGATGCCTAATAAATTAATAAGGACATTGCCAGGAAATGAGAATGTTAGCATTGAGGCGAGATTGGCTGGGCCACATTGTTTTCTTGAAAACAGAGGAGACTGAGATGAAATTTAATTAAGGTATATAAAGTTATGGTAGACCTAGATAGAGTGAGCTGAAAGGTCTTATCAGGAAGATCAATATGCGAGAGTACTAAAGGCAATTGGAAGGATGGATGGCACAGTGGTTAGCACTGCTGCCTTATAGTGCCAGAAACCTGGGTTCGATTCCTGCCTCAGGCAACTGCCTGTGTGGAGTTTGTACATTCTTCTTGTGTCTGCGTGTGGGTGCTCTGGTTTCCTCCCACAGTCCAAAAATGTACAGGTCAGGTGAATTGGCCATGCTAAATTGCCTGTAGTGTTAGGTGTAGGGGGGTGGGTTGGTGTGAACTTGTTGGGCCAAAGGGCCTGTTTCCACACTGTCAGTAATCTAATGATACAGGGGAGTTGAGGAGAAACATTTTTATTCAGAAGATGGTGAAAGTCTTATGACTCAGCAGCAGCCCTACTGATCGAGGTGATTAGATTTGAAAGGACAAAGCTGCTCAACTGGGTCTGCAGCAGATGGTGAAGGAATCAACAAGAAGGGAAAACATACTTGACCTCACCCTTACGAATCTACCAGCTGCAGGTGCATCTGCCCATGACAGTCTGTCCACTACAGAGTCTTTGTGGAGACAATGACTCACCTTTACACTGAGAATAACCTCCATTGTATTGTGTGGCACTGTCATTGTGCTAAATGGGACAGACGTGAACAGATCTCACAGCTCAAGACTGGGCATCAATGAGGTGCTGTGGGCATCAACAGCAACAGAATTGTAGCCCAATTTGTAACCTCATGGCCTGACATATACCCTACTCAACCATTACTATCAAGCCAGGGGATCAACCCTGGTTCAATGGAGAGCGGAAGAGAGCATGACAGGAATGGCACCAGGCATACCTGAAGATGAAGTATTAACCTGGTGAAGCCACCAAACAAGATTACTTGTGTGCAAGACAGCAACAGCAGCAAGTGTTAGACAAGTGGGCGGCACGGTGGCACAGTGGTTAGCACTGCTGCCTCACAGCGCCAGAGACCCGGGTTCAATTCCCGACTCAGGCGACTGACTGTGTGGAGTTTGCACATTCTCCCTGTGTCTGCGTGGGTTTCCTCCGGGTGCTCCGGTTTCCTCCCACAGTCCAAAAGATGTGCAGGTCAGGTGAATTGGCCATGCTAAATTGCCCGTAGTGTTAGTAAGGAGGGGTAAGTGTAGGGGTATGGGTGGGTTGCGCTTCGGCGGGTCAGTGTGGACTTGTTGGGCCGAAGGGCCTGTTTCCATACTGTAAGTAATCTAATAAACAATAGACAATAGGTGCAAGAGTAGGCCATTTGACCCTTCGAGCCAGCACCACCATTCATTATGATCATGGCTGATCATCCACACTCAGTATCCTGTTTCTGCCTTATCCCCATAACCCTTGATTCCACTATCTTTAAGAGCTCTATCCATCTCTTTCTTGAAAGTATCCAGAGACTTGGCCTCCACTGCCTTCTGGGGCAGAGCATTCCATATATCCACCACTCTCTGGGTGAAGGACTTTCTCCTCAACTCTGTTCTAAATGGCCTATGCCTTATTTTTAAACTTTGCCCTTTGGTTCTGGACTCACCCATCAGCGGAAACATGCTTCCTGCCTCCAGAGTGTCCAATCCTTTAATAATCTTCTACGTCTCAGATCCCCTCTCATCCTTCTAAACTCAAGTGTATACAAGCCCAGTTGCTCCAATCTTTCAACATATGATAGTCCCGCCATTCCAGGAATTGACCTCGTGAACCTACGCTGCACTCCCTCAATAGCCAGAATGTTCTTCCTCAAACTTGGAGACCAAAACTGCACACAATACTCCAGGTGCAGTCTCACTAGGGCCCTGTACAGCTGCAGAAGAATCTTTTTGCTCCTATTCTCAATTCCTCTTGTTATGAAGGCCAGCATGCCATTAGCTTTCTTCACTGCCTGCCGTACCTGCATGCTTGCATTCATTGACTGATGTACAAGAACACCTAGATCTCATTGCACTTCCCTTTTACCTAACTTGACTCCATTCAGCTAGTAATCTGCCTTCCTATTCTTGCCACCCAAGTGGATAACCACACATTTATCTACATTAAACTGCATCTGCTATGCATCCGTCCACTCACCTAGCCTGTCCAAGTCATCCTGTATTCTCATAACATCCTCCTCTCATTTCACCCTGCCACCCAGCTTTGTGTCATCAGCAAATTTGCTGATATTACTTTTAATACTTTCATCAACGCAAAGTGATCCCGCCACCAACAGATCGAACCTAAGTGCTGAAAGCCTGTCAGATCCAGGTGTAATTGGTAATGAACAAATCAACATGTCACTGAGGGAAGCTCCTAAATATCCCCATTCTCAATAATGGAAGAGCCTGACACTCAGTGCGAAAGATCTTCAGCCAGAAGTACCAAGTGGATGACCCATCTCAGCCTCTTCAGTGGCCCCCACTATCACACATAGCACTTTTCGGACAATTTGATTCACTCCACGTGGTATCAAGAAACAGTTGGAGGCACTAGACACTGCAAAGGCTATGGCCCTGACAGCATTCTGATAGTAGTACTAAAGACTTGTGTTCCAGAACTTGCCACTCTCCCAGCCAAGCTCTTCCTTACAGTTACAACACTGACAACTGCCTGACAATGTTGAAAATTGCCCGGGTATCTCGTGAACACAAAAATGAGGACAAATCTAACCTAGCCAAGCACGTCCCATCAATCTACTCTTGATCATCAGTAAAGTGATGGAAAGTGTTATCAACAGTGCTATCCAACAGCACCTGTTCAGCAATAACCTGCTCAGTGACGCCCAGTTTGGGCCACTCAGCTCCTGACCTCATTACAGCCTTGGTTCAGACACGGACAAAAGAGCTGAATTCAAGAGGTGAGGTGAGAGACACAACCCTTAATACCAAGGCTGCACTTCTTTGAATGTGGCATTAAGGAGCCCTAACAAAACTGGAATCAATGGGAATCTATCTTTCTATGCTACTTCACTATGTGATCTGCCTGTATTGCTTGTAAGATAAAGCTTTTCACTGTGATTCAGTACACGTGACAATAAATTCAATTCAATTCAATCAGGGGGCAACCTCTCTGCTGTGTGGAGTCATACCTGGTATATAGGAAGATGGTTGTGACTGTTGTAAGTCAGTCAGCTCAGCTCCAGGACATCTCTGAAGGAATTCCACAGGGTAGTGTCCTCGGCCCAAAAATCTTCATCTGCTTTATCACTGACCTTTCCCCCGTCATAAGGTCAGAGGTGGGGATGTTCACTGATGACTGTACAATATTCAGCCCCATTCATGACGCCTCAGATACTGAAGCAGTCCATGTTCAAATGTAACAAGATCTGGACAGTATCCGGACTTGGGCTGACAAGTGGCAAAAAACATTGGTGCCACACAAATGCCACACTATGACCATCACCAATAAGAGACAATCTAAGCACTGTGACTGGGCATTCAATGGTGTTACCATCACTGAATTCCTCATTGTCAACATCCTGGGGGTTACCATTGACCAGAAACTCAACTGAACTTGCAATATAAACACAGCAACTACAAGAACAGGTCAGAGACTCGGAACACAGTGGTGTGCAACTCACCTCCTGACTCCCCAGAGCCTGTCCACCATGTATAAGGTATAAGTCAGGAGTGTGATGGATTACTCTCCACTTTCCTGGAAGGGTGTAGTGCCAACAACACCCAAGAAACTTGGCACCTAAGAAACTTGGACAAAAGCAGACTACATGATTGGCACCAGATCCACAAGCATCCACTCCCTCCATTATTCATGCTCAGTAGCAGCGGTGTGTACTATCTACAAGATGCACTGCAGAAATTCACCAAAACTTCTATATCAACATCTTCCAAAACCATGACCACTTTCGTCTAGAAGGAACACCACCATCTGCAAGTTCCCCTCCAAGCTACTCACCATCCTGACTTGAAAATATATTGCTGTTCCTTCCCTGTCATTGGGTCAATAAAGTCATAGAGTCATACAGTTGTACAGTATAGAAACAGACCCTTCGGTCAACTCGACCAGATACGCTAACCTAATCTAGTCGCATTTGCTAGCACCCGGCCCAATTCCCTCTCAACCCTTTCTATTCATACACCCATCCAGATGCCTTTTAAATGTTGTCACTGTACCAGCCTCCACCACTTCCTCTGGCAGCTCATTCCACACATGCACCATCCTCTGTGTGAAAATGTTACCTCTTAGATCCCTTTTAAATCTCTCCCCTCTCACCCTAAACCTATGCCCACTTGTTCTGGACTCCCCATTCCTGGGAAAGGACCTTGTCTATTTACTCTGTCCCTATCCTCATGATTTTATAAACCTCTATAAGGTCACCCCTCAGTCTCCGACGCTCCGGGGAAAACAGCTCCAACCTATTCAGCCTCTCCCTAAAACTCAAACCCTCCCAACCCTGTCAACATCCTTGAAAATCTTTTCTGAACCCTTTCAGGTTTTGCAACATCCTTCCTATAGGAGGGAGACCAGAACTGCATAATATTCCAAAAGTGGCCTAACCAATGTCCTGTACAGCTGCAACATGACCTCCCAACTCCTGTACTCAATGCGTAAATCCCATTCTAATGGCATTGTACGTCAACCTACAGCAGTTGGGCTACCGTGGTTCAATAAGGCAGCCAGCGACACCCATTATCCATGAGTGAATTAAAAAATGTATTTAGAACAATGTGACCAATCGGGATGCTGACTAAAATGTGAAAGATGAAAGCAGACTGGATAACCTTTTTTATACAGCACAGATACCTTGATCTGTGTCATAAATCTTTTAATGATTCTATATTCTCTAAAAAGGTATTCTTACCTAATTAAATTTGTCATTTTGCCATTATGTTGACAACCAGGCGTCTTAGAGGCAAACGGTTTCCCCTGAACCCTCTTCAAACACCACTTGTGAAGATTTAGAAGACTTTTTCAATGAGATTCATTACACTTTAAATTAGTTTTTAATTATACTGAAAACCATTTGTGTGTTGCGATGTAACAGAAACACAGTCAATGACTACCAGGCTTATTAAAAAAATGTTTTTCACATTTATTACTGCTGATGGTACAACAGCAAAGAAATCTCTGCAAGAGGCACTTATAGGTGTGGAAAAACAAAATGCAAATAAACTTAGTTCTTTGATTGTTAGCAAATTCGACTACAATTTGATTTAGCAGTGAATGTCATAGGCAATCTGATACATTTAGAAATGGTCGTAAAACTTAATTTTAAGCGGCAGTTGTGACACAGTGATAGTGTTCCTATCTCTGGACC
The DNA here is from genome assembly GCF_037043375.1 of Chiloscyllium plagiosum. Taxonomy (NCBI): domain Eukaryota; kingdom Metazoa; phylum Chordata; class Chondrichthyes; order Orectolobiformes; family Hemiscylliidae; genus Chiloscyllium; species Chiloscyllium plagiosum. The sequence continues at coordinate 18,637,706 of NW_028270147.1, forward strand.
AGAAAGTCCAGTTTTTTGAGTCCCACTTGCCAGAGAGATATGTAACATGTCCAAAAATGTTGAAAAAACATTTCCAAACTTCATTTAAATTCTGACTCAGATCTGATCTACAAGACTTTTAGTTTGACTAATTTTTGTTTATAAGATATGGGCATCCCTGGAGTCAAATAAAAGTCAGACGAGGTAAAGACAGTAGATTTCCTTTCCCTAAGTGGATTTGTACAACAAGTGACATTAAAATAACTTTATAATTCCAGATTAATTTTAATTGAATTCAGATTTCATCATCTGTTGTCATAGGGGTTGAACTTTATTTCCTATGATGCTACCTGTAATTTTGAATTACTATCATTATTACCAGTGATAATACCATGACACCACCCTGATGTTATAATAGTTTTGATGGTCAAAAGACTGTTTCAAACTGTTCCTAATCCATTAGGCTATTTAGCTAAATTAGCTATTATTGTGTTAATTTTGTTTGTAAAAATAATGCAGATTGCATTAATGACAGAAACTTAGTTTCAAGATGAATTATGCTCTCTTGACTAGTTTTCAAGCGTCTAACTCTGTGGAAATTAGTCTTACAAGATAAAAAGAAGGTCAATATGTCTATTTTCCTGTCTGCTATTTTGAGGGAAGCGCTAACCCAGTTATTTAAACAGGTTAATGACTCTTAAAATAGGTGACAGAAAAACATCATTCCTGCATGTCAAGGGTTGTTCTGTTAATGTAGACAGCAATAATTTATGAGTCAGTACCTGCAAGTAGAAGTTAAGAGTGTGATCACTTTTGGAGCATTAACACAACTGAGCTGCAGAGTCAAAGATAAAACTATTGAGAATACTACGATCCCCATGTAACTGACCCTGGATTGATTGAGGCAACGTATAACAGTGGCATATTAATGAGGCTAAATGAGTAACACACCTTCTGTGCATTGTTAATGGGGCCTCTAAAGCCCAATCAGTCATGGACCTTAATTACATCTTGAGTTGACCAATATTTAACTACACCTGGACATTTCTTTCCAACTTTCTGTCTGTGCACAAATGTAGTTTACTTCATTGAAACTTGTGTTGTTCATATGTTTTATTTTTCCATGGGATGTGGGCATCTTTGGTTCATTCAATATTTATTGCCCCATCCCTGGTTGCTCTGCAGCAGGTGGTGGTGAATCACCTTCTTGAACCATTGCAATCCTTGTGGTGTAGATGACATTGCAATTGAGAAGGGAATTTCAGGATGCTGAATTGGGGTACGTTCTTCATTGTTGAAGTCTGATATAAATAATGCATCAATCGAGAAAAAGATTCATGAAGCATCAGTTGCTGCAATCCTTAGTTTTCTATCTCCTGAAAACTGAATTAGTTAACACCAGTGTTTTATTAGTTTATTGCACACTGCTCAATCACCTCAACTCAGGGTGCATGAATATTGCTAACATTGATCAATTAAAATTACTGTTATAGAGTCATTAAATCAGAGAGATGTACAGCATGGAAACAGACCCTTCAGTCCATCCCGTCCATGCCGACCAGATATCCCAACCCAGTCTAGTCCCACCTGCCAGCACCCGGCCCATATCCCTCCAAGCTCTTCCTATTCATATACCCATCCAACTGTCTCTTAAATGTTGCAATTGTACCAGCCTCCACCACATCCACTGGCAGTTCATTCCATACACATACCACCCTCTACGTGAAAAAGTTGCCCCTCAGGTCTCTTTTTTATATCTTTCCCCTCTCACCCTCAACCTATGCCCTCTAGTTCTGGACTCCCCCACCCCTGGGAAAAGACTTTGCCTATTTATCCTATCCATGCCCCTCATGATTTTATAAACCTCTATAACGTCACCCCTCAGCCTCCGACGCTCCAGGGAAAACAGCCCTAGCCTATTCAACCTTTCCCTATAGCTCAAATCCTCCAACCCTGGCAACATCCTTGTAAATCTTTTCCGAACCCTTTCAGACTTCATAACATCTTTCCGATAGGAAGGAGACCAGAATTGATAGTTATGAATTTTTCAGTGCACCTACTGCTCCTGAAACAGTGTTTAAAGTGTCCAACGTTAGATGCTTTACTCCCCCTGTCAATGTTTCTGAAGGTCTGATGTGGTATATAATGTCTTCAAGATATGCTTCACTGAATCAGGTTTTCACTGATCTTTTGAGATGAGACTGTACCTTCCTGTAGACAACTTTACACACCTTCTGTCCCCAACTGATGAAATTGCACTCTTCCGGGTTAACTTAGAGGAAATTCGGTGTGAAGGGAAGACACAGAACGCATGATGGACTGGGAATTTCAAATAGTGGTACAGTGGTAGTATCTCTGAGCAAACTGTCCAATTCATGAAGGGCATAGGAATCAAGCCTGGACTAAGTCAGCAATGGATGTAATGAATAAATAACTTTGATCTCTTTCTCATCAAGCCAAGTGCTGTCGACTTATCAATCCTCAATAACGTATGACTGGATTGACCACTGTACATTTCCCAGCAAAACAAAGTCTTATCTCTACAATGGAAACATTTTCTAACATATAGAGTGCCATTACGGCCAGTTAGATAAACTACCTATAGATTTAGTTGCCTCAGCCAGAGTATCCATGCAGTGTTGTAGATCATTAGGAACAGCGGAATAATACATAATCAAAATCTATGGCTCAGCACATGCCTCAATCTTTGACAATCATTGAGCCTGAAAAGCAATCAAAGGGAAACACAAAGGGCTTTCGAAGAGCAATATTTTGCCCCAGACTAGGTCATTAATGTAATGTTACTACCTTCAATCCTACTCCCCAACGTTAAACCTGAAACAGCAAAGTGGCAGAGACTCCAATGCCACCAGATTAGAACACAGACCTGAACGATATCATATTAAGGGGAAGAAGCGGACTCGTGGTATTTTCACTAGTCTTGCCAACCAGCCTTCTCCCCCCACACCCCCACAAAGCAAATGGTTGGGGGATAGCATAGGTTCAAATCCATGGCTCCAGATGTTCTTTGAGTATCAGAGTTGGGATACCATATTGAGGTTGTACAGGACATTGGTGAGGCCCCTTCTGGAATACTGTGTACAGTTCTGATTGCCCTGTTATTGGAAGGATATTATTAAGCTAATCAGAAGAGGGTTCAGAAGAGATTTACCAGGATGTTGCTGGGTATGGAAGGTTTGTGTTATTAAAAAAGGCTGGATAGGCTGGGAGTTTTTTTCACTGGTACATAGGAGATTAAAAGTGATTATAGATTTTATAAAATCACGAGGGGTATAAATAGGGTTAATTGTAGGTGCATTTTCTCGAGGATGGGTGTGTTCAAGAGTAGGGGCATATTTTTAAGGTGAGAGGAGAGAGGTTTTACACAGAGAGTGGTTCGTGTGTGGAATGAACTTCCAGAGGAAGTGATGGATGTAGGTATAGTTACAACGTTTAAAACACACTTAGATAAATGCATGATTAGGTAAAGTTTGGAGAGAAATGGACCAGGAGCAGGCAGGTGGGAATAGTCTAGTTTGGGACTATGTTTGGCATGGACTGGTTGGACTGAAATGTCTGTTTCCATGCTGTATAAATCTATAGCAACATTTGAATTCAATTAAAAATAAAACTGGTGTAATGATGACCATGTAGCTTCTATTGATTGTCATAAAAATCCATTTGGTTTACTAAGGTCCTTCAGGAAAGGAAATCTGCATTATTCCATGAAGGTGGAGTCACAAGTAGACAGGGTAGTGAAGAAGGCGCCTGCTACACTTGCCTTTCTTGGTCAGTGCATTGAGTTTAGAGGATGGGATGTTATGTTGAGGCTGTACAGGACACTGGTTAGGCCACATTTAGAATCTGCATTCAGTCCTGGTCTCCCTGCTATACAAAAGATGTTCATAGAGTTTTAGTCATAGAATCCTACAGCACAGAGACAGGCCCTTCAGCCCAAACTGGTCTATGCCGACGAAAATGTCCATCCACGCTAACCCCATTTCCCTGCACTTGGCTCATAGCCTTCTAATCCTTTCCTATCTTTTCAATGCCTTTTAAATGTTGTTAATGTCCCCGCCTCAACCACTTCCGCTGGCAGCTCATTCCATATGCGTACCACCCTCTGTGTGAAAAGTTGCCCCTCAGATTCCTTTTTATGCTTTCCCCTCTAACCTTAAACTGATGCCTTCTAGTCCTCAATTATCCAATCCTGAGAAAAGGACTGAGTTGATTCACCCTATCCATGATCTTATATATATCTATCAGATTCCCCCCTCAGACTCCTATGCTCTAAATAAAAAAGTCCTAGCTTGTCCAGCCTCTCCCTATAACTCAGACTCTTGAGCCCTGCAGCAACATCTTTATAAGATCCTTCTGCACTCTTTCCAGTTTAATAGCATCCTTCCTATAGCAAGGTGACTAACACTGAACACAAGACTCCAGGTGTGGCCTCAACAACATCCTGTACAACTGCAACATAACTTCCCAACTTCTATACTCAGTGTAACAAAAGCCTTCTTCACTGCCCTGTCTACCTGTGACTCCACTTTCACAGAACTGTGCACCTGAACTCCAAGGTCCCTCTGTTCCACTACACTCCTCAAGGCCCTACCATTCACCATGAAACTCCTACCTTGATTTGACTTTCCAAAATGCAAGACCTCGCACTTATCTACATTAAACTCCATTTGCCATTTTTCGGCCCACTTCTTCAGCTGATCAAGATCCTGATGCAATTTCTGATCACCTTCCTCACTGTTCACTGTACTGTCTGTTTTAGTGTCAACTGCAAACTTACTCGTCATGCTTTGTACATTCTCATCCAAATCATTGATATGGATAAGAAACAAAACTTGAGGACAAATTGGAGGCATAACATTTTTGGCATTACGTTAAATAAAACGAAGAATTGGAGCACGCATTTAAAGAAGGGAGTGAGAGGCATGAGCAAACAAAGAAACCAAGGGATTTGAAAACATTGGGATGTACATTTGTCTTGGCTAAGTGATAGTGAACTGACAGGCTATTTTCCACGATGCTTAATAGTATTTTTCATTGAACAATCATGGAAGTGCAAAATCTGTCTGCGATTCTGATAGAAGTAAAAGTCCCTCACTGCAGTTGTAGGTGGCCATTGTCTAAATGCGAGGTTTATTTGACAGAACAAAGTGTACTGCGCTTCGTGCAAAGAAAGTAGATGTGGAGATCAGCTTGGAATCTAAGAGATAGGTGACCAAAGTGTTTTGGATGAGCCATAGCAGGCCAGTCATCTCTCTGATAATTTAATTGGGCTATGGAAATGACAGATAAATCAATACTAGATTTGCAAGAGGCACCTGCCATAATCAGCTCAAACAATGAAGATGTGATGGCTGATAGTAAAAGCAAACTTCAAAAGGCCAGTCACAAGGTTGATTCTGTACAGCAGAATCAACATGACACTTTGAACATGGAGCATCAGAACTTTGTCCCAGGTGAACAGATTCATCCAGCTTTCCAGGGAAACAGACAGATATAATTTCGATATACTTGGTTTGAATATGGTTAGGTAGCTCAGAAAAGGATTCTGGATTAGTGGTGCTGGAAGAGCACAGCAGTTCAGGCAGCATCCGAGGAGCAGTAAAATTGACGTTTCAGGCAAAAGCCCTTCATCAGGAATACCTGTATTCCTGATGAAGGGCTTTTGCCCGAAACGTCGATTTTACTGCTCCTCAGATGCTGCCTGAACTGCTGTGCTCTTCCAGCACCACTAATCCAGAATCTGGTTTCCAGCATCTGCAGTCATTGTTTTTACCTAGCTCAGAAAAGGATGGCTAGCTGCAGGAGAGAAAAAAAACACAATTTCCACCTTCTTTCCAGAAAAAAAGTAATCGGGAGAGAATTTTTTTGGTCCTTGTACCAACTGCTACACAGAATTTGACAGAATAGAATTCTATTAGTGAAAGAATAACAACATGATTTAAAATAAACCATTATAATATGAACCATATATATTATGCACCAACAAATTAGGCATCACAGCAGGTGAAAGGCAACTTTTACAACACATTCTTAAGAACATCTCCAGGCATAATATATTATTAATAGATTTCAACACAAAGGTGAGAGGAAAGAGGCTGTGAAATGAAGAATAGCAGTGGTTAGAAATTGGTGAATATAGAATTAGCTAATGACATATTCAGTTGAAGCATATACTTTAAGCGTCTCAAGATCACTCAATGAGTAAATGTAAAATGAGGCAAACTGTATCACTGAGAAAGTAAAAGATTTCAAGGTCTTTTGAAAACATGTGCATGCTTATAAAGGAGCTCATTTACACAACCTGCCATCAATTAGTTTTAAGGAGCCTAGCACAGAAGAAACCTTCACTATAAAGGACAGTAGATGAGGATTTTGTGATGCTGCTCATTGAATTCTCTCCATTTAACTGCATTAAATATGCACCCTGTTGTTCTACTGCTTAATCACCAAGACGTAGGCATACTATATCCATACCTGACACCAGTCAACTAATCTTCCAATTTTATATAGCCTGTGCATTAAAAATGGTTATTGCCAAACAGCTTAGAGAGTTTCAGCTTCTATTAAAATGTTCACCAATCATTCCTTGCTTGATAAATCATTATTTCAGAATGCCTTTGATGCAGCACTATAGTGTGTGCTGTAATGAGAACCCTTGATAGATTTGAGCAGAATTGCAAATGGCAATGTTTGAGTGAGGTACATTTGCACATCAGAGAAATCTCTTGCAAACTATTTTTGATCGTAAAGATTTCCTTTTAAATGATATCAATGTCTCAGAAATACTGGTAGTGGACCTTGATTCCTGATGTCTTTCATCATGTTGGTCTTCTCCTTATGTTTCCAATTTGTGAATGATTTATTCTTGTAGTGGTAGGACACATCAGATGCTGTCCATGCACCACATGATGTTTTTCCCTTTGTTACACTGGACTGTCAATCAGCAAACATGCAAACAGCTCTCTGATCAATTATCATTGCAATATCTACTAGGGAAAGTGTAACAGATTAAAAGTAATTTGGAGAATTGTGGCAAGATAGATTTGATGCAATTTGTGTATCAAAGTCAAAGATATCCTAGATGACATGCATAGAAAGGCCTTAATGTCATATGGCACTTTATGAATAATATTTGCTCCAGATATTTGCAAGATCAATGGGGTGGCACGATGGCTCGGTGGTTAGCACTGCTGCCTCAGTGATGGGGACCTGGATTCAATTCCACCCTTGGGCAACTGTCTGTGTGGAATTCTCCTCCGTGTCTGTGTGGGTTTCCTCCAGGTGCTCTGGTTTCCTCCCACAGTCTAAAGAATGTGCAGGTCATGTAGATTAACCATGCTAAGTTGCCTGTGGCGCCCATGGATATGTGTAGATCAGGTGGATTAGCCATGGGAAATGCAGAGCTATAGGTTGGAGGGGGCAGGGTGGTGACTCTAACTGGGATGCTCTTCAGAGGGTCGGTGTGGACTAGATGGGCCTGCTTCCACACTGTAGGGATTCTATGTTATTGTCTTCTCCCTAAAGCATGGAAGAAACCAACCGTAAAGAAAGGGAATTGGATGGAAAATATGTAGTTTTGGGGACAATTAAACAACTCTAAGGCCATGAAAAAGAGAGGAACAGTAAGTCATTTAAATGTTACAGCTGGCATTATAGGTGTCAGAAGATGCTTGAATATTTTAATGACTATACGAAATCTGAAATGGAAATGAAAAGAGCTATCAAGAGGAGAATTGGATGAGTCAATTGGACCTCAAGGATTCTGTCCACACTGGGGAGAAATGTCTGATATGGTTATTGGCATAAAAATGGAGAATTGCACACTGTTCTGAATCCTTTATGGTGAGGAAGTTATGAGAGCCACTGTAAGGTATAGTGAAGATTGCAATCGTACTGATCTGCAAAACATGAGAGAGAAAAGCCCATCAGAAGCTTATCAGATCCATTATGTTCAAATAACAAGAGGGCAGTATGTAACTGTGTCTCATCTTCAAGAGAAATCTCCTGAAGAGGAAAAAAAGGGGAAGGAAATAAGTTGCAAGCATTTCAGGAAAATCTGTGAGTGATTCATCCAGATCTTCCAAAGGTTAGGCCACTTTCAGAATATTGCATTCAGTTGCTCTCTGCTATAGGGAGGATGTTGTTAAACTTGAAAGAGTGCAGAAAAGATTTACAAAGATGTGGCCAGGGTTGGAAGGAGAGGCTGAATAGGCTGGGGCATTTCCTCTGGAGTGTTGGAGGTTGAGGAGTGACCTTATAGAGGGGCATGGATAGGGTGAATAGCCAAGGTCCAAAACTAGAGACCATAAGTTTACAATGAGAGGGTAAAAATTTAAAAGGGATCTAAGGGGCAACTTCATCATACAGAGGGTGGTGCATGTATGGAATGAGCTGTCAGAAGAAGTGATAGAATGTGGGACAATTACAATATTTAAAAGACATTGGGATGGATATATAAATAGGAAGGGCTTAGAAGGAAATGGGCTAAATACTAATAAATGAAGCAAGCTTAATTTAGGATGACTGGTCAGCATGGACGAGTTGGACCGAAGGGTCTGTTTCCATGCTGTACAACTCTATGACTCTGTAACTCCAGGCAAACATTTTCAAAATTGTCACTCTCTGTGACTGACAGTATCCACTTCCCTCAGGAACTCATCAATCTGCCTTTGAAATGACCACAATAAATCCTTACCTCTGCATATTCCAGTCATGTGTTTGATAGGGTGGTCTGTGTGAGCAAAAGTATTCTTTGCATCTAATCTAACTATTCCATTAGTTTTGCATCAGGCATCATTGTGTATCTTAAATAGGTAATCCAGTCCCTTGATTATTTTATGCATCTCAATCATATCCAAAATGTCTCCAAATTTAACGATCCAAAATCTTGAATGTCATGATTAAGAGTCGAAAGTTTTATATCAATCCACTTCCATTACCCACTTGTTCTGTGAAGTCTTAAAGTGTAAACACTGAAACCTAACAGATCTTTCATGGCCTAAGTGCAGTTAATGCCAAGTTTGGCAGTCTATTCATTATTAACCAAAGCGTTGTAGCTTCCACATCATTACTATACCTTTAACGATTGACCTTTTTTTACACGTTCACAGGATGTGTGCTTTCCTGGCTCGGCCAGCATTCATTGTCCATCCTTAATTGGCCAGAGGGTAATTGAGAGTCAACCACATTGCTGTGGGTCTGGAGTCACATGTGGGCGAGACTAGGTGAGGATAGCAGATTTCCTTCCCTGAAGGATGTTAGTGAGTTGGATTGGTTTTTCCTAACAATTGACAAAGGTTTCATCAGTTAATTCTTAATTCCAGGTTTTTTGTAATTGAATACAAATTCCACCATCTGCCATGGCGAGATTTGAACCTGGGTCCCTGCAACATTAGCTGATTTCCTGGATTAATAATCTAGTGATGATACCACTACGCCATTGCCTCCCCAGTTGCCTTCTATTACCACAATCTTTGTCTTTTGGCTTCTTAACATTAATGTCTGAATAAAATCAACACACCTAGATCTTCTCAATTGCTAAATGATTAAAATTATATTTATCCACATTGAAGCACATCTGTCACACTTTGTTGGCATCTGCTGAGCTTTCTAAATCAAACTGTAATCTGCTGATTTGGAAATTGGAAAATAAAAGAACAGATAGGGCATTGTTTGTGCAGGCTTTATAATATTTAATGGTGAGACTACTATATCAATTTGTCATTTGGTAAACAAAGCACTGCTGGAAAAGAGCATTTTGTCAACGCTATTCATCTTGTGTTCATCAGGAAAATTCACAAAAAATACAAAAGTAAAGAAAAAACATATTGTATGAGAAAAGGGTGCTGATTGGTTAGCAAATGGACATTGATTGGTGGAGACATAGCCATGCAGAATGCACCAGTTAATGATGAATGACAGTAAACTGCCAAATTTTGATTAAAATTTTATTCAGGTAGGTTGTCTCTGGTTGGTCAAGGTATTGTTCTGAGAAATAAACCAGGGCATGGTCTTCATCTCTGTGTTCATATTCTAGCCAACTTTGAAGAATAGGACTCTGTGTGTTAATGCATGCACATTCCTGTTCCCACAAGAACGCCGCACTGTGAGCCTGACAATCCTAAATCCTAAATTCCTGAAGAAGGGCTTATGCCCGAAACGTCGATTCTCCTGTTCCTTGGATGTTGCCTAACCTGCTGCACATTTCCAGCAATACATTTTCAATCCTAAATCAGTGGCCAGCATAATTCACACTCAGAATTGTTTAGCAAGTGCTGTCTAATCACTTAATCACTTCAAATGGTGGACACTGGATTATGAGCTTTGTGAACATAGTTTGGTTAATTTGTATTCAGTACCTTACTTGCTGTGAACACCTGAAGGGATATACGGCTTGTTATGATAAAGAAAAGAACTGAGGTTGCTGTAAATCAGAAGGAAAAAAACAGAAATTGCTACAGAGACAGAGTTCTGACGAAAGGTCTTTGGACCCGAAACATGAACACTGCCGTCCCTCCACAAATGCTGCCACTGCTGCTGAGTTTTTCCAGCAATTTCTATTTTTGTTGCTGCCATATGTCTTTTAAATATATGTCTTCTATTCCTAGAGTCACTCTGGTATTAAGATTAAAAGAATCATTCAGACAACAATTGAGGATTAGCAACTGGGCTCTCGATATGGTTCACTTGCAGATATTGGAAACTAGATATATTAACAGTGAGGACCCTACTCCTTGTAGACAGAAGAAACATCTACATGTAGCATTCTCTGTTTCCTTTCACAGGGCAATGCCTTGACCAATCAAGGTCAATCTGTATGGTTGCAAGTTTAATCACAGCTTGGTAATTTACTGTCATTTGTCACTAACTAGTACATGCTCCATGACAAAACCTCTACTAATCAGTGTCCACTTGCAAATTAATCATCATTCTCATTTCACACAGTATTTATGTTTTCTCTTGACTTCAAGTATTTCTTGTAAATTGACCTGATGAGCTCAAAGTAAAAAACTTTAGCAAAATGTGTCGAGCAATAATTTAATCAAAAGTTAGATGGCTATTTCAAGGAAGTTAAAATATGACTGGGAGCACAGCCAACACTTTTGCTTTTGCATCAAGATGCTTTGTTTTCAAGTTCCACCTCAGAAACTGAGCACGTAAGTGCAGTTCTGAGATGTTAAACTGTAACCATGTTCTGTTGGGGGCAAGATATCCCATGGCAATACATGCAGGAAACCAAGGATTTTCCAAGTGTCCTAGCCAATAGTTTCCCTCAGACAACACACCCAAAGCTGATCATTGATCCCATGCTGTTTATGGGCTCCTCGCTGTGCAGAATTTGACTGTTGTATTTGCCTTCCTCACACCTGCAAATAGTAGGAAACAAAAGGTAAACTACCTTTGAACCGACGTGGCCACATTGCCAGTGACTCACTGTCTCTTGCCTCTGATGTGCCAAAAATGTCAGTGCAGTATAACCGTAACATTAGTCATGAGCTTTTTTTTAGAATACCAGTACCAGTAGCCAGTATTACAGACATAGATTAATTGTTTCTTCTGTGATCGTGGGTTCAAACCTTCAGTTACAATATATTAATTCCTCTCTCTCTGCCTATTAGTAAATTTTTTTTGATGAATGCGCAATCACATTTGCCTGCCAATTAATGAATTTTGCTATTAAAATAACAGACTGACAAATGGTCATGTAGAGGTGGTTATACAAGAATTATTCCTAGATTAAGCCAAACCACTTTCAATCAAAATATTTGCAGCTCTGTTCAAATTTTAAACTTGATAGGCTGGAAAATGCAGACATCTGCAGTTGTAACTTAAAGCAATTGATGTTGCTTTCATACTTAGACAGCTAATACAGTATCATCGATATAACTTCGTCACTAATACAGCGTTCTTACCTAAACTTGCTCGGTAGCACATCAAAAAGATAAATTACTTTCTGGCAGGACAAAGGCAGTTTTCAATGTGACACAAATGGTCCTCAGGATGACTCTATACCCATATAATAATGATAAATCTGTTATACACTGCCCTGCAGTATATCAGTGTTGTGCAACCAGCCTAACTTGTAAAATTCTTTGAAAGGGCTTTTAAAGGTAATGAGCAATTCATTTCAGCGTCTTATAGATGACTTTATCATGTTTAAAACATCCAACTGTGTGATTGATGGACTAAACTGACTGTGTATATGCTTCTTTATGTAGAGGAGCATTTTTTTATTGTATGGTGCTTCGAGGGTGTTGGAAATTAAAGTCCAACAAATAAACAATTTGAAATATTAATAACACTTCTGTCAGTAATTTCTCCACTTGATCATTGGTATCTTGAATCATTTGATCTGAAATCTTCAAACATTTAAAAAGCCAATAGAGTTCAGCAAAATTCACATTGGTATGTACTGGCATTGTCTACATCATAGTGCCTTCCAGGCATATCGGGAAAATGACCAGGAGATCCAAAGCTTTTTCATATAAAGCTTCGAAGATAGTCTTTTCTTTCATCTTATACAAAATCAATTCCCTTAAAGCAAAATCCCATAAATATATCTTCAAAACTCAACTTAGTTCCCCCTAAAATTTGTATCTTGAAAGTAATTCTTTGAACTTGTATTACTGAAGTTTGGAGAAATATGATTTGAGCATTAACTGCAAGTAAACAGCCAGCAAGTGTTTTTCTGGCACAAGCACTTTTTTCCCCACTTACAACATTACAAGTTACAGAGCAAGCCAAATACAGACAGCATTTAAAGTTGCTTAGCCATTTGTTCTAAATTCCAGAGATTAAGCAATAAACTAGGTAATCACTAGGAAGGTTTGCTTGACAAATTACAAGACCCTAACTCAAACAAAAGGGTTATTGATTACGTTTTAGGCACAGAAAAGATGCCAAACATAAAAATATTTAAGATTTAAAAATCAAAACAGGATATTTACCAGGCTGTTTATTAATTAGGAAAAATATTTTTGTGATTTTTTGCAAATTCTGCTGATAAAAGTCTAATTTTACGGTACAGAATTTGCAACAACAAAGCACAATTAAGACGTGCCAAATTTTACACAAATGTATGTTTGATCTGTTAAATTTTAAAGAAACAATCTAATGGATGTGGCTCCCTTTTAATTAATTTTAATCTTACTTAATGGTAGCTTGTAATAAAATGGATGTACAATTACATATGTTTTATTTATCAAGCATTAATGCATAATTAACCAATATAGCAGACTCTTCATTGCTAATCCTGTCATACAGCCTACTAATCTTCACAACTAGTACTTAATGATGAAGGTCCCTCAAGCTTTTCTTCTTATCTCCATCTCTGCTTTGTACTGGCACAAGTATGCTTTCTATGTAGGGGGCCCCCTACTGCTTTTCCAGCTTCATGCAAAAGACTGGATAAATTATCAAGGGTGTTCGGTTCAGTGAGACCGTCTATACCTACTTCCTGGCCAGAGCAAAAACAAAGCTCATTGAAGGTAATGAAAAAAGCATTTTCTACTATAAACAATTCTTTAGCATTTTAATAGATCTTGGGCATTCATTTAATTCACGTCCGTTTCACCACATTGTGAACAATAACATCAAAATAATCTTTGATATCGCAAGGTATCATTAAACAAACTCTATATGTTTTCAAATTCTGAACTCGTTTTGGAAATCAGCAGTTTTACTTGAGATGCTGTCAATGTCACAAGTTATTATGGATGACGAGGCTATTCGGCCCATTTAATCCAGAGAGATGTTTGATTGTTTTCTTATGTGGATTCAGAGATTTGCCCTCCATTAATATGAAATTTTGTTCCTTACTTTGAGTGAAGTAAAAATAAAATCCTATCAGTTCTCAGATTACTTTTTGACACTTCAAACTTGCATGCCATTGTTCTACTCCTGCAATTCAATCAGTGTAATATTCCAGGTTAACATTTCCTGAATCCATTATTTCTTCCATTGTTATTCATAGAATGAGGGCATGGCTGGCTAGGTCGGCTTTTATTAATCATCTTTAACACCCCAGAGAGCAGTTAAGATTCAACCACATTGCTATGAATCCAGAGTCACATGTAGGCCAGAAGAGGTAAGAATGGCAGGTTACCAGACATTAGTGAACCAGATGAGTTTTTTTCCTTGATAATTGACAATGGCATTGTGGTCATCATTAGACTGTTAATTCCAGATTTTTCTTGAATTCAATCTGCCATGGCAAGTTTCAGACCGAATTCCCCAGAACCTGAGTCTCTGGATTAACAGTTCAGCGATAATATCATTAGGCCATCGCATCCCCATTGGGAGAATTAAGCATTATATACCTGTCCAAGTCATGCTTTGGAGACGCCAGTGTTGGACTGGGGTGTACAAAGTTAAAAATTCACACAACACCAGGTTATACTCCAACAGGTTTAATTGGAAACACCGGGTTTCGGAGCGCTGCTCCCTTGCCAACCACCTGATGAAGGAGCGTCGCTCCGAAAGCTAGTGCTTCCAATTAAACCTGTTGGACAATAACCTAGTGTTGTGTGATTTTTAACTTTGTATCTCTTCAAGATCACTTATTAGCTTCCTTTACTAAATGAAAAGATTAAAACTCTCCAGCCTATTCTCAAGACTCCTGATAATGGGGATTACTTATTTCCTCACCGCCTACTCTCTGGGTTTCTTGGCGACGAGTACTAGATACAGTACTCAAAGCACAGCACAGTATGATCACAGACATATCCAATTGTTGTGGCTTAACAGTTTATCCATTTTGTTGATCACTGCCCTCTGAGCAGATTTGGGCTCTACACCTTAGGAAGGATGCAGTGGCCTTGGAGGGAGTATAATGTAGGTTTATAAGAATGTATCTGGACTTCAGGGCTTACTTTATGAGGGAAGATTATATTGGTCTTTCTCCATCTTGGCCTTCCATCTTCCTCCACCACCTGATGAAGGAGCTAGTGCTTCCAAATAAGCCGGTTGGGCTGTATGCTGGTGTTGTGTGATTTTTAACTTCCTCCATCTTGGTATCAAGAGGATACCTTGGTATCCAGCAGTCCATAGCTCTTTCTCAATATCTGGAAGATTGTGGTGCAAAGCCATATTTCCAGGTTATAAACAAGGCCTTCAAAACCAGACAGAGCACACTGTCCTGCTGAAGACTAGGGGTATTTATTGCTACAATGAAACCGAATTTTACCTGGGCAAGAGATGTGCTTATGTTACAAAGCAAAGAACAACACTATGATTCCTGGTGTTATTTGGGACAAAAGTGACTCATGTGAAATAGTTCCAAAAAGACTGCCATCCCATCACCAAGTTACCCTTCATTTACACATGCATAGTACATGACAGTGACCCAGCTCACTCAGAGTCTGCCCCCACCATGAACAGAACCTCTAAAAATCCTGTTTACTTCTGTCTGCCAGGGGTCCTGACTGGACCAGGTTAAAAGCCCCATTGAAGGAAATCATATTCTATGAGGTCCAACAGGCTGACCTCATTACAATCACTACACTGTGCCCATGGAAACAATAGCATGATGCGTGCAAAGTTCAACAGTAACCTGCCTGCTAAAGCTATTCGGCACAGGATTCATGAGATGGTGTACACATCAAGGATCTAAAGCACAGGCTGTACATGAATTGACAATAAATAGTAAATTGATTTCTAATAAATAAAGATCAGGCCTGTTTTCTCTGGAATTTATAAGGTTAAGGGGTAATCTGATCGAAATTAACAGGAAAAGACAAGGTAGATGAAGGTAAACTCTTTCCACTGGTTGAAGATTCTGGAACAAGAATGCATAGTCTGAGAATTTGAGGTAAAAACCAGGAAATTGTGTTTTTTTTCTCTCCTGCAGCTAGCCATCCTTTTCTGAGCTAGGTAAAAACAATGACTGCAGATGCTGGAAACCAGATTCTGGATTAGTGGTGCTGGAAGAGCACAGCAGTTCAGGCAGCATCCAAGGAGCTTCGAAATCGACGTTTCGGGCAAAAGCCCTTCATCAGGAATAAAGGCAGTGAGCCTGGAGCGTGGAGAGATAAGCTAGGGGAGGGTGGGGGTGGGGAGAAAGTAGCATAGAGTACAATAGGTGAGTGGGGGAGGGGGTGAAGGTGATAGGTCAGGGAGGAGAGGGGAGGGTGGAGTGGATAGGTGGAAAAGGAGATAGGCAGGCAGGACAAGTCTGGACAAGTCATGGGGAAAGTGCTGAGCTACAAGTTTAGAACTAGGGTGAGGTGGGGGAAGGGGAAATGAGGAAACTGTTGAAGTCCACATTGATGCTCTGGGGTTGAAATGTTCCGAGGCGGAAGATGAGGCGTTCTTCCTCCAGGCGTCTGGTGGTGAGGGAGCGGCGGTGAAGGAGGCCCAGGACCTCCATGTCCTCGGCAGAGTGGGAGGGGAGTTGAAATGTTGGGCCACGGGGCGGTTTGGTTGATTGGTGTGGGTGTCTCGGAGATGTTCCCTAAAGCGCTCTGCTAGGAGGTGCCCAGTCTCCCCAATGTAGAGGAGACCACATCGGGAGCAACGGATACAATAAATGATATTAGTGGATGTGCAAGTAAAACTTTGATGGATGTGGAAGGCTCCTTTAAGGCCTTGGATAGAGGTGAGGGAGGAGGTGTGGGCGCAGGTTTTACAGTTCCTGCGGTGGCAGGGAAAACTGCCAGGATGGGAGGGTGGGGTTGTAGGGGGATGTGGACCTGACCAGGTAGTCACGGAGGGAACGGTCTTTGCGGAAGGCGGAAAGGGGTGGGGAGGGAAATATATCCCTGGTGGTGGGGTCTGTTTGGAGGTGGCGGAAGTGTCGGCGGATGATTTGGTTTATGCGGAGGTTTGTAGGGTGGAAGGTGAGCACCAGGGGCGTTCTGTCCTTGTTGCGGTTGGAGGGGTGGGGTCTGAGGGCGGAGGTGCGGGATGTAGACGAGATGTGTTGGAGGGCATCTTTAACCACGTGGGAAGTAAAATTGCAGTCTCTAAAGAAGGAGGCCATCTGGTGTGTTCTGTGGTGGAACTGGTCCTCCTGGGAGCAGATACGGCGGAGGCGGAGGAATTGGGAATACGGGATGGCATTTTTGCAAGAGGTAGGGTGGGAAGAGGTGTAATTCAGGTAGCTGTGGGAGTTGGTGGGTTTGTAAAAAATGTCAGTGTCAAGTTGGTCATCATTAATGGAGATGGAGAGGTCCAGGAAGGGGAGGGAGGTGTCAGAGATGATCCAGGTAAATTTAAGGTCAGGCTGGAATGTGTTGGTGAAGTTGATGAATTGCTCAACCTCCTCGTGGGAGCACGAGGTGGCGCCAATGCAGTCATCAATGTAGCGGAGGAAGAGGTGGGGAGTGGTGCCGGTGTAATTACGGAAGATCAACTGCTCTACATAGCCAACAAAGAGACAGGCATAGCTGGGGCCCATACGTGTGCCCATGGTTACCCCTTTGGTCTGGAGGAAGTGGGAGGATTCAAAGGAGAAATTGTTAAGGGTGAGGACCAGTTCGGCCAAACGAATGAGAGTGTCGGTGGAAGGGTACTGTTGGGACATCGGGAGAGGAAAAAATGGAGGGCTTGGAGGCCCTGGTCATGGCGGATGGAGGTGTAGAGGGATTGGATATCCATGGTGAAGCTGAAGCGTTGAGGGCTGGGGAAACGGAAGTCTTGGAGGAGATGGAGAGCGTGGGTGGTGTCTCAAACGTATGTGGGGAGTTTCTGAACTAGGGGGGATAGGACAGTGTCGAGGTAGGTAGAGATGAGTTCAGTGGGACTGGAGCATGCTGAGACAATAGGTCGGCCAGGGTGGTCAGGCTTGTGGATCTTGGGAAGGAGGTAGAACCGGGCAGTGCGGGGTTCCCGGTCTATGAGGTTGGAAGCTGTGGGTGGGAGATCTCCTGAGGTGATGAGGTTCTGTATGGTCTGGGAGATGGTGGTTTGGTGATGGGGGGTGGGGTCACGGTGGAGGGGGCAGTAGGAAGAGGTGTCCTCGAGTTGATGTTTGGCTTCAGCGGTCTAGAGATCAGTGCGCCAGACTACCACTGCGCCCCCTTTATCTGCTGGCTTGATGGTGAGGTTGGGATTGGAGCAGAGGGATTGGAGGGCTGCACGTTGTGAGGGTGAGAGGTTGGAGTGGGGGAGGGGGGTCGACAGATTGAGGCGGTTAATGTCCCGGCAGTAGTTGGAAATGAAGAGGTCGAGGGCAGGTAATAGGCCAGCGCGGGGTGTCCAGGTGGATGCAGTGCATTGGAGGTGGGCAAAGGGGTCCTCGGAAGGTGGGCGGGAGTCCTGATTGTGAAAGTAAGCTCGGAGGCGGAGGCGACGGAAGAATTGTTCGACGTCACGGCGTGTATTAAATTCATTGATGCGTGGACGGAGGGGGATGAAGGTGAGTCCTTTGCTGAGGACTGATCATTCGTCCTCAGTGAGGGGCATGTCTGCGGGGATGGTGAAAACTCGGCAGGGCTGGGAGCTCGGATCTGGTGTGGGTGTGGAGCTGGGAGTGGGGGCGGAACCTGTAACTGGAGTGGGTGTGGTGGTGGGGGAATGGGGGTGGAGTCATGAGCAGGGGTGGTGTTCCCCTCGGGGTTCTGGGGGGTGGGGACAGTGACAGTGGGTTATGTGGTGGGCATGTCAGCAGAATGCAGGTGAGTGGTGCTGATGGGGGCGGATGTGGTGGTGACAACAGCAGTAGGGGTGGCGGAAGTCACTGAGCATGTGGCATCAGCGATGATGTGAGGGGCAGAAGTGATGTCACGTGTGATGCATGAGGAATTGTGAGGGGTGGAAGTGGTTGTGGGAGTGGCCATGATGGGGGTGGACGTGACATCATCAATCAGCGTGGGGTTGGCAGCTGCATTAGCGCATGGCTAATGGCAGAATAGGTTCCGAGGCCAGGGGAATCTTCTGGAATATTTGAGGAACGCTGGTTATGGAGGTGGGTGGATAAAAGTTTGTTGTACTTACAGTTTTTGATGTTTGAGATGGAATTGAAATACTGTTTGCTGAGAGTATGGATTCTCCTGAGGATGTAGTACAGAGTGGGTCCTTTGCAGTTCTGAGAGTGTGTGGCTCTCAGCTGAGGCAGGGCTGACTGTAGAGAGGTTAGGTGCCGGCGCATTGCTGCAAGCGTGGAGCGGAGGATCTTGAAGGAGAACCGTTGCTGGTGTTTTTGAATCTGTAGTCTGTACTGTTTGTCCTGTTCGGGTCCGAACTCTGCTGGTTTAAAGGTGGTCCGGAGTCCGTGTGGGATGAGTTGGTTACGGAGGCAGGCACTGAGGAAGCAAATGTGGCTGTGGTAGCGAGTTTGTTTCAATTTCAATGGAGAATTTGAGCCAGGCCATTCAGGAGAGACCTTAGGAGGGACTTCTGCACACAAAGAGTGATAAAGTATTGGACCTCCATTCCACAAATGGCAGTTGGTGCTAGATCAGTCTTTCACTTTTAAATTGAGATAGACAATTTTTTGTTAAGCAAAGATATTAAGGGATATGAGCCAAAGGCCACAGATCATATGAGACACAGACCATGCATGATCTCACTGAATGGCAGAACAGACTCAAGGCGCTGAATGGCCTACTCCTGTTCACTGACTCCCAATGTTCTATTAAATAGACATGTCACCTGTAGAATTTGCAAAACCCTCAACTCATTAACTATTTTAAAGTGGGCATGGATAAATTCTTGATAGTCAAGGAAATCAAAGTTTATCAGGGATAGATGGAAGGGTGAAACTGAGAACACCCAACAGATCAGCCACAGTCTTCGTGAATGGTAGAGCAGACTTAATGAACCAAACAGTTGACTAATGTGTACATTCATACATATTTATGTTCATTCAGCTTCAGCAGCATGCTTTGTTATTTCAGTACAATCCATTTTTGCTTCCTGTACATGTCACTTTACACTTGCCTTTAATAAAATTCAAATTTTTCTATGGTTTTCCTATTTACTTATATTATCCCAGTCATTCTTCAACTCATGGCACACCCCTTCTAATTCCAACGTCCTTCCGAATTTGGAGTCAACTTCAAATTTTCTGACTCTGCACACAAAGTCTGTGAACTTTTACACATTAGAAACAGTCCTGATTCCTGTATCGAGTCCTCAGCAATGATGAATACAGAAGAGACTTGCAATGGACAACACCTTTCATGACCTCAAAATGTTCCAAGGTGTATTCTGACCAAAGAATACTTTTGAAATGTAGTCAATGTTGAAATGTCAGAAACGCAGAATCTGGTTGGCATAACAAAATCCCAAAAGCTATAATGTGAACATGATGAGATAATCTGATTTACTAGTCTTGGTTGAGGGATATATATCTTAACCAGAACATTAAGGACAATAATTACTCCATCAAATGTCACCATGGCATTATTTCTATCCAATTGTCCAAATGGTAGCACATAGTCCCCTGCACTACCTGTTTCATTTTCTGCACAAACCAATGAACTCCTAGAATTTGAGTTTGAAATGTGAATTCTATCTTGGAACCATGGGCAACACTACATTGATAATCTCCCATTCCTTAAGATGTATGCCTTCTCCCCGTGTCTGTGTGCATTTCCTCCAGATGCTCTGGTTTCCTCCCACAGTCCAAAAATGTTGATTGGGTGGTTTGGCTATGTTCAATTGCCCATTATGTCCAGAGATGTGTGGATTAGCCATGAGCAGTGCAGGGATAGGGTAGGAGAGTCGGTCTGGGTGGGATGCTCCTTGAAGGATCAGTGTGGATTCAATGGGCCAAATGGCTTGCTTCCACATCATGGGGATTCTATGATCCTATAAACATTTTATGCATGAAGTTTATTTGTGGGGGAAAATGGTAATAGTCTATCATTCCTTTGATTATCGTCTTTGATAGATGGTGGATACATTGTTTTCTGCGGTTGCATGACACGGCAACCATGATTAAGTTTAATTTTTGCTTGTTACAACAATCTAATTGCTTTCTGCCTAGTGTGGGCACCATCAAAGAGATGAACAAGACAAGAAATAACGTGTTTTCGCCAACAATAAGAAGTATGGGAACACGAGAGCTGTGAATGAATTTATCACTTGCCATGTGTCAAAGCAGCAAATTGGCTAGATAATTTATTAGCTGATACTATTCTGAAGGATAAATGTTGAAATGGAAGGAACTGAAAATATTTGCCAGCTGAAATCTCTGAATATTGATCTTGTGATGTGGAATATTTGAATCCAATTTCTAGAGCTTGTGCAAGTCACTTTGATCAATGTTTTGGTTGTAGCATCCTTGTCTAAGGTTGTCTGCTCAAGTCTCATTCCAGTGTTTCCAGATTAATGACTTGGATGAGGAAAGTGAACACACTAGACTCAAGTTTGCAGATGACTCAAAAATGGTTGGGAAGGTAAGTAGTGAGGATGATACAAAGTCTACAGAAGGATATCAACAGGTTGAGTGAGTGGGCATATGGAATATAATGTGAGAAAATGTGTGATTATTCACTTTGGAAGGAAGAATAGAGGAGCTGAATAATCTAATTTAAATGGAGAAAGACTGCAGAAACCTGCCACACAGAAGGATCTGGGAATCCTCATCCATGAATCACAGAAAGCTGGCTGCTAATTTCAGCGGGTAACAGGGAAGGCAAATGAAATGTTGACCTTTATTTTGAAAGGGAATGGAATAGAAAAATAGGAAGATATTGCTAAAACTTTGGAAAGCCTAACCAAGGTAGGAATTATACAGTAAATGGTAAGGTCCTGAGGAGTATTGTGGAACAGAGGGACCTAAGACTACAAGTACATCATTCTTTGAAAGCAGCGTCACAGGTAGACAGATTATTGAAGAAGGTATTTAGCATACTGGCCTTCATTGGTTAAGGCATTGACTAAAGGAGTTGGGACATTATCTTACAGTTGTATAAGTCATTGGTAAGACCACACTTGGAGTATTGTGTACAGTTTTGTTCACCCTGTTATAGGAAAGATGTAGTTAAACTGGAAAGAGTGCAAAGAAGATTTATGAAGATGTTGCCAGGTTTAGTAGACCTGAGCTATAGGGAGAGGTTTTCCAGGATAAGTCTTTATTCCTTGGAATGTAGGAAAATGAGCGGTGACCTTATTGAGCTGTATAAAATTATGAGGGACATAGATAGGATGAATGCATGGGAGAATTGAAAACTAGAGGGCATTGGTTTAAGGTGAGAGGGGAAAGATTTAAGAACGACTTGAAGGGCAACTTCTTCACACAGAGAGTGATGGGTATGTGAAATGGGCTGCCAGAGAAAGTGGTTGAGACAGGTATAATAGCAACAATTAAAAAGTATTTGGATAGGTACATGGAGGGGAAGGGTTTAGAGGGGTATGGACCAAATGTACTTGTATTTCTAGGTCCCTCTGCTTCACAACACCCCGCAGGACCTTACCATTTACTGCATAATTCCTACCTTGGTTAGGCTTTCCAAAGTTTTAGCAATACCTTCTTATTTTTCTATTCCATTCCCTTTTGAATGATGGGTCAACATTCCATTTGCCTTCCCTGTTACCTGCTGAAATTGGTACCACGGTCAGCATGGACTAGTTTGGGAAGCGGAAACTGTTTTCATACTGTATTACGCTATGGCTGTAAACTATACAAAGCACTGGTCAGAGCACAGCTGGTATGCTGTAAACATAATTTTGGGCCCCTTAACTAAGCAAAAATATACTGACATTGGAAGCTGTCCAGTGGAAGTTTACTTGGCTGGCCCTGGGATATGGAGGGACTGTCTTATGAGGCGAGGTTGAGTAGGTTGTGCCTGTGCTCATTGGAGTTTAGAAAAATGAGAGGCAATGTCACTCAAGCATACAAGATTGTTTGGGTTTGACAAGGTAGATGCAGAGAGATTGTTGTCTCGAGGGCCAGAGGGCAAAATCTCAGAGTAAAAGGGTAGCTAATTAGGATAGAGATGAGGAGAAATTTCCTTTCTCAGCGGGTCTTGAATCTGTCGAAATCTTTACCACATTGACCTGTCAAAGCTGGTCATTAACTACATTCAAGACTGAGAAAGGCCGATTTGTAACTAGAAAGGGAATCGAGGTTTGTGGGGAAGAGGCAAAAAAGTGGAATTGAGAATTATCATATCAGCAATGATTTAATTGAATAGCAGAACAGTCTCGATAGGCTGAATGGCTGTTTCTGCTGCTATCTTATGGTCTTATCGTACTGAGCCACTGCTCTTTCTGAATGCAAGTTCTTTCTTTCATCTTGTGTTATACGAGTGTATAAATTATCTTGGTCAGCTGTGGCTGAGATATTCACAGAGCTCTGCATGGACCCTCTGAAACCATCACTGGGAGGTAAGGACAATGGGCTGGATCAATTCGCTTACTACATTCCCCTTCCTCCTGTGGGGAAATGTCTGGCCTTTGTGTGATTCCCTTGCACAGGAACCACAAGTCAAATCAATCCAAGCACAGTGGGAGAATGCAATATGTATCATCCACAACATGACAGTCTCTCCTCCTATCCTTCTCTCAAAATGGTAGGCATTGACTGATGTACCACTCATAAAGTGCATTCGGTTTAAATCATATTGCATCTGACAGCAGAGCGACGGAGATTTTAAGATATATTTAATGTCTGCTTTCAGTGTAAGAATTTTTTTCCCTCAGTGTGAGGTGATTTTTTTTCCCTCAGATCATGGCTTTTGTTGCTTCGCAAAGGGTAGATTTAGGGACAAGCAAGGATTATCACTGTTGTGGAAATCACTACCTACTATGTGGAAAAGAGATTAAGAGGTTCTTCTGTTCAAATGGATCATGAAACCTTTGTTTTGAGATAACAGGATGCAAAACTATGTCAAGCGATGTGTACTAACTTCTTCCCTCTCCAAGTCAGCAAACTTTGTCTTGAACCCACTTTGATCCTGTTTCACATTTTATCTAATGTCAGTGTTGCCCAAGACATAAGCCACTGGCTACACACAGTGAACCTTGATGTTGCTAATGGTATTTCTGATAAGGCAGTTGAAATAAATGATGAACACTATTGTTCGACACTTGTTCTCAATGCTTGTATTCATTCGGCTATTGTACGGTCAACATTTTGTATGTTTGATTTGATTTACTTGTTGGTAAAATGATAAAACAAAAAGCAGATGTTTGATTGGTGTGACTGCTTCAGCTCCTTGGTTTCAGAATAGTGATAGATGTTTATTAAATGCACATACGCATGTGAAGAACGTTGTGGTATTAATGTATGTTGGTGTTTTCCAATAAAATTAGCGAATTTGCCTAAAATAATATTGCCGTGTGACACCTGCATTTAGTTACAAGTTACTCTTGTAACTAAAACTTGCCTGCATCCCCATCTGCACTACACTGTCAGCATATCTTAGCACCTTTTTTCAACTATGCAAAAGAAGTACTGTAACACTCTATAGTGATTGGAACCATAGCCAAGTGGATCTCATCGACTATGAGATCCCTAATTGGGGTTGTTAACCTGGGCTGGTATTCAAAAGGTCTCCTCAGGCCAGGGACTGGCTGGCTGGGACTATTGTGCGCATGTTAATAAACGATGACTTGGTGACGAGGTCTCTGTGAAATTATTTCAAACTCCAAAAACTGCTGACAGAACACTGCTGCAAATTATAGCTTCTTGTACACTTCCTCAATGACATCAATGGGCTTCAACTCATTAAGATCGAGCCCTCATCAAAAAAAACACAAAGAACCAATGACAGAAATTGTGAGAAAAACTCAGCACCTGTGGAGAGAAAGCCAAATTAATTTTTCAGGTCACATGACCATTCCTAGGAAAGGTCCTGAAATATTAAGATCTAACCCTTGTTTCATTGATTTGACATTTTCATTTCCAAATGTTGGAGGTCAATTCGAAGATCATAAATATTAGGAACAGTAGACGTTACCACCTGTCAAGCATTCTTACAGAATCATAGAAGCACTGCAGTGTGGAAGCAGGCCAATTTGGCCCATTGGGTCCACACCAACCCTCTGAAGACCATCCACCCAGACCACCCCAGACCACCCCACCCTTTCCCTGTAACCCTGCATTTACCATGGCTAAAGGCTAGTGCTGGAAAAGCACAGCAGGTCAGGCAGCATCTGAGGAGCAGGACAGTCAACATTTCAGGCATAAGCCCTTCATTGGGAATGTGGAGGGGGAAGGGGGCTGAGAGATAAATAAGAGGGTGGGGGTGGGTTGGGGGAAAGGTAGGTGGCTGCAGATGGGAGGTTATTACAATAGGGTGGTGGGGAGGGTGTAACAGATAGGTGGGAAGGAAGTTGGACAGGTCAAAAAGACGGTGCCAAGTTGGAGGATTGGGTCTGGGATGAGGTGAAGGGAGGAGAGATTTGAAAACTGGTGAAGTCAATGTTGAGTGGTTGAAAGGCCCCAAGGCAGAAGATGAGGCATTCTTCCTCCAATTGGTGGATGGCCTGCAGATCCCTAGACACATTGGGCAATTTACAATGGTCAATCCACCCAACCCACGCATCTTGTGGGAGGAAACTGGAGCACCCGGACGAAACCCATGCAGACATGGGGAGAATGTGCAAACTCGTAGACATAGACAGTT
Source organism: Chiloscyllium plagiosum (assembly GCF_037043375.1). Taxonomy (NCBI): domain Eukaryota; kingdom Metazoa; phylum Chordata; class Chondrichthyes; order Orectolobiformes; family Hemiscylliidae; genus Chiloscyllium; species Chiloscyllium plagiosum. Next base: position 18,663,223 of record NW_028270147.1, read on the forward strand.
GTCCAAGGGTGGAATTGAACCTGGGTCCCTGACACTGCAAGGTGGCAGAGCCACCCCTGAGCCATTGTGCCATGCCACTCTCTGTCATTCAAAATAATCATAGCTGATTAGTGGCCTCAGCTCCAATTTCCTGCTTGTTCCCTGATTTGTGTTATTATTGTTGTTTCTGTGGATTCTAGCCTGTATTGTTTGCTTCGCTTGAATTGTACTGCCATAATGTCTGGGTGTTGGATGTCTGTAAAACACTTGTAACTGCTCTACTCAGTACACTATCCCTACCCTGGGTCGGCTAAGTGTCTGTCTCTACCTTATATGGATATTTTCTAAATCAACATGCTCAGCGATGTTATTTCACACCTCTGGAATGGATGAGACTTGAACCCAAGCCTCCTACCTCAAAGGTAAGACACTACATTGCACCACAAGCACCCCAACTCTACCTTACATAAAAGTGACAATTGTATGACTCCCAGGAGTTCCAATAAACTTGCTTTTTGCATTCTGATTACATTCTATAGTTTTAGTTGAAGTTCGGCTTGCTCATCTTTAATTCCAAATCCATCTTGCCAATAAAAGTTGGTTCTTCCCCCCAGTTAAGGCAGTACGGTGAATCAGTGGTTAGCACTGGTGACTCACAAACCAGGGAGCCGGATTTGATTCTAACCTCGGGTGACTGGTTGTGTGACATTTGCAAGCACTTATTTGAAAGTGTGGGTTTTCTCCAGGTACTCTGGATTCCTCCCACAGTCCAAAGGTGTACAGTTTAGGTGGTTTGGTCATGCTGAATTTCCCATAGTGTCCAGGGATGTGCAGGCTAAGTGGATTAACCATGGGAAATGTGGGGCTACAGAAATTGGGTGGAGTGCTCATCGGAGGGTCGGTTCAGACTTGATGGGCTGACTGGCCTCTTTCTGCACTGGAAGGATTCTATGAATTATTCTTATTCCAGATCGCTCCTTGTCCTCTTCCATACCCAATCGAAACCTTATGATACAATGATCACTGTCAACTTAAGGTTCCCCGATTATCACTTGATCCACTTGGCTCACCTCTTTCCCAAGCAATGTCTCTTTTCTCACTGAACGGGAAACATCCAGCTACAGAAAATGCTCCTGAAATCATCCCAGGAACTGTTGTCCAACTCCTCCCTTTACACTATCACTGGCACCCATCTTTAAATGACCGCTGTGCACCCGGACATGCACTGCCTTCCAAGGATGCCTTGCTTGGAATAACCTTTCTGAGGCTGTCCGAGAAATGGAAGATGGCACCATGGTTTTCTGACAGAGATCTGGATTCCCCTGGTGGACAGGGTGGTTCAGTGAGGGGCATGGTCTTCCCAGGAGACCAATGGAGGAAGCGGTGCCACCAGATCCTGGCAGCCTGGTCTGAGGTTGTTACTCAGGGCAGTGCCCTCTCCAGATTCGGAAGAACACGTTAGCAGTGTTGCAAGATGGACCTTCTCTGCAACCCCAGGATAAGTGGCACAATCTTCTCTATGCCACCTCACTCCATCTCTGCCACGGCACACACCTCCCACCAAGGCTCATGCTCTAACTGTTGCATTTTCCCTGAGTTGCTTTCATTACATACTGCCCCACAACCCCGACACCATTAACCCAGCATGCCCTCTGCACAGCCCAAGACCCCTCACCATCTTTCCCCTCACCCACACCAACACCAAAAGCTCGGCCAGTCACTTCCACCTCCCTCAATCCCTTCCACTCTCCAGTTAGAAGAGGACATCAACCATAAGAGAACAGACAGAGCTACATTGAGAATTCTCCGTGTCTAGTTTGTTCGCAGTGGATAGTGGAGTAGGAAGCTGCACATTAGTGAGGTGAGATGCTTATGACATTTGTGTGTTTAGGTTTCCCTGGGAAACACATAAATAGAAAGCGGGCCATGCCACCAGTGCTTCATCCGGAGGCTCACTGATGATGTTACCAAGTATGGTGACGAAACGTCTGAAAATGAACCTTTCAGCTCAGCGAGCAAACTTACATCCAGATGTTTATAAAGTCGATACAAGCAATAATCCCCTTTAAATATCAATTTATTGATGCCCAGCTAGAATCCCGTTTTGACATCTGGAATTTAGTTAGAAGCTGTGGTGAGTTACTCCTGATGTCGCGATCGGCCTCACCGAGTTTCTCGTGTGAAAGGTAGGGTAAGGATAAACAGGTCACTTCAGTTTCACATGGATCTTCATAGTAAGGCAATGGCAGCATCTTCGGTCAGTCAGACCCATATAAATCTTCTTATCCGCCTGGACCATCTTTGCGCATTCCAGGGGCCTGTGCTCCTCATGAAGTCAAAACTCACTGTGGCAGTTCGAGAAATTGGATTTAGATTTTTCAGCCTGACTGGAAATGAGATACTGGTATTGAGAACATTTCCTGTTGGAGCTGTCATATGCGTCCAAACTGGTTCAATACTGTTCTTCACAAGAAGGAATCTATAAATCTCACCAGATGCAATTCCAGACTTCCTGACCACCTTCTACAGATGTCATGGACCAGGCAAGATCCCCTCAAAGCATTTCAAGAAAGGAGCCCAGACCCTAACTTGGCTAGTTGTTTTAAGCAGGTGTAATGAGGATATTCCAGGAGGGATACAGTTGGTCAAACCATGTAGATTTAAACAAAACAGAATTTATTTACAAGATTACCAAATGAAACACAAAAAGAGATCAGAACAATTTAATCTATCCGAAGACCCAACAGACTGTATCAATTTAATTAGATTATCTACAGTGTGGAAACAGGCCATTTGGCCCAACAAGTCCACACTGACCCTCGGAAGAGTAACCCACCCTGGCCCATTACCCTACCCTATATTTACCCTGGACTAATGCACCTAACACTATGGGCAGTTTAGCATGGCCAATCCACCCTAACCTGCACATCTTTGGATTGTGGGAGGAAACCGGAGCACCCGGAGGAAACCCACGCAAGCACGGGGAGAACGTGCAAACACCCCACAGAGTCACCCGAGGCTGGACTCAAACTCGGGTCCCTGGCACTGTGAGGCAGCGGTGCTAACCACTGAGCCACCGTGCCACCTTGGTGCTGTTCCAAATGCTTGCAACAATCTCGATAAACACCTTTTGGCACAAAAGGTAAAATCAAACACAGGTTCTTACAGGAGAGAAGTTGGAGAGAGGAGGACTAGCTTGGACCTGCTTCTTTGGTCCAGCAGCCTTTTTCAACATTACTGCAAAAAACCAAATCAAACCAGAGACAATATTGCGTGCAATTCTGGTCTCCTTTCTATCGGAAGGATGTTGTCAAACTTGAAAGGGTTCAGAAAAGATTTACAAGGATGTTGCTAGGGTTGGAGGATTTGAGCTAGAGGGAGAGGCTGAACAGGCTGGGGCTGTTTTCCCTGGAGCGTCGGAGGCTGAGGGGTGACCTTCTAGAGGTTTACAAAATCATGAGGGGCATGGAGAGGATAAATAGGCAAAGTCTTTTTTCTGGGGTCAGGGAGTCCAGAACTAAAGGTCATAGGTTTAGGGTGAGAGGGGAAAGATATAAAAGAGACCTAAGGGGCAACGTTTTCACACAGAGGGTGGAATGAGCTACCAGAGGAAGTGGTAGAGGTTAATACAATTACAATTAAAAGGCATTTTTTGGTTGGGTATATGAATAGGAAGGGTTTGGAGGGAAATGGGCCGGGTGCTGGCAGGTCGGACTAGATTGGGTTGGGATATCTGGTCAGCTTGGACGGATCAGACCGAAGGATCTATTTCGGTATTGTACATCTCTATGACTCAATGACTCTAAAAGGTGAGCTGGGAGAACTGGCCACTCCCCTTTTGTTGTACAAGTGTTTGTTTTCCCCAAAAAACTTGAAAGTCTGTTTTCTGAGGTAGTATCTGTTAGTTACAATCAAACTGGCCTGAAACCCTTCAACTTAGACTTTGCAGAGCCTGTGTCTTTTGTAACCTCTCTGGAAAAAAAAACCAAGGACCACAAAACCTTGTTCAAGGAGAAGCTCATCACACAGTGTTCTATAAAACTACTCAGTCCTCAGCATCAGGGAGGGCTCAATAAATGCTGGTCTCGCTAATGCCGCCACTTCTAGTGAATTAATTTGTTTTTTGAAAATCAGAAATAGTTAGCAGGTTCCATTGGATGACGCACCAAGGATGAATAAAACTAAGGAGCTGGGAGTTATAGGAGAAAGTGAGGACTGCAGATGCCGGAGATCAGAGCTGAAAATGTGTTGCTGGAAAAGCGCAGCAGGTCAGGCAGCATCCAAGGAGCAGGAGAATCGACGTTTCGGGCATGAGCCCTTCTTCGGGATAGGCCAGCATTTATTGTCCATCCCTAATTGCCCAGTGGTCAGCTAAATTTCAACCACACCATGAGGGTTTGGAGTCACGTGTAGGCTTGACCAGGTAAAGATGGCAACTTCCTTCCCTAAAGGACATGAGTGAACCAACCCAATGACAATGGATTCAAGGTCATCACTTAATTTCCATTTTGTTTTTTATTGAATTCAGGTTCAACCATCTGTCATGGCAGGATTCAAACCCACATCCTCAGAACATTACCTGGATTAATAGTCTTGTGATAATACCACTAGGCTGTGGGAATATTTCCCTTAGCTGCAGACTTCAACAAGTAAGACTTCAGTAGCCGGGTATTTCAGAAGAGGAGAAATGCAGGCAATGGAGACAGGTTTCACGCATCAAGTTGCGAGAAGGGGAGAACAGATTGATTCCACTTCACACATCTTGAGCAGATTGCAAGAGGTTTCTCAAGACTGAAGAAATCCAAGCGAGAGTCCAACCACTAATGGTCATTTTTTTCCTTCAAAAGCAATAAGGAAACAGAAGTAATGACCCTATAATGACGCAGACAGGAATGATGTTCTTACAATCACCATCAACCTGAGGCTTTCAGTGCAGCAAGAGTCCTGGTTTCTGAAATGTTTTTACATTTTGTTTGGCATTTGCTCTCTTATAGTTTATAACGTTATTGTTTTTCAAGTTGTGTCAGCATTTTAGCTGCAACACTGATGAATACCATCGTACATGCATTTGTTGAATCATCAGAATGGAGCCCCACTTGGCATGACATTTATAATCTCATATTAGATGAATGCTGACTAAGTTATCCGATTGGTTAATTGGATGAATTATAGGTCCCGGCACATCACTAATGCTTGGGCTAAATAGGCATGTGGCTGCACTGGCTGTTAGCAATAATGATTATTACAGTTTTACAATATGAAGACAGAGCAGCTTATTAGTCTTTATTTTTTTGACGTGTCTTTCTTTTCATTGCTGAGAATGAAAATCAAACACTTTGATTGTGAAAGGTTTTAAACTAATTCTTCTTAAACTTGTTAATTATTTCTAAAAATCACTGCACAACAACTAAATACGGATGCCAAATGAATTTTAAATCTCCAGCCTAACTCTAACATTATAGCTGATTTTAATGAGAGCTTTACAGGGGTTGTACAACACAGCCACCGCCTTGTTTCTTCCAGCCTTGTTGAAGTATTCCAAGTGCATATTGTTAAGTGTCAATCTGTGATTGTAAAATTCAGATATTCGTATGTCGCAGTATTTCTCAGCTCTCAGTTGTTCAGTTCCAATATTTCCATGTGTGCTTTTACTCCCAGCAAAGCTTTGTGAAGCACTGATCATCATAACACCCCTTTTCCTACAGGGGCCACAGTGCAATGCTACCTACAGAGGGTGTCAACTTCATGACATTAGGTTCTCAGGATCAGGGTTTACATTTCGTTTAATTTCTCTTGTGGGTATAGGTTTGCTGCATAATCTTGTCTAATTGATTCCACTGGTTCATTGAGGTTTATTTTATACTTTGATGTCTTATGTATCAATACATACCTCCTGTAAGACATTAAATATGATATTTGTATAAGTACTTCATGATGGTGGCTATTTCTTTAATGTCATTGAATTTAATTGTTTAGAAATGCTTCGAATTAAGGACACATTAACAAGTAAATAAACAAATTTGGTTGCACTAATACCATTTGATTTCATTGTTATAACTTAAGTGAAATAGAAGAGGACATCTTGTTGATGATACCGCATTGTTTTCCCATGATCCCATGGCACTACTGAAGGATAGGAGGAGGTTCTGATCGACCAGGGTCACCAAAGTTGATGTGCTGGCCATTTTATCATTGCCATTTCTGGGATCCTAGTACATTCATGTTTCCTGCCACATTCAACTACAAATTAGCCTCACTGCATTTGTTGCCACCATGACGATGTGCCCTCACTGCCCCATGTGAATCTGGTGCGCTTGCTGTCACTGCCAGTGCTGACACAGAACTGGTATAATGGCGACATGTAGCAGCAGATTTCAGAAACCACAGGCACTTTGCTCCCTGAGAGCAGCCAACATTGAGGGTAATGGTCTGTGAGACAGAGGGGTGCTGGGACTTAAAAACATAGAAAGTACGAACAGGAGTAGGCCATTTGGCCCATCGAGACCATGATGCCATTCAACAAGGTCCTGACTGATCCTTTATGTCAATGCAATACTCCTATTCTCACCCATACTCACTGGCAACCTTAGCTCTTAGTAACGTCTTACTTTGCTAAATATATTCAAGGAACTTGCCTCCCGAGGTCTCTGTGGTAGAGAATTGCTTCTCATCTCAGTCTGAAATGACCTGCCATGTAACCTGAGGCTGTGGGGCCTTGTTCTGGACATTTCCAACCCCCACCAGTACCCCAGGGGTAATATCATCTCTTCATCCAGCTCTGATAGAAATCTGTGTGTCATGAGATCCCCACTCATTCTTCTAAACTCCAGTGAATACATGCCAAGTTGACCCAATCTCTTTTCTCAGGGGAGACCTGTGATCCCAGAATAACAAAATTCCTAAAGTTTGGAAGGAGGCCATTCGGCCCATTGAATCCACACTAATACTCCAAAGACCATCCAACCCAGACCCACCTTAAACTGTAACCCTGCATTTCCCTTGGCCAATCCACCTAAGCTGCATATCTTTGGATTGTGGGAGGAACCTCATGTAGACACGGGGAGAATGTGCAAACTCCACACAGACACGGCTGGAGTTGAACCCATGTCCCTGGCGCTGTGAGGTAGCCGTACTAACCACTGAGCCACCGTGAATCTGGTGAAGCTTTACTGCACGTCCTCTGTAGTAGACAGGGAAAATCAACAAAGTCGCACACCACTTCCACTTTCAGTTCCACTGCTCTCTCAGCACACAGTGGTACGAGCTTTTGACTTGACAAGTGATACTCCCAAAAACAATTTACTTCATTTCAAGAGTAATTCCGCACTTGTAAAGCATCATGCAGTGAAACACATTTTACTTTTTAGGTTTCTCTCCCCTTCCTCCCCTGAAACATGGACCTATACCAGGCCACTGTACTGTAGGTATCCATATTCCACCAGCCACCTGTGTAAGTGACCATATGCAAAGTACACTTGCTGAACAGAGGGGCACAATAGGAGGGATGAAATCTGGAAACGTCGAATGTCGGAGCTGTTCGACCCTTTGAGTCTGCACCGCCATTCAGTATGATCTGATTTGATCATCCATTCAGTGCCTTGTTCCCATTTTCTTCCCATATTCTTTGATCCCTTTACCGGCTGTCCCTGGGATGTGAATGGTTCTGTTCTTGAGTTTGTTCATAGCTTCATTTGTACACAAGTCAGAACACAATGCAGGACAATAAGCCATTCCTAAGTACAGCAAATGTGTGCATGTCAGATCTTTAAAATTACATCCTCTATGGATCACATTTGTAAGTTCAAGTGTTTGCAAGTCAGACATCGTAAATCAGGGACCCCCTGTAGCCCTAAGCAAAGATACAAAGAACAGCACAACACAGGAACAGGCTCTTCAGCCCGTCAAGACTGCACTGACACACAATGTCTTTCTAAACTAAAAACATTTTGCTTCTATGTCTTCCGTTTACCTCTAATCCTTGCTTATTTATTTCCTGATCTCTTTCTGCACCTTCTCAATAGCTGTAACTCTACATCCTGCACTCTGTTCTGTTACCCTGATGCACTTGTATAGTACAATCTGTCTGTGAAGTGCATAAGACTATATCTCAGTACATGTAATGAATCAAATCAAATCAACTCAAATCTAAATCTGTCAAGATCCCTTTTAAACATTGCTGTTGTATCCACCTCCACTACCTCCATTTGCAGCACATTCCAGATATTTACCACCCTCTGGGTAAAATACCTGCCTCTCATATTGCCTTCAAACTTACTCCCTTTTACCTTAAACCCATATGACCTACTAATTGATATTTCTACCCTGGGAGAATGACTCCATTCTGTCCATGCCTCTTATAATTTTGCAAACTTCTATCAGGCCATACCTCTTGTCAAGCATCATGCAATGAAACACATTTTACTTTGTAGGTTTCTCTCCCCCTCCTTCTCTGAAGCATGGATGGTGGCTTAGTGGTTAGCACTACTGCCTCATAGCTCCAGGGACCCGGGTTTGATCCCAGCCTTGGGTAACTGTCTGTGTGGTGTTTGCGCATTCTCCCCATGTCTGTGTGGGTATCCTCCGGGTGCTCCAGTTTCCTCCCACAGTCCAAAGATGTGCAGGCCAGGTGAATTGGCCATGCTAAAATTGCCTGTAGAGCTAGGTGCATTAGTTAGGGGGAATGGGTTTGGGTGGGTTACTCTTCAGAGGGTTGGTGTGGACTAGTTGGGCTGAAGGGCATGTTTCCACACTGTAGGGAATCTAATCCTTCAATGTTCAAGTGAAAGCATAGCAAGTTTGTCCAAAATCCCCTCAGAGCTAATGACCTCCAAACCAGGCAACACCTTTTTAAATTGTTTATGTACCTTCTCCAAAACATCTACATCTTTCTGGTAATCTGGTGACTAGAACTGTATACAATGGTACAAATGTGGCCTAATTAAAGTTCAATACTTGCCAATTAATTTATTCTATGCCCTGTCCAATGAAGGCAAGCATGCCATATACTTTCTTGACCACCTTATCCAACTTGTGTTGCCACCTTCAGTGAACTGTGGACTTATACACCCAGATCCCTCTGTATGCTGATGCTCCAAAGGGTTCTGCTATTTCCTGTATACTTCGCTCCTGCATTAGATCTTCCAAAATGCACCACCTCTCATTTGTCCAGAGTAAACTCAATCTGCCTTTTCCCTGCCCAAGTCTCCAGCCCTATCTATATCCTGCTGATCCACAGCTCCCCCAATCTTTGTGTCATCCGTAAACATATTAATCAGGACATCAAATTCTCCTCCAAATCATTTATATTTTTTACAAATAACAACTGTCCCAGCATTGATCCGTGTGGAACACCACTGATCACAGATCTCCACTCTGAAAAACACTGTTCCACCACTATCTCAGTCCTCTATAACTAAGCAATTTCTGTATTTATCTTACCAGCTCACCACAGATCCCATGTCACTTCATCTTTTGTATCAACCCTCCACAAAGAACTTAGTGAAAGCCCTTGCTAAAGTCCATTTAGACAACATTTATTGCCCTGCCCTCATCGGTCATCTTTGTTACTTCCTTAAAAATCTCAACCACGTTTGTGTGATACGATCTTCCCCGCACAAAGCTGGCCTACTGCCTATTGCTAATAATTTAACATTTTCCAAATGTGAGTCAATCCTATCCCTAAACATCTTATCCAATAACTTCCTTACCACTGACGCAAAACTTTCCAGCCTGTAATTTCCTTATTATCCCTGTTGTCCTTCTTAAACAAAGCAACATTGTTGGCGATTCTCCAATCCTTTGGGACCTGTTCTGTGACAAAAAAGATACAAACATTTTGTACAAGGACTTTCTTTACTTTCTTGGAAACATCCAATGTGTTGGCCTCAACTGCTTTCTGTAGCAGAGAATTATATAGGCTCGCTACTCTCTGGATGAAGAAATTCCTCCTCAAGTCAGCCTGAAATGGCCTATCCTATGAAGTTAAACAGTGTCCCTGCAATTTCTTTGCTGTTCTCAACATACTGGTGGTGTAGAACATCTAGGATTTGGTGCAGTTCGTGGCTGTCTAACAGATATTGAAATAGGTCTGTGCAAGAACAGATCTCTGATGCAGATCGTTGTTGAGTGTCAATGTTCAACTGGTGCCATCATCCAGATAACCATGGAACTTAGAGTTGCTCATGCGATTGTTGGTAAGCTGAAGAGTCTTTCAGCGTTGAACAATTGTTGAAGGTTTCCATAACAAGCCTTCACACCAGATAGTGTCAAATGCCGATGACAAGTCGATGAAGACATCTGCAGTTTTTCACTGCTACTGAAACCCTACTTCGATGTTAGTTATGGGGAAGACACCTAGTCAGAGAAGCCTCTTCTTTCTTTGAAGATCACCTATTTGTTTGGGAAGACACTTTCTGAAACTGGTTTTTAATATAGTTTAGGACAAATTACACCACCACCTTGGAGACTAGAGTCAGAAAGGTGATGCAGAGTTAAGGGATCATGGTCTGGTTTTCCTAGGGTTTTTGGACAGCAATAACTTTGGATTAGTGGCCAACGCCCTGGGCTATTCCAGCACCAAGGATGTTGGAGTAGCATTTTGAAAGTGGGGTCCACTGATTTGGGCTGTGTCTTTTCAACATCTGTTCTGTAGCTATGCTGTGACCAAATCCTAGCTCATAGATGGATGACCTTGCACTATTTCTGTGGGAATCAACATTGGAGGGAGTAAATAGGATATTATGGGGAGGTGATGGCATAGCGATAGTGCAATCCAGAACCCCAGGTCAATGTTCCAGGGACATGGGTTCAAGTCCCATCATCGCAGATGGTGAAATTGGAATCGAATGAAAAATCTAACAGTGACCATATAACTATTGTTGTAAAAACGCTTCTGGCTTACTCATGTCCTATAGGGAAGGAAATTTGCCAATCTGGCCTACATGTGACACCAGACTGACAGCAATTTGGTTGATTCTTAACTGCCCTCTGGAATGGTCTAGCAGCCCATTTAGTTCAGGGACCAATGATCCCCACATCCCGTGACAGATTATTTAAAATTTACTGCACCTCACATGAGGACCTGAGGGACTCTGAAAAGAAAAATGTCCTTTGTTAATGGCTCTGCTATCATTATCCTCCAGCAATGGAAACTTATCCAGTTGAACCTATTCGCCAAAAATGTCAATTCAGATCATGACAGGCACTTGGTGTTGCAAGGTTTAGGCTGGGTCCGACAAAGAATGCTCTCCTCACTTAGGTGCTTTCAGGACAGTAACATATTCCTCAGGATAAGCTATCTCTCCAGGCATATTTCAGAAACAAAGGGCAGAACATTATCAGGACCTGTCTTGGGCGATAGTGAGATCTGAGACAAAACTGCAAAGGCCTTTCTCAACGTTGGGAGCCTCTCACTCCATCTGCAGACGACCAGTGTGGCGAATTTCTCACGAGGCATCAGCAAGTTGCCCATTAAGGTCGATTTCAACGTGTTAAAGCCTTATTAATGGCACAACTCACCTAATTAGTATTCAGCTTCTTAATGAGCGTGCCAAAATAGCTCGGGAATTGTCAACATAGAAGTCAGAATATGTACCTAGTGATGGGCACCAACATTTCAGGGCATGCTCCATGGGCACTGGATCCACTCATCCCTGATCCAGGGTCCAAGATACACCATCGTCCAAGAACCCTCATGGCACAAAATGTCAAAGCTGTACCAAATTGCTGTTATTGCATTGCTGCTGAAAGGACACTGTGTGCTCAGGGACACATACCCAGCTCATGGCCTTAACCGGGTTGCATCGCTAGGCCCTTCACTTGCCATCCTAGTAGTCAATCACTCTGACCCTTCCTAGATGACAACGTTGCTGCCTTGCCTCCCTCAGCCAGAGATACCAGACTCACAGGAGTTCTGTATTTCTGTGTCATTTAGCATGGACACGTGACTGTTAGCAGGGAGAGGGCCTTCAGTCAGGGTCCTCATATAATAAGTCAACAGGAGCTTCTCCAACCAGACCAGGGCTTGGACATGGTCATTCAACCACAGAGGGTAGTCAAAGTCAGGGTGTTCTCTGCTTAATGCCAAGCAGCCCACCACCTGCCCTGACTCCTTCTGCCCTTTGATGGGCTGTTTTCCTCAAGGACTATGAGAGACACAGTGGGTGGACCAACTGTTAATGTCATGCAGCTGGGGAGATGGCCCAAGCAAGTGGGTAGGCAGCATGAGGGTGTATAGGCTTAGTGCTGTCAGAGGTTGGGGTGGGTGAGATTGAGTGAGGGAAGATGTGACAGGCAACAGTGAGAGGGGTACAGCACGATAGAAAATCATGAGGGGCATAGGTAAGGTGAATAGCAAACGTCTTTTACCAAGGATAGGGGAGCTCAAAACTAGGGAATATGGGCCAAATACAGGCAAGTGGGACTAGCTTAGTTTGGGAAACTTGGTCAGCATGGATGGATTGGACTGAAGGGTCTGTTTCTATGCTGTATGACTCTATGAGCCTTGGTGGGAAGTGGGTAGAGTAGCAGAGGTAGAGTGAGTGTAAGGTACAGGAGAGAAAATACTGGCATTTGTTTTGGGAGTGAAAAGAAAGTCTTTGAACTTCTTATAGTGCTGTGCATTCCTCCAGATGCCAGATACTGCATTAGACCAGGCTGGTATAATCTGGTGCTGTTGTCTCTTCTGCTGGGCTGGGACAAAAGTCACCCATGTTGGTACCAGCGTAGACCTCCATGCAGTTGCCCACAAAGCAAGATACCAGTTTCCCTTATCTCCATGTCAGGGGCAAATGCCAGGCACCACACAGGACTGATAGTGATGGGCCAGGTGCACAGTGTCAGAGATGCAGGCTAATTCCAGATATCCCAGCAGCAGCCAGTTGTTCCGGGAACAAAATGTGGGTAAAATGGGCCTGGAATTAGACAAGAGAGATGCCACAGTGGGGAGGTAGGCAGTTAAAGATACAAGTTAGTTAACAAACAGCAAGAAATCATAAGTCTAAACTGATATCAGTACATTGAAAACAATAACTGCTAGGATATTGTCTGTTTGTGGTCTCCTCAGGAATTAAGTTACAGGCTGCTACCTTTTGATGTTTGCTTATGGTATTATTGTCAGAATCAATCTTGGTTCACCATATAGTAATGAGCATTAGGTCATAGAGTCTATGGTTATCATAGGTAGTTATAGCATAAAATTCTACTTTACATCTGCATGATATTCAAAGCAATAATTGGATACTTGAACAAATACGTCTGGAAGATTAAAATCAAAGTCCAGTATAATTTATGAATAGGATGAGGTACATTTGCCTCAACATTTGCTGTCAGAGGCAAGCTGCTAGCATTGATAGAAGTGTGGCTGTCTGGCAGAAAGCAGAGAGTGGGGATAAAAGGGTCCTTCTCAGGATGGCAGCCAATGGCAAGTGGTGTTCCGCAAGGCTCAGTGTTGGGACCACGACTTTTCACTTTATATATTAGTGATCTAGATGAAGGAACTGAGGGCATTCTGGCTAAGTTTGCAGATAATACAAAGATAGGTAGCATCAAGGAGGTGGGGAGGCTGCAGAAGGATTTGTACAGGTTAGGAGAGCAGGCAAAGAAGTGGCAGATGGAGTACAGCATGGAAAAGTGTGAGGTCATGCACTTTGGTAGGAAGAATAGAGGCATGGATTATTTTCTAAATGGGGAGAAAATTCAGAAGTCTGAAGTGCAAAGCAGCCTGGGAGTTCTATTCTCTCAAGGTAAACTTGCAGGTTGAGTTAGAATTGGGAAGGCAAATGCAATGATGACATTCATATTGAGAGGATTGACTATAAAAGCAAGGATGTACTTCTGAGGCTCTATAAGACTCTGGTCAGACCACATTTGAAGTATTGTGCACAGTTTTGGGCTCCTTATCTCAGGAAGGATGTACTCGCCCTGTAGGGTATTCAGGAGAGTTTCATGAGAATGGTCCCAGGAATGAAAAGCTTAATATATGAGGAATGGTTGAGGACTCTGGGTCTATACTCGATGGAGTTTAGAAGGAGGAGGGGGGATCTAAATGAAACGTATAGAATACTGAATGGCCTGGACAGACTAGATGTTGGGAAGATGTTTAAATTGGGAGGAGATATGAGGCCCCCAGGGGAAAGCTTTAGAGTAAAGGGAACTTTTAGAATGGAGATAAGGAGAAACTTCTTCAGCCAGAGATTGCTGAATCTATATAATTCATTGCCACAGAAAGCTGTGGAGGCCAGGTCATTGAGTATATTTAAGAATGAGATCAATAGGTTCTTGAGTATCAAAGAGATCAAGGGTTACAGTAAGAAAGCCAGAGAATGGGGTTGAGAAACTTGTTGGCCTTGATTGAAGGTGGAGCAAACTCGATGGGCTGAATAGCCAAATTTCTGCTCTAATGTCTTATGGACTTATGATCTTATGGTCTTATAACATTTGTTTGAGATCAAGAAACTTGCTGTATACTTCATTGTGTTTCATTTACAAGACGCAATGCAGTTTGGGGTGGCACCGTGGCTCAGTAGTTAGTACTGCTTCCTCACAGCGCCAGGGTCCCAGGTTCGATTCCACCCTCGGGCGACTGACTGTGTGGAGTTTGCACATTCTCCCCATGTCTGCGTGGGTTTCCTCCTAGTGCTCCGGTTTCCTCCCACAGTCCAAAGATGTGCAGGTTAGGGTGGATTGGCCATGCTAAATTGCCCGTAGTCAGAGGGAAATGGGTCTGGGTGGGTTACTCTTCGGAGGGTTGGTGTGGACCGGTTGGGCCAAAGGGCCCGTTTCCACACTGTAGGGAATCTAATCTAAACTTACCAAGACTCCTTTGGCAGCATCTTCAAAACCTACAAACTTTATCAGCTAGAAGAACAAAAGCAGCAAATACATGGGAACACCATGACCTGCAAGTTCCGCTCCAAGTAGTTTACCAACCTGACTTGGAATTATATTGCTATTCTGTCATTGTCAATGGATCAAAACTCTGGAAATCTCTTCATAACGGCACAGTGGGTCTACCTACAGCACATATCAGATGACAGCTTACCATTACCTTCTCCAGGGTAATAAGATCTCTGTTCCTTTTCCTATCAGCTCCAGACAATTGTACATTCAGATGACCACAATATTAACCGTATGCCATGACTGAAAATAGTTATTAATAATTTGCTGTCTCTCCCAAGCTTATGGTAATGGTTTTTCAACAACCTCCATGACTCATTCCTTGGTAACAAATACACAATTAGATCTTCATTCTCCTTCTCATCATTGGGAAGAACTATACCTTTATGAATGACCATTAGGCCACAGGCCATTAGGCATAATTCTGACTCAATTCACAGGTTTCTGAACCAGGCTCCCAATACCAATCAATGCAAGATGTCAATTTCTGAGTGTCTGCTATCTCCATTTCGTTGTTCCAAGACCGATACCATACCTATCGTCCTGCACTGAGTGCAGAAACCACAGAATGTCATCAGCAGGGGGTATTATTCTCAGTCTCCAATTAACCAATGCCTTACGGTGTTCTGGCCTAACAATGTAGGCAGGCATAGTTAATTGCCAAAGTACAAATGAGTCATGCAGCTTAGCATGCATTCAAATGCAAAATTATGTGATTGGGATCACACACCAGCTGCACATTAATAGATTAAAGCATCAACTTGCTGGTAAAATTGAGCGGCCTGTCATGCAGAAAGCCACATTGACATCCTATAGCCCACTGATTTCTAACAGCTGACTGCTTGAGCTCTTTGTAGGGTCACTAGAGATCAACAACTTGCACTTGTATGGCAACTTTCATGGGGAGCACATCCAAAATACCTTATTAAACTGCAACCAGACAAAGACTGACAACATTTCCCCAAGTAGGGGATGCCAAAACTGGAGGGAATAGGTGTAAGGTGAGAGAGGAAAGATTGATATGTGACCTGTGGAGCAGTTTTTTCACTCAGAGGGTGGTACTTGGATGGCATGTGCTGCCAGAGGAAGTGGTGGAGGTTGGTACAATTACAGCGTTTAAAAGGTATCTGGAAGGGTATATGAATAGGAAGGGTTTAGAGGAACAAGGGCCAAGTGCTGGCAACTGGGATTAGATTAATTTAGGATCAGCTTAGATGAGTTGGACCGAAGGGTCTGTTTCCGTGTTGTATGACTCTACAACTCTGTGATTCTATGCAATACATTTGAAGAAGGATCCTAAAGAAAGATCAGAGTAAAGTGAGATTTTCAGAGTTTCAGGCCTAGACTATAAAAGGCATGATAAATAATGATGAGGTAATGCAAGTTGGAAGACATCAGGGTTCTAAGAAGTTTGTACAGTATGGAAACTTTTGAGGGACAGGGAAAGGCTAGATCACAAGGGGATTTGAACATGAGGGTGAGAGTTTTAAGTTAGAGGTAATTTAGCACAGCAAGCAGAAGAATGTTAATTCATCTGGACTGAGTTTGGGATGACAGGCAAATAGCAGAGTTTTGGATGAGCAGGATCCCAAGTGGTACAACTTATTATTTCCACATCAGTCCCTGAAGAAATGTGTATGTTTCAATAACATTGCCTCTCACTCTCCTACATTTCAATGAATATAGATTAAATCTATTTAATCTCTCTTTATAAGACAGTGTCTCCACATCTTGCATCAGCCCATTGAACCATCTCTGGGCTGTCACCAATGCCAGTCCATTTTTCCCAAGGCTGTCTTCTATATTCCAGCTGTGCCTTGTATAGTTGTAGCACAAACTCCCTACTTTGATACTTTATCCTCCTTTAAATAAAGGCCAAATTTCTTTTGCTTTCACTATTACATGCTAAACTCGAATGTAGCTTTTGGTGATTCATAGACATGGATTCCCATATCTCTCTGTTCCACAGCTTTCTGCATCTTTCTCCACTTAATATTCAACTCCTCTGTTCTTCTTGTCAAAGTGCATTACCTCACATTTCCCCAAAATATATTCCATTTTTAAAAATTCATTCATAGGATGTGGGTGTCGCTGACTTGATCCGCATTTATTGCCCATCCCTAGATGCCCTTGAGAAGGTGGTGGTGAGTTGCCTACTTGAATTGTTGCAGGCCACCTGTTGTGGGTTGGCCTCCAATGCCCTTAGAGAGGGAGTTCCAGGATGTTGACCCAGCAACAGTGAAGGAAATGTGATATACTTCCAAGTCAGGATGGTGAGTGGCTTGGAGGGGAACTTGAAGGTGATGGTGTTTTCATTTAGCTGCTGCTTCTGTCTTTCAAGATGGAAGTGGTTGGAAGGTGCTGTCTGAATTTCTGCAGTGCATCTTGTACATAGTACACACTGCTACTATTGAGCGTCAGTGCTGAAGGGTGTGGACACTTGTGGATGTGTTGTCAATCAAGTGGGCTGCTTTGTCTTGGATGGTGTCAAAGTTCTTGAGAGTTGTTGGAATTGCACCCATCCAGGCCAGTGGGGAACATTCCATCACACTCCTGCCTTGTGTGTTACAGATGGTGGACAGGCTTGGGGAAGTCAGCAGGTGAGTTACTCGCCACAGTATTCCTATCCTCTACCGGGTCTTGCAGCCACTGTTTATGTCATAGTGTAATAGAATCATAGAAATGTATCACATGGAAACAGACCCTTTGTTCCAATTCCTCCATGCTAACCAGATGTCCTAAATTAATCTAGTCCAATTTGCCAGCATTTGGCCACATCCCTCTAGACCCTACCTATTCATATACCCATCCAGATGCCTCCTAAATGTTGTAATTGTGCCAGCCTTCCTCTGGCAACTCATTCAATAAACTCATCACCCACTGCGTGAAAATGTTGCCCCTTAGGTCCTTCAGAAATGTTTTCCCCTCTAACTTAAACCTATGCCCTCTAGTTTTGGACTCCCTCACCCTAGGGAAAAGACATGGGTTATTCACTTTATCCATGTTCCTAATGCCTTTATCATCCTCTATAAGGTCAGCCCTCAACCTCTGATACTCCAGGGAAAATAGCCACAGACTATTCAGCTTCTCCCTATAGTTGAAACCCTCCAATGCTGGCAATATCATTGCAAATCTTTTCTGAACCCTTTCAAGATTCACAACATCCTACCTGAAATGGACAGCGAGTCCAGTTGTGTTTCTGATCAATGGTAACCCCAGATGTTTATAGTGGGGGATTGAGTGATGATAACACCGTTGAATGTCAAGGGGCAATGGTTAGATTGTTTCTTATTGGTGATAGTCATAGCTTGACATTTTTGTGGTGTGAGTGCTACTTGACACTTTTCAGACCAAGGCTAGGTATTGTGTAGATCTTGTTGCATTTGAACATGGAATGTTTCAGTATCTGAGGAGTTGCGAATGGTGCTGAACATTGTACAATCATCGGCGAACACCCCCACTTCTGACTTTGTGATGGAGGGAGGGCCATTGATGAAGCAACTGAAGATGTTTGGACCTGGGACACTACCCTGAGGAATTCCTGCCAAGATGTCTAGGAGCTGAGATGAATGACCTCCAATAACCATGACAATCTTCCTATGTGTCAGGTATGACTCCAATCACTGGAGAATTTTGCTAGGATTCCTTAATGCCACTCTCAGTTAGATGCAGCCTTGATGTTAGGGGCTGTGTCTCTCACCTCACCTCTGGAATTCAGCTCTTTTGTCCATGTTTGGACCAAGGTTGTAATGAGGTCAGGAGCTGAGTGGCTCTGGTGGAACTCAAACTGGATGTCATTGAGCAGGTTATTGCTGAGCAGGTGCTGCTGGATAGCACTGTTGATGACTCCTTCCATCACTTTATAGTTGATTGAGAATAGATTGCTGGGGCAGTAATTGGTCATGTTAGGTTTGTCCTGCGTTTTATGTACAGGGCATACTGGGGTAATTTTCCACATTGTAGGGTAGTTACCGGTGATGTAACTGTATTGGAACAGTTTGACTCGGGGGTTGACAGGTTCTGGAGCACAAGTCTTCAGTACTATTACCGGAATGTCATCAGAGCCCATAGACTTTGCAGTGTCCAGTATCTCCAACCATTTCTTGATATCACGTGAAGTGAATCAAATTGGCTGGAGACTGATCGCTGTGATGCTGGGGACCACTGGAGGAGGCCGAGATGGATCATCCACTTGGCCCTTCTGGCTGAAGATTGCTGTGAATGCTTCAGCCTTATTGTTTGCACTAATGTCCTGGGCGTTTCCACCATTGAGGATGGGGGTAGTTGTGGAGCCTCTCCTCCAGTGAGTTGTTTAATTGTCCACCACCCTTCATGACTGGACGTGGCAGGACTGCAGAGCTTAGATCTGATAGTTTGGTTGAGGGATCGCTTATCTCTGTCTATTACTTGCTGCTGCTGCTGTTTTACATATGACTAGTCTTGTCTGGTCACATCATCAGGTTGGCACCTCAACTTTCAGGTATGTCTCTGGACATGCCCTCCTGAATTCTACTTTGAACAAGGGTTGATCCCCTGGCTTGATGGTAGTGGTTGAGTGGGGGATATGTCAGGCCATGAGGTTGCAGATTGTGTTGGAGTTTCATTCTGCTGCTGTTGATGGTCCACAGCGCCTCGTGGGTGCCCAGTCTTGAGTCACGAGATCTGTTCGAAGTCTGTCCCATTTAGTACAAGTGATAGTGCCACACAACATAATGGAGGTTATTCTCAATATGAAGACGGGAATTTGTCTCCACAAGGTCTCTGCAGTGGTCACTCTTACCGATATGTTATGGACATATGTATCTGCAGCCAGCAGATTGGTGAGGATGAGGTCATGTACATTTTCCCTCTTGTTATCAGTGGAACTTGTTATGTTCAAGGCTGAGTGTCTGGGACATTGTCTAGAAGGTATGATTCCGTGAATATGACTATGTCAGGCTGTTGCTTGACTAATCTGTGAGACAATTCTCCCAACTTTGGCACGAGCCACCAGATGTTTTAAAAAAAGACATGATGGTCAAATGTTTTATACAGAGGATGGCTCACATGTGGAATGAACTTCCTGAGGAATTAGTGCATGCAGGCACAGTTACAATATTTAAAAGACACTTAGGTCAATATTTGAAGAAGAAAGTTTTGGAGGGATATGGGGCAGGAGCAGGCAGGTGGGAATAGTTCAGTTTGGGAATGTGGTAGGCATGGACTATTTGGACTGTGTAGGATTGAGCAAAAATCCCCAACATCTAAAATACTGGCCAGGACCCTAGACTTTGCAAAACTTTTAAAAGTAAAGGGGGCAGCTGGGCTGAGTTCTGGGAAAAATACAGAAACACAGAGATGGCTGCTTGGAAGCATTATTCAGCCTGGGATTGCAATGTACACCTGCACTCCTAGAGAACAATTAACCAAACCAAACAATCTAGACGGAAACTAACTTTTATACCTCAGGGTACCCAGCACAGACAGTATGGGGCCTGTACAGAGACACACATTCAATCAATATCCACTTATACATGCTCTTAACAATTGGGAAGCCAATTGGCTTCAGAAGAAAACAGGACACACAGTCAGTATGACTGTCAGGCGCTACTTCACCTGGGTCAACAGGCTGGTTCTGCATTGTCTTTCTGGTGCCAGGCGATCCATTCGGTTTCATTTCTTTAAGACTTTGTCGTGATTGGTACAACTGGATGGCTTGTTAGGCTATTTCAGAGGGCAATTGAGAGTCAACCACATTGCTGTGGGTCTGGAGTCACATGTTGGCCAAACTGAATGAGGATGGCAGATTTCCATCCCTGATGGGGTTTTCCAACAATCAACAATGGGATCATGGTCATCAGTAGATTCTAATTCCAGATATTTTTAATTGGAAATAAATTTCACCATCTGCCATGGTGGGATTCGATCCCAGGTCCCCAGAACAATAGCTGAGCTTTTGGATTAGTAGGTTCGTGAGAAGACTATGAGGTCATCAATTCCCCCGCTTAGGTTTTGTCCACATGCTTAATGTGTCGATATCTCTCTGTAGACTCTCCATGTCATCTTCACGGCTTGCCTTGCCACCAACTTGTGTGTTGTTTATGGTAATGATTTTGCTGTGATCAAGCAGGTAAGAGTGAAACCCAGTGAGGACGGTTTGATTCCGATGGCCCTTAGAGGAGAGCACAATAATGTAATCAGCAAAGAAGTGGGGCAGAGAGAAGACACCATGATTGGAGTCATGCGTGATGTGATTAGAAACAAAGAAATATAGAAGATAGGAGCAGAAGGAGGCCATGTGGCCCTTCGGCCCTGCCCCACCATTCGTCACGATCATGGATGATTGTCTAACTCAACAGCCTAATCCTGCTTTCTCCCCATAACCTTTGATCCCATTCACCCCAAGTGCTATATATAGCTGTCTCTTGAATACATTCAATATTTTTGGCATCAACTACTTCCTGTGGTAAAGAATTCCACAGGCTCCTGACTCTCTGGAGGAAGAAATGTCTCCTTATATAGCTCATAAATGGTCCATCCCAAATCCTCAGACTGTGACCCCTGGTTCTGGGCACACTCACCATCGAGAACATCCTCCTTACATCTACCCTGTGTAGTCCTGTTAGAATTTTATAAGTCTTTATGAGATCCCCCCTCATTCATCTGAACTCCAGTGCAAACAATCCTAACCCAGTCAATCTCTCCTCATATGTCAGTCCCACCATCCCTGGAATCAGCCTACATTCTAGTATCATAGTATAGGTTGGAATTCACTTGTGGACCTTTCGTATACTGATGACAGTGTCAGCTCTGCTGTCTCTGAAGAGAATCTTCAAGCCTCAGTTAATGCCTTCGTGGAAGCATAGCGAGGAATTAGCCTCAGCCTCAACCTCATGAAGACTCAACATCTTTGCTGACCCAGTCCAGGTCAAATTCCAATCAACCTCTTCATTAATATCAATGGAGACATTTTCCTAAACTTGGAACATTTCCCTGACCTGGGAAGCTACCTCTGATTTAGGGCCGACATTGATGCAAAGAGTCAATGCTGTATCTAGTCCATGAGTGCCACTTTTGTCCTCCTCATCAAAGGAGGAGAGTCTTTGAAGACCATGATATCTGTGCAGATACTAAGATCCTTGTGCTTAAGTCAGTGTGACGATACTATGGCTTTAAGAGGTCAAGAACCAATGAAGTAAGCAGTTTGTGAGGCCTTGAGATTTTGTTTTACAGTTGGAATAACAGATGCAGCCTGAGAAGGTGAGGTCAAGCTCCCATAGAACCAGGATTTTTAGTTTTAACATTTCAGTAGCAGTCGCTGGGGTCTTGAAACTAGGTTTGAAAGCTGCAGTGTATCTCTCCCTGCTTCTCTCTCTCTCTCTCTCTCTCAGAGTTTCTTCTTAATGTTTTTCCTTCTGGACTGGAGAATTGCATATGAGACAATCTATTTTCCTGAATGTGCCTTTGCCAAGGGTGTGTTTATGGGATGTTACTGTATTGGAACAGTTACTGTTTAGTAGTTAAATAACCCATTATTCTATTACATTTTCCAGTAAAGTTATTCCATTTTCTCCTTTCTTTTGTTGCGTTTTAACTAGAATACATGATAAAAAGTGGGTGTTGTTTCAATACTGGGTGTTTGACCAATCGATTTACATCTGGAATACAATGTCATGCACTTGTCTTTCAAATAAGAAAACATTAGGATCTAGGCTATCTTCTACATATAATTTGAGGGTGTTTGGTCTGGTTCATAACACCAGTTACCCTTCTATATGGCTCCGAAACTTGCAGGACATATAGAGGCCGTCTCATGACCCTTGAGAAGTGCCATCAGTATTGCTTGAGATGGATTATCTGCATCAGTTGGGAAGACTAACAACAGTGTCCTCAAAGGAACTAACAGCACCAGCATCGAGACCATGACCATCCGAAACCACTAGGCCCGGCCGGGTGCTTAGGATCCCTGAGTTCCAACTGCGGAAACAAGTCATCTTCACCCAGCCCCAGGAAGGCGCTCAAATGGGATGAGGACAAAGGGAGCATTTCAAAAACACCCTAAGATCTTCCTCAAGAGATGCAACACTGCTGTTCAAACGAAATCGACTTGGAGGAAGCTCCTATACAAAGAGACGCAACTCTTTGAGCAAAGCCATCAGCAAGGGGAAGTAGAGTAAAGGAGCCAGAAAAAGGAATGCCAATGGACTCAAGGTCAGGAACCAATTCCACCTCATGGAAACACTTGATAAAGGTACAGATTGAGATGAAGCTCTCGGCTCAGGTTCATCAACCACACAGGGGCCCACAGAACCCAATCAGCAGTGACACGGAACTTCCTAAGTGGACAATTATACTCATTGGTGAGTGATTGTCGTCAACAATAGGTTGGAAGCCTGATTAATGAGATCCCAATGCAGAGGTACCAAAAAGATGAGAGCTAATTTGCAAGGAAGACACGTTTGTGGTCTTTGGATTGAAAAAAAGGATTGGAGATGAGATAGTTTGCAACAAGGTGTCAAAGGAGGGTTTTCTGAGCTAGGGAGGGATGACGGTAGAAATTAAAAACTGCAGGTCAGTGGCCAAGGAACGAAAACGATTTACAAAGCCATTTGGAATGTAGGCCATGAAAAGAAATTGGACAGTTGGCAATTTAATGGAATGGATCTCGAGGAAAGGAAGTGGGCTTCATGGACATGGTGAAGGAAGGAAGAATTTGGATAAATTTAAAAATTTAAGGGTGCAGCATGGAAAATTATTGGTGAACGTTTGGATCTAGACAAAGAGAGTGTCCGAGTGTGGCAGAAGCTGCTAAGTAGATGATTTAGTTTATTTTTCCTCCTGAATTAAAGATTTGCATGAAAATGTTCCAGAATCATTTTACCTTTTAAAACATCCACTAGGGAAGCAATTAAGACAATAGCATAACATCTCCTTAGGGATTTTTATAATTCATTGTCTGCAGTCTTCAGATGGAATCATTTCTTTCAGTGAATATAATGAAATGCATACATTCTACTTAAAACACATCAATTACATGCACTTGTGTGTGCATTTTGGGGTGAAATGTACAGATTGGCTGCTAATTATGTGCATATTCTATATAGTGAAATACATACATGGTATTGTAAGTTTGCAAATACACTACATTTGGGTAACATTGTGTCAAATGCTGAAATGTGAGCTTATTGAATAATAATGAGTGCATTTTCACAGATGAAAACTCTATTTCAGAATGGGATCATTGAAGCTCAAAATAAAAGTGCCTTAAATCCCAACAACTCAAAAGTGCTTAGATCCAAACATGAAATAATGATTTTTCAAAATTGAGAATCAAACTCTTTTTGCTCTGGATGGAGGCACAATGGAAAGAGCTGTTGATGCAGTTGCCATAGTATCAGCCAATCAGGTGGGAGAGAGCTTTGTGAGCAATGTTGGAAGCTCAACTCCGGCTTCAGATCAACATTCATTTTCCTTTTATCCAGCTCTCCTTTCAAAATAAAATTCTTTTTTTGAATTTGTTGCCACTTAAACTGATGGTAAGTCCGTCTTCTACCATGAACACAAGATGTTAGAGCAGAGTCGGCCATCTGACCCTTTCAAGCTGCTCCGCCAAGTTCTATGTTCCTTTGCCTTAAAAATATTCAACGAGAAAACCTCAACACGGCAGGGAATTCCACAGATTCATAACCCTTTGGGTGAAGAAGTTCCTCCTGAACTCAGTCTGATCCCATTACTGTTTGACTGGACTCCCATCATACTGAGTCGAGAGTGTGGTGCTGGAAAAGCACAGCCGGTCAGGCAGCATCTGAGGAGCAGGAGAATTGACATTTCAGGCCTAGGCCCTTCATCAGGAATGAGGCTCGTGGGCCAAGGGGGCTGAGAGATAAATGGAAGGGAGGTGGGGCTGGGGGGGAAGGTAGGTGAGAGTGCGAGAGGTACCTGATCCATTGCTCTCGGTGCGGTTTCCTCTGCATTGGGGAGACAGGAAGCCTACTTGCAAAATGTATCTGAGAACATCTCTGGGACACACGCAGGAAGCAACCCCACTGCCCCATGGCCGAACACTTCAACTTCCCCTCCCACTCCCCAAAGGACATGAAGGTCCTGGGCCTCCTCCATCGCCAAAACCTTACCACCCGATGCCTGAAGGAAGGAAGCCTCATCTGCTGCCTCAGGACCCTCTGACCACATAGGATCACTGTGGATTTCACCAGTTTCCTCATTTCCCCTCCCCCATCATATCCCAGATCCAACCTTCCAACTTGGCACCACCCTCTTAACCTGAGCTGCCTGTCCATCTTCCTTTCCATCTATCCACTCTACCCTCTTCTCCAACCTATCACCTTCACCCCCAACTTCATCTACCTGTCGCACTCTCAGCTAACTTCCCCCCAACCCCACCTCCCTCGCATTTATCTCTCAGCCCCCTTAGACTGCAAGCCTCATTTTTAATGCGGGGCTTATGCTCGAAACATTGATTTTTCTGCTCTCCGGATGCTGCCTGACCTGCTGTGCTTTTCTAGCACCACTCTCTTGACCTTGATCTCCAGCATCTGCAGTCCTCACTTTCTCCCATCATACTGAGAGGACTTTAAACTCTGCTATTCTTGCAAGGACATTCATCATGTTAAAGACAAAGGCAACACCCCAATTGTTTTTTTTCTCTGTTATTGCTTATTGTTTCCGTGGGATGTGGGTGTCACTGTAATTGATGTTCTTACCTGTCCCTGATCATCCGCAAACAAAGTGGATTCAAGGACCATTAAGAGTCAACCACATTGCTGTGGGTCCGGAGTTACATATAGTTCAAACCGAGTAAGGACGGTAGATTTTCTTCCCCAGAGAGTATCAGTGAACTGATGGATTTTTACAGTAATCAGAGATCATTTCATGGAAACCAGATTCTGGATTAGTGGTGCTGGAAGAGCACAGCAGTTCAGGCAGCATCCAAGGAGCTTCGAAATCGACGTTTCGGGCAAAAGCCCTTCATCAGGAATAAAGGCAGTGAGCCTGAAGCGTGGAAAGATAAGCTAGAGGAGAGTGGGGGTGGGGAGAAAGTAGCATAGAGTACAATGGGTGAGTGGGGGAGGGGATGAAGATGATAGGTCAGGGAGGAGAGGGTGGAGTGGATAGGTGGAAAAGGAGATAGGCAGGTAGGACAAGTCCGGACAAGTCATGGGCTGAGCTGGAAGTTTGGAACTAGGGTGAGGTGGGGGAAGGGGAAATGAGGAAACTGTTGAAGTCCACATTGATGCTCTGGGGTTGAAATGTTCCGAGGCGGAAGATGAGGCGTTCTTCCTCCAGGCGTCTGGTGGTGAGGGAGCAGCGGTGAAAGAGGCCCAGGTCCTCCATGTCCTCGGCAGAGTGGGAGGGGGAGTTGAAATGTTGGGCCACGGGGTGGTGTGGTTGATTGGTGCGGGTGTCCTGGAGATGTTCCCTAAAGCGCTCTAGGAGTCGCCCAGTCTCCCCAATGTAGAGGAGACCGCATTGGGAGGAACGGATACAATAAATCATATTAGTGGATGTGCAAGTAAAACATTGATGGATATGAAAGGCTCCTTTAGGGTAACCCTACTGCGAATCCTCTTGCAAGGATGCCTGCCTTGAAGAAGTTTTCCTCCTCTCTCTACAAGAATCTCAGGGAGTCCCTCTCCGACTGCAACTCCCAGGTCATTTCCTCTGCCCTGAAGCTCTTCAAACATGTCGTGAAACAAACTCGCTACCACAGCCACATTTGCTTCCTCAGTGCCTGCCTCCGTAACCAACTCATCCCACACGGACTCCGGACCACCTTTAAACCAGCAGAGTTCGGAACCCGAACAGGACAAACAGTACAGACTACAGATTCAAAAACACCAGCAACAGTTCTCCTTCAAGATCCTCCGTTCCACGCTTGCAGCAATGCGCCAGCACCTAACCAATGTGGGCGGCACGGTGGCACAGTGGTTAGCACTGCTGCCTCACAGCGCCAGAGACCCGGGTTCAATTCCCGCCTCATGCGACTGACTGTGTGGAGTTTGCACATTCTCCCCGTGTCTGCGTGGGTTTCCTCCGGGTGCTCCGGTTTCCTCCCACACTCCAAAAATGTGCAGGTCAGGTGAATTGGCCATGCTAAATTGCCTGTAGTGTTAGGTGCAGGGGTAAATGTAGGGGAATGGGTCTGGGTTGGTGCGCTTTGGCGGGTCGGTGTGGACTTGTTGGGCTGAAGGGCCTGTTTCCACACTGTAAGTAATCTAATCTAATCTAATCTAACCTCTCTACAGTCAGCCCTGCCTCAACTGAGGGCCACACTCTCTCAGAACTGCAAAGGACCCACTCTGTACTACATCCTCAGGAGAATTCATACTCTCAACAAACAGTATTTCAATTTAATCTCAAACATCAAAAACTGTAAGTACAACAAACTTTTATCCACCCACCTCCATAACCAGCGCTCCTCAAACATTCCAGAAGATTCCCCTGGCCTTGGAATCTGAGCAGACGCCATTAGCCATGTGGCTAATGCAGCTGCCACCCCCACGCTGATTGATGATGTCACTTCCACCCCCATCATGGCCACTCCCACAACCACTTCCACCCCTCACAATTACTCATGCATCACACGTGATATCACTTCCGCCCTTCACATCATCGCTGATGCCACATACTCAGTGACGTCCGCCACCCCTACTGCCGTTGTCACCACCACTTCCGCCCCCATCAGCGCCACTCACTTGCATTCTGCTGACATGCCCCCCACAGACCTCACTGTCAATATCCCCACCCCCCAGAACCCCGAGAGGAACACTACCCCTGCTCATGACTCCACCCCTATTCCCCCCACCACCACACCCACTCCAGTTACAGGTTCCGCCCCCACTCCCAGCTCTACAACCACACCAGATCCGAGCTCCGAGCCCTGCCGAGTTTTCACCATCCCTCCAGACCTTCCCCTCACTGAGGATGAACGATCAGTCCTCAGCAAAGGACTCACCTTCATCCCCCTCCGTCCACGCATCAATGAATTTAATACACGCCGTGACGTCGAACAATTCTTCCGTCACCTCTGCCTCCGAGCTTACTTTCACAATCAGGACTCACGCCCACCTTCCGAGGACCCCTTCGCCCACCTCCAACACACTGCATCCACCTGGACACCCCGCGCTGGCCTATTACCTGCCCTCGACCTCTTCATTTCCAACTGCCGCCGGGACATTAACCGCCTCAACCTGTCTACCCCCCTCCCCCACTCCAACCTCTCACCATCACAACCCTCCAATCCCTCTGCTCCAATCCCAACCTCACCATCACACAGCGGATAAAGGGGGCGCAGTGGTAGTCTGGCGCACTGACCTCTACATCGCTGAAGCCAAACACCAACTCGAGGACACCACTTCCTACTGCTCCCCTCGACCATGACCCCACACCCCATCACCAAACCATCATCTCCCAGACCATACAGAACCTCATCACCTCAGGAGATCTCCCACCCACAGCTTCCAACCTCATAGTCCGGGAACCCCACACTGCCCAGTTCTACCTCCTTCCCAAGATCCACAAGCCTGACCACCCTGGCCGACCCATTGTCTCAGCATGCTCCTGCCCCACTGAACTCATTTCTACCTACCTCGACACTGTCCTATCCCCCCTAGTCCAGGAACTCCCCACATACGTTCGAGACACCACCCACGCCCTCCATCTCCTCCAAGACTTCCGTTTCCCCGGCCCCCAACACCTCATCTTCACCATGGATATCCAATCCCTCTACACCTCCTCTCCAGACGTGCCCAACAGTACTCTTCCACCGACACTCTCATTCGTTTGGCCGAACTGGTCCTCACCCTTAACAATTTCTCCTTTGAATCCTCCCACTTCCTCCAGACCAAAGGGGTAGCCATGGACACACGTATGGGCCCCAGCTATGCCTGTCTTTTTGTTGGCTACATAAAGCAGTTAATCTTCCGTAATTACTCCAGCACCACTCCCCACCTCTTCCTCCGCTACATTGATGACTACATTGGCGCCACCTCGTGCTCCTGCGAGGAGTTTGAGCAATTCATCAACTTCACCAACATATTTCACCCTGACCTTAAATTTACCTGGACAATCTCTAACACCTCCCTCCCCTTCCTTGACCTCTCCATCTCCATTAATGATGACCGACTTGACACTGACATTTTTTACAAACCCACCAACTCCCACAGCTACCTGGATTACACCTCTTCCCACCCTACCTCTTGCAAAAATGCCATCCCGTATTCCCAATTCTTCCGCCTCCGCCAGATCTGCTCCCAGGAGGACCAGTTCCACCACAGAACACACCAGATGGCCTCCTTCTTTAGAGACCGCAATTTCCCTTCCTAGGTGGTTAAAGATGCCCTCCAACGCATCTCGTCTACATCCCGCATCTCCGCCCTCAGACCCCACCCCTCCAACCGTAACAAGGACAGAACGCCCCTGGTGCTCACCTTCCACCCTACCAACCTTCGCATAAACCAAATCATCCGCCGACATTTCCGCCACCTCCAAACAGACCCCACCACCAGTGATATATTTCCCTCCCCACCCCTTTCCGCCTTCCGCAAAGACCGTTCCCTCCGTGACTACCTGGTCAGGTCCAGGCCCGCCTACAACCCCACCCTCCCATCCTGGCACTTTCCCCTGCCACCGCAGGAACTGTAAAACCTGCGTCCACACCTCCTCCCTCACCTCTATCCAAGGCCCTAAAGGAGCTTTCCACATCCATCAAAGTTTTACATGCACATCCACTAATATCATCTATTGTATCCGTTGCTCCCAATGCGGTCTCCTCTACATTGGGGAGACTGGGCGCCTCCTAGCAGTGCGCTTTAGGGAACATCTCCGGGACACCCGCACCAATCAACCACACCGCCCCATGGCCCAACATTTCAACTCCCCCTCCCACTCTGCCGAGGACATGGAGGACCTGGGCCTCTTTCACCGCCGCTCCCTCACCACCAGACGCCTGGAGGAAGAACGCCTCATCTTCCGCCTCGGAACATTTCAACCCCAGGGCATCAATGTGGACTTCAACAGTTTCCTCATTTCCCCTTCCCCCACCTCACCCTAGTTCCAAACTTCCAGCACAGCACTGTCCCCATGACTTGTCTGGACTTGTCCTACCTGCCTATCTCCTTTTCCACCTATCCACTCCACCCTCTCCTCCATGACCTATCACCTTCATCCCCTCCCCCACTCACTCATTGTACTCTATGCTACTCTCTCCCCACCCCGACCCTCTCTAGCTTATCTCTCCACGCTTCAGGCTCTCTGCCTTTATTCCTGATGAAGGGCTTTTGCCCGAAACGTTGATTTCGAAGCTCCTTGGATGCTGCCTGAACTGCTGTGCTCTTCCAGCACCACTAATCCAGAGATCATTTCATGGTCACTGTTAGCAAGGCTATTTTTCAATTCTAGATTAATTAATTGACTTTAAATTCTATCTACAGTTGCTATGGTTGGGTTTGACCCCACATTCCTAGAGCATTGCCTGCGTCCCTTGAATAGGCAGAAGCGGGTACTGCAGATGCTGGAGACTAGAGTCAATTACCAACCCTGAAGAAGGGCTAATGCCCGAAACGTCGATTCTCCTGTTCCCTAGATGCTGCCTGACCTGCTGCGCTTTTCCAGCAACACATTTCCATCTCAATTACCAACCCAGTGACCTGAACAGTTACTCCATCATCTACCCTTGTGACCATGACAAAATAAAAACAAAGCATTGGTTAAGGTGTCCCTGATGTTTCAATCAGTCAATCAGCTGCCAATCTTGCCACCCTCCCACTTGCAGCTTCCCACCAGCACCACTCAAGACAGCAGGAAGCCCATCCTAAGCAGCCATGCTGATTTAATACTCATCCCTTTTTAAAAATTCATTCATGGGATGTTGCATTGCTGGCTAGGCCAGCATTTATTGCCCATTCCTAATTGCCCAGAGACCCACGTTGCAGTGGGTCTAGATTCAGAATTAAGCCAGACTGGGCAAGGGCAACAGATTTCCTTCTCTAAAGGGCATCAGATAGGTTTTTCTGACAATCGGCAGTTGTTACATCGCTGTCTGTGTGTGTGAACCCCAGTCGGGTAAAATGCAACTTCAGTGGCAAAAACAAAATGTACAAGAGTAGATTATCACTGCGAGAAAGTGTAATCCTGGTGGCCAACCCGTTAGTGTCTGTCTTGCACATCTTCTGAAGTCGAGCATGTTGCCAATAGTTTCACGGTTTCTGGCTATTACTATCGGAAATATCCATCCCTTAAAGGAAACAGTTATATCAAACTGCGACACTGAATTCCTGCCAAAAATTGCAATGCACTGTTTCTAGTGATAATTGAACCTCATACTAATATGGCAGATTTCAGATGAGGATAGAAGTGTCTAATCTGGCATACATTTCTCAACATTGTCAAGACATATTCAGATATTTGGAATTAATGATGCTAAATTTCCACCAAAGTGTTTAGCACCCTCCCTTTTTCAATACAAGACACTTTTTATGCTGCTTAGGAACATCTACCAAGACACTGTGTGCCTTTGGAGTTATCCTACATTTCACTGAACAGACACTTTTCATTCCATGAAATAAAACAGAATTTTATGTTCGTTAATACGCTGTAAAAATTCAAAGCACGTGCACTGTTTGTTCGGAAAAACAACTACATTTGCACATTTTGTGGACTTGTTTGGGAAAAACGTGGTCGAAAGTGTTGTTCACATTAAGAAAATAAGATCAACCTGGGAATCCTCGGCAATGTTTTCTACCTGGGGGGTAATGGTTTTTTTTACGGAAGATGCAAGCAAATTCTTTGCTTAATTTCCAAAACTCTTGCCTGTACAAAATGTAACTTTGCAACACGGATCTGAGATCAGAAACTCCACTATTGAGCAAAACAGTATAATGCTAAGTTTTCTCCAGACTCAGGAAGAACCTGAGGGATTTATTTTGTATTTACTGCGTGGTTGCTTTGGCTGATTCGACATTTATCTGTTAAGCTATTTCCAGTGCACTAGTTCTGCTTGAATCTCAGCTGGTAACAGTGCCATTTTATGACACTCATCCCAGCCAAAGCTTTCTAAATTCCCAGCACATATATTGCTGACAGTTTACATACTCACATTCTGTTGTAAAAATGAAAATGCTCCACTTACAAAGTATCGGGGGAGTCTTTAAATTTTAAAACTACTCAGCTATTTTTTTTACACATCATCTTCTAAAGTCTTCTGTCGTATCCTAAGAAATCAAAGTGGCATCTCCAAAACAATTGTCATGTTAATCCTTGATGTATTTTTATTAAGGATGATTGCAAATCTGGGCCAGAAAACCAAAGATGATCAGTCATGTCAAATTGGCCAGACTCAGACTGAGATTTATTCTGAGCGGGTTCTGAATATTTTTATACTTTCTCTTATTCAGCAGAAAGAAGCTGACATTTCAGAGTGTAAGGCGGTACGGTGGCTCAGTGGTTAGCACCGCTGCCTCACAGTGCCAAGGGCCAGGTACGATTCACCCTGTCCGTGTGGAGTTTGCACATTCTCCCCGTGTCTCCATGGGTTTTCTCCGAGTGCTTTGGTTTCCTCCCACAGTCCAAAGATGTAAAGGCTACGTGGCTTGGACATGTTAAAATGCTCATAGTATCCAGGATTGGCCATGCTAAATTGCCCATGGTATCCAGGGATGTGCAGGTTAGGTGAATCAACCAAGTGGAAATGTGGGGTCCCAGGGATAGGGTAGGGGGTTGAGTCTGGGTAGGATGCTCTTTGGAGGGTCGGTGTGGACTCAGTGGACCAACTGGTTCCATCCTGTGGAGATTCTAAGTATTTAATTTTTGCACCTTACTGGTGGCACAATGGCTCAGTGGTTAGCACTGTGCCTCACAACGGCAGGGGCCCAGGTTCGATTCCCACCTTGGGCGATTGTCTGTGTGGAGTTTGCACATTCTCCCCATGTCTGTGTGGGATTTCTGTGGTTTCCTCCCACAATCCAAAAATGTGCAGGTCAGGTGAATTGACCATGCTAAATCACCCGAGGTGTTAGGTGCATTAGTCAGGGGTAAATATAGGGTAGGGGAATGAGTCTGGGTGGGTTGCTCTTCAGAGGGTCAGTGTGGACTTGTTGGGCCGAATGGTCTGTTTCCATACTGTGGGGAGCCTCATGTACCATGGCTCATTTTGTATACAATTATGAAGCCCAGAAATAGCTGCTGCTGATAATGATTGGCAGATGCTTACCAGTGTGAAAGGGAAATAACATCTCATTATGTTATTTTAATACAGTCATTAATATCTCCACTTCAGTTGCCAAATACATCCAAAGTTCTTTATTTTCCAAACATGACCAACTCTAATTTCTGGGACCAAATTGTGCGGAATGTCATCGTTCTGAAAGTGAAACTCGCTGAGGAAGGTTTGATGTGAACTCTCATTCGGTTCAGGCCCACTCTGTGTAGAGAAACAGAATTAATGCGGGGGATGTATTTTATCCACACTCTGGAGTTAAGATTGGAGACAGGAAGATCATTGGATCAAGGATGATGGGAGTGTCGGTGCTTGAGCTTTCAGTAGTGGCCATCGACTCATGGTGGCGCTGCTGAGACAAAGAGCTGCCTGCCTCTGAATGGCTAGTAGCTTCCGGGAGGTGAGAGTTTCTCCTGCTGGTGGTTCCAGTGGATTGGTTTGAGATTTGGTGGGCATTCGCTCTGCTCTGTAGTGAGGTTCCTGACACTTTATCAAGATTCTGCCCCCACAGTTGTTTCGGGTCAAGGTAACCTTGACGACAAATAAAAATGAAACGTTTTTAAACTGTACTGGAGGAATGAAGCTGGATTAACAAAAGGGAAGGTCAATGATAAGGTGTGGGGTGGAGATCTGTTGGACCTATTCAGTATTCCCACCCTCTTTTGTTGTTTTTTTTCAGATTTCCAGCATCGGCAATATTTTGCATATGTTTTGGCTGATATGGATGCTTCATGTAATGACTATGCTCCCTTGAAAAACAGAAACTGCCAGGCATACATCTTTGGATGTAACATAAAACATTGTAAAATGTAATCTAAGCATTTGTCATTGAAGCACAAACTGCAGGTTTGTGAAACAGAAGTGATAGAATTTGAATCTTTCAGTGAAAGGAATAGAGAGAAAGACAGAGAGAGAAAGAGGGAAGTACATTCTAGACAAAGCAGAGTAAATTTTGAAGAGGAGAGCTAGGTTAGATTAAATAACTCCACTGAGGCTAGTGCCCCATTACCAAGTCACACTTTATTTACACATGGAGAGTCCTTGAGATTCATCCTGCTCCCTCAGAGCCAGCTCTCAGTGTCAGAAAGTCTGACATTCCTTGATTCATGGCCCCAATCAGGGAACTCATTTTCCATGAGCTCCACTTGGCTGACCTTGTTACAACCATTGACACCCCCCCTCCGGGTCCGAAGAAATAAGCTGGTCTTTTCTCTTGCAGCTCTTCCTGAGGTGTTTTAGCACCAGGTCAGGTTCCTCTGTGTTGGATACGGGTGGTGTGTCGTGCACCGAACTTGGCCCTTGCACCTGGAGCATTTCGGGAGAGGTTCACTCTTTTCTTCCAGCAGCAAAGGCATCGAGGTGGAGAGATCCACTGTGTCCATCTCAGATTCAGAAGTCTCTTCAACACTTCATGGAGAACCATGGGCTCCAACAGCCTTACTGATGGTGCAGGGCACCGTTTGCGAGTTTGCAGCTTTCATGTGGTCCACGTGCTTGTTCAGGACTGCCGCTCCCACTGGAACTTTATACATCACTGGACCTGACCTTGCAGTGACCAAGCCTCTTACCCATGAGGGCTATTTCCATGGTTCCTACACTAAATTCCATCCCCTGCAGTAAACTGTTTCTCTTGCACAGCAGAATTTGGCGCCCAGCATTAGCATTCTGATGCTGTTTCACCCTCCCCTTCCCCCACGTTCCGGAAGATTAGATCTAACCTGGTGCAGAGTCTTCTCCCCATTAGTAATTCTGCTGGAACTATTCATGCAGTTGCACTGGGAGTGATCTGATAATCAAATAGGAAGCAGGTCAACAGCGCGAGGTTCTGAAGAAGTGTCACCACACCCAAAACATTAAGTCTGATTTCTCTTCACCAGATGCTGCCAGACCTGCTGAGCTTTTCCAGCGACTTCTGTTAATGTTTCTGATTTACAGCATTCACCGTTCTTTCGGCTTTTCTTTAGGAACTGGGACATTTTGGCATTTAGGTAAACTTTAGACTGTTTCTTTAAGCCTGCCTTCCATGTTTGGACTGCTCTTCCTGTCAGGACATTGGATGAGGGAAGGTATGGAGCTGTCCTTATATGACGGAAACCATTAGACTTTAGGAAATACTCAAATTCCTCGCTGGTAAACGATGGCCCATTATCTGTGACCAACACTTCTGGTCAGGCAGTTTTTCAATGTGCACACATCCAACAATTTGAGTGGGCGTCTCCAATGACTAAGAACACTGAGCCCATGATAGGTGACACATAGGTTAGAGTGGTGCTGGAAAAGCACAGCAGGTCAGGCAGCATCCGACGAGCATGAGAATCGACGTTTCAGGCAAAAGCCCTTCATCCTTTCTTTTTTCATTATTCAAATCCTCCCACTTCCTCCAGACAAGGACGCCCGAAATGTCGATTTTCCTGCTCCTTGGATGCTGCCTGACCTGCTATGCTTTTCCAGCACCACTGTAATCTAGACTCTAATCTCCAGCATCTGCACTCCTCACTTTTGCCGAGTTGACACGTAACCAGGTTTAGGGTTTGCCCAGCCATTCCCATGCATGTGAGAGAGCTGCTGGCAGTAATGTTTGCCCTTGCTGGTGCGCGGGCACTGCCACACCAATGTGGCTATCTCTGTATCCAATCCTGGCCACCAGACATAACTTCTCACCAACATCTTCATCTTGGAGACCCCTGGATGACCCTGATGGAGTTCAGACAGTATTTGGTACCAATCTTTGCTCCCCATAATAAAATGTTATCCTCTATTGTGATCTGGTCTCCCTGGGTCCACAAAGGTTTCAGTTCTGGTTGTGACAAGCCTTTGGTTTCTCCCATAGCCACCAGCTGTTTCAGTTTTGCTCGGACAGGATCTTTCTGCATTCAACGTCTGATATTGTCAGCTGTGACTGGAAATGTGCCCAGAAAATTTAAAACCATTATGGACTCTTCCAGAGGGGGCACCACTGATGGTGTATCTGCCAGTGGGAGGCAGCCCAATGAATCTGCATTTGCTACTCAGCCTCATGGACAGTATTCCACTTTGTAATTATACACATGGCTCATGTCCAGCTTGGTGAAGGATGGCCCCTCTGTCAGTTTTGTGTATGAATCCTCTGTGTGAGAGATTGATATTTATTCAGCTGCGAGATGCGGTTTACCATTTGTTTAAAATCCCCACAAAGGTGAACCCACCCTTTGGGCTTCACAGTTGGTACGACCAGTGCTGCCCATTTCACAAACTGGATGGTTTGATGTTTCCTTCACTTTCTGGCCTTCTGATTTCTGCCTCTACTTTCTCCCATAAAGCAGATGGCACTAGGTGGGCCTTGGAGAATCATGGAATTGCTTCCTGGTCAACGATTCCTTGGTTCCTTTGATAATCCCAGGCCTTCCTGAAAGACTTCCGGGTATTTAATTAGTACTTCATTCAGGCAGCCATTTCCTAATTGAAAAATGTTGAACCAATCTAGATGAATCTCTCACAGCCATCAAGCTTGGGTCAGAGCCTTTTGCTACAATCAGCGGTAACTGAACCAGCTCATATGAGACCAGAACTGAAGTTGTACCATTAATCTGTAAAGGTTCCCCTATATAGAATCTCAGTCTAGCAAGGTCTTGCACAAACTTAAGGGTTAGAATACAGAGGGAATTTTGTTAAAAACTCGTTCTGCAATCATTGAAATGGCTGCACCAGTATTGGCCTCCATTAGAATTGGGTGACCATTTAACCAGATGTTTACTTTGATTGGTTCTGATTTGGATACTGCTAAGTATTTTAACTGTTCCAGACCAGATGTTGGTGGGCTTTCCAGGGTGCGCACTCTCCTGGATACCAGCCTACGAGTTAGCTTACAGGACTCCGTTGCTGTCTCGAGTCTGCATACCAGCCCAGACCCTGAAGAAAATGTTGACCATTTGGCCAAGGCTTTGTTTTGGGGTTTTGCTGAGAGCTGACCTAGAGTCTCTCTGCTCAGGATATGTTCTGAGTGAGGCTATGCAATGGCCTCCACACGAGTGGTGTTCCTCAAGCGCAGTCGGACGAGTGAGGGAGTCCACTTCCATCAGAATATCCTGAAACTCATGTATTCCACTTGCTGCATTTTCCCATGATAAAGCCAGTTGTAGTGCCTGGTTAAAGTCTAGTTGAACTTCAGCCAGCGGGTGCTTTTGCATGGTTACATCATTGATCCCACATACCAACCGACCTCTCAGCGTCTCATTAAGGGTTAAACCAAGTCACACGTCTCTACCAGTCATCTCAACCTTGTCAAAAATCACAATACGGATTCCCCGGTCCTCAAACTGCCAAGTAAAACAAATAGTGTCTCAGAAGAAGTTTCAAGTCATAATATTCCTTAACTAAATCCATCAACTCTTGAAAGGTTTTAGTATCTGATGCTTCAGGGAACATTAGGCTCCTCATAACTGAAAAGGTTGCGGGTTCACAAGCTATCAGGAAAATTACGTGTTGCTTTTTATCTGCCCTAATGCCCAGAAAAAATAACCACAATCTTTCCACACACTGAGCCTAGTCTTCAATGGCACAGTCAAATGAGTCAAGCTTCCTAAATAGTGACATTAGGCTAGAAATGCTTACCCCAACTCAAGACAACTGTTGCGAGCGAGTTTCTTCAGTAATGTGCTTCACTCTCATCTCTCAGAGTGAACAGAATGTCTGACACTCCTGTTCTTATCTGTCAGCCAGGGCTCCCTGACTGGACCAGATTAGCAGCCTCAATCAGGGAACTCATATTCTATGACATCACCTGACTGACCTCATTACAATTACTACATAGACCAAGAGAGAAAAGATGACATTAAGGTAAATGAAAGATGCAGGTATAAATTCAGCAAAGCTTATTTTAGGATTATTAGAATTTGCAAAACTGTTTGTAACAGGCCTTCAAGCTGAATGAAGAGCAAAGGTTTGTGGGTTCTGTAGTCAGCTTATCAATACTGTATCTGCACATGTCAAATTGTTGTGAAATGAAGTTGAGATGGACAATGGTGAAGATGAAAGATTCAGGGATCTTCATCCCAAGCATGTCAGAAAAGAAGACTTCTTTAGGAA
This sequence comes from Chiloscyllium plagiosum, assembly GCF_037043375.1. Classification (NCBI taxonomy): domain Eukaryota; kingdom Metazoa; phylum Chordata; class Chondrichthyes; order Orectolobiformes; family Hemiscylliidae; genus Chiloscyllium; species Chiloscyllium plagiosum. Next base: position 18,701,372 of record NW_028270147.1, read on the forward strand.
ACCTATTGTTGTCAGTAAAATACATTCTTACAATATGAAAAGACTAGTCTTTATTACCCCAACCTAGCTGCCTTCATAAAGATAATGGTAGGCCTTTTACTTGAACTGTAACACTTAGTGCGAAGTCAAGACTAGGTTTCCACAAGAACTGTGGAGTATTGCATTAATTGGCACAAAAGATTCTAAGACTTGCCAAGAGGAAAAGAAACTAAAATGTTTGGTACCATTCACAGCTCATCAGATATTGAAGAAATCCATGGCCATATGCAGCAAGACTTGGACCAACACCAAGCTCTAGCTGATAAGTGGCAAGTAGCAATCACAACAAACAAGTTTTTTAAAAGATTTATTCATGTGATCGTTGGCTGGGCCAGTATGTATTGCCCATCTCTAGTTACCCTTGAGAAGGTGGGGGTGAGTTGCATTCTTCAATAGATACAGTTAATTTGGTGTAGCTAGACCCACTATGCGTTGGGCAGGCAATTCCAGGATTTTGATCCAATGACAGTGAAGGAACGGTGGTATATTTCCAAGTCAGGATGGTGAGTAGCTCAGAAGGGAACTTGCAGGTGGTGGTGTTCTCATGAATCCACTTCTCTTGTCCTTCTAGTTGTGGTTATGCAAAGTAGTGTCGAAGGATTTATGGCGAATTTCGGCAGTTCATCTTGGAGTATTACAGCACTGAACATGTCCAACAAGAGAAAATCTCTCTTGATTCCCAATGAGGGTGGCATGATGGCTCAGTGGTTAGCACTGCTGCCTCACAGCACCAGAGACTCAGGTTCAATTCCACCCTTGGGCAACTGTTTGTGTAGTGTTTGCATATTCTCCGTGTGTCTGCGTGTGTTTCCGTCGGGTGCTCCAGTTTCCTCTATAGTCCAAGGATGCGCAAGTTAGGTGGATTGGCCATGCTAAATTATCCCATAGCGTCCAGGTTGTGCAAGCTAGGTGGATGAGCCACGGGAAATGCAGGGTTACAGGGAATAAAGTTGTGGGGAGTGGAGGGGATGAGTCTGGGTGGGATGCTCTTCAGAGGGTTAGTGCAGACTCGATGAACCAAATGGCCTGCTTCTGCATTGTAGGGACTCTGTGATTCTATGACTAACATTACCATCCTGATTCTCCCACTATCAATATCCTGGGAGATAACATTGATCAGAGTCTGAACTGGGCCTGTTATATAAATAGTGTGGCTACAAAAACAAGTCAAAGCCTGGGAATTCTTTGGTGAGTAACTCATCTCCTGACTCCTAAAAGCCTTTCCACCATCTACAAGGCACAAGTCAGGAATGTGATAGAATACTGCCACTTGCCTAGATATGTACACCTCCAGTAACAGGCAAGAAGCTTGACACCATCTAGGCAAAGCAGAACCTGCAAGTTCCTTTCAACGCAAACTCCATCCCGATTTTGAAGTTTATTACTGTTCTTTCACTGTCACTTGTTTGAAATTCTGAAACTCTGTCCTTCCCTGGCGGTGTATGTACAACGGTACTGTACTATGACGGTTCAAGAAGGCAGCTCAACACTGCCTCCTCATGGGATAGAAAGCTGGTCAGTCAGTGACACCTACATCCCATGAGCAAAGAAAGAAACTGAACTGGAGTTGCCACACAAATACTGTTATTCTGAATCAGGTAATGTGATACAACGTCATTCATGTAAATTATCTGCTATAACTGAGCACATGACACTGAAGCCATTGAGAGCCAAAGTCTAAAATGAGCATGTGAAGAGAGAAATTTTAGACTCTACATTTTAAAACCTACTATGTATCAATGTAAATAAAGGAGTGTGATAGTACAGTTGAATGCCCTTGCTTAGACTAGGCAAAAGAGAGGACTGCAGATGCTGGAAAGAGTTTAGATCAGAGTGGTGCTGGAAAAGCACAGCAAGTCAGGCAGCAGCTGAGGAGCAGGAAAATCGACGTTTCAAGCAAAAGCCCTTCACACTTAGAGATGTAGCAAATTGCCCTTGGACAGAATGTGTGCAGATACCCATTGCCTGAGATACACTGGACTGGAATCTCATTGTGCAGATGGTGATATTGGCTTAAAGCACAAGATAAAACATGATCACACAAAACAGCCTCCAAAGACAAGGGGATGGTTCACATGCAATGGAGCAGTGCTGTTAAGTCAAGCATTTTTATATCCTGTATGTCCAGGAACTGATGATATTCTAGTAGGACAAAGCATGGAAGTAAGTACAGTGGAGTACGATGCACTGATTAAAGCATTTGGCATGTACTTTAGCCCCAAAATAAATTTAGTGATAGAAAGGGTGAGACTTAACCAGCTGTCTTAGTATTGGGAAGAAGGAATAAATGTATCTGTAAAAGATTTACATTGACTTGCAGAATGTTTGGGTACAGAGCTCTGAAGGATGAAATAATTAGAGACTGTAAGGTAATTGGCATGACACTTTTTCTCGATTTTATTAGATTCCCTGCAGTGTGGAAACTGGCCCTTCAGCCCAATCGGTCCACACCGACCCCCTGAAGAGTAACCCACCCAGATCCACTTCCCTCTGACTAATGCACCTAAGACTATGGGCAATTTCGCATGGCCAATTCACCTCACCTGCACATCTTTGGGCTGTGGGAAGAAACCAGAGCATGCAGAGGAAACCCACGCAGACATGGGGAGAACATGCAAACTCCACGCAGTCACTCAAGGCTGGAATCAAACCTGGGACCCTGCTGCTGTGAGGCAGCAGTGCTAACCACTGAGCCACTGTGCCAATGGGCAGTGTGGGTCATTGGCATGGCCAACGTTGGTTGCTCAACCCCAATGTTTTTGAACTTAATGGCGTTCAAGGTCATTACAAACACAACTAAATGTCAACCATTTTGCTGTGGGTCTGGTATCACATATAGGCCAGACCAGGGGAAGATGACAGATTTCCTAAAAAACAATAAATAATGTCCTTGGTTTTATTAATGGGGCATAAATTATAGAAACAAGGAGGTGACATTTAATTTTTCAAGACACTAGCTAGACCTCAGCTGAAATATTATATACAGTCTTGCAACTGTATTATAGGGGGGAAATGATCACTTCAGAGAGAGTGCAGAAGCAATTTAAAAGAATGTTCCAAGGATGAGAAACCTTAGTGGTGAGGTTAGTTTGGAGAGATTGGGACTATCCCTGTTGGAGAGCAGGCGGCAAAGAGGGAATCTCATAGGATTGGTCAAAATCATGACAGGGCAAGATGAGAGGGAGAAACTTTTCTCATTTGTGAAAGGAACACAAAAAGAGACCAAATATTTAAAGTGATTTGCAGAAGAAACATGAGAAAAAAGCCTTCTACTTGACAAGTTAGTTAGGATATGAAGTGTGTGATGGAGGCAGATTCAATCGAGGCATTCAGAGGACATCTTATGGTTATTTAAATAAAACTGCAGGGCAAGAGTATTGGAAAAAACAACAGGCAATTGAGGGTGGGTAATGATCAGTATTTAATAAGCTGGTGCATGCTGGGCCTCTTTCTGCATTGTAACAATCTGTGCTAGTGACCCCAGTTGTTGGGATTTGTACCCCTGTCACCAAAGCAGTAGCCTGGACATCAGAATAACCAGTCCGTTAACATTATAACTAGCTCAGTGTCTCCTTTATGAGACTAAACTCTCTTCAATCCACAGAGGATGTAACAGGCATCAAATTCACTACATAATCAGAAACCAGGGCCCAAAATCAGTCAAAACTGTACAGAATTTTCCAGTGCGAGCAGCAGCGAAGGTAAGACCGTTTGGTTTTAAAAGTGCTTACCGGTAGCGGGCAGCGGTGTTTTTTTTCTCTCTCTTCACAGAAAGAGCGGGAGCACCAGGGGGAAGTGACGACGACCAGAGGGGCAGCCGAGACTTGGAAGAAGTTAGTGTAAGCTTACCTGGGTAGGTTTTTTCCCCCTTTAAAAGCGCGAAGGAAGCTCCCTTTCAGGGAGCTAGGTTGGAAGCTCAGAGTTAGAACGAACAGAGTTGTTGTCTCTGGTTTGTTACCCGTGCCACGTGATAGAGATTCGAGGAATAGGGAAAGAGAACACTTAAATGCGTGGCTACAGGGATGGTGCAGGAGGGAGGGATTCCGGTTTTTGGATAACTGGGGTTCTTTCTGGGGACGGTGGGACCTCTATAAACAGGATGGTCTACACCTGAACCTGAGGGGCACCAGTATCCTTGGGGGGAGGTTTGCTAGTGCTCTTGGGGGGGGTTTAAACTAACTCTGCAGGGGCATGGGAACCCAGATTGTAGCTTCAGGGTGCAGGGCCAGGAGTGTAGGGAGGTTAGGAACATGGCATCAATTTCCAAGGAGGGTGTCTGTAAACAGGAAAGTGGCTTGAAGTGTGTATACTTCAATGCAAGAAGTATACGAAATAAGGTAGGTGAACTTGCAGCGTGGGTTGGTACCTGGGACTTCGATGTTGTGGCTATTACGGAGACATGGCTAGAACAGGGACAGGATTGGCTGTTGCAGGTTCCAGGATTTAAATGTTTTAGTAGGGTCAGAGGTGGGGGTAAAAGAGGGGGAGGTGTGGCATTGCTTGTCAAAGATAGTATTACAGTGGTGGAAAGGACGATGGATGAGGACTTGCCATCTGAGGTAGTTTGGGCTGAGGTTCGGAATAGGAAAGGTGAGGTCACCCTGTTAGGAGTCTTTTACAGGCCTCCCAATAGTCCTAGAAACGTAGAAGAAAGGATAGGGAAGGTGATTCAGGAGATGAGTGACAGTAATAGGGTGGTGGTTATGGGGGACTTTAACTTTCCTGATATTGATTGGGAAAGCTATAGCTCAAGTTCGTTAGATGGGTCAGTGTTTGTTCAATGTGTGCAGGAGAGTTTCCTGACACAATATGTAGACAGGCCAACAAGAGGTGAGGCCATACTGGATTTGGTTCTGGGTAACGAACCAGGCCAGGTGTTAGAATTAGAGGTAGGTGAGCACTTTGGGGATAGTGACCATAATTCGGTGATTTTTACTCTCGTGATGGAGAGGGATAAGTGTGTACTACAGGGCAAGAGTTATAGCTGGGGTCAGGGAAATTATGATGCGGTGAGGCATGACTTAGGATGTGTGGCCTGGAAAAGTAGACTCCAAGGCAAGAGTGTAAATGATATGTGGAGCTTGTTCAAGGAGCAACTATTGAGTGTCCTTGATAATTATGTACCTGTCAGGCAGGGAGGAAAGGGTCGTGCGAGGGAGCCGTGGTTTAATAAGGAATTGGAATCCCTTGTTAAATGGAAGAGGGCGGCCTATCTCAAGATGAGACGTGAAGGTTCAATTGGGGCGATTGAGAGTTATAGGGTAGCCAGGAAGGACCTGAAGAGAGAGTTAAGAGCAGCAAGGAGGGGACATGAAAGGTCCTTAGTCGGTAGGATTAGGGATAACCCTAAGGCTTTCTATAGGTATGTTAGGAATAAAAGAATGACTAGGGTAGGAATAGGTCCAGTCAAGGATAGTAGTGGGAAGTTGCGTGTGGAGGCGGAAGAGATTGGGGAGACACTGAATGAATACTTTTCTTCAGTATTTACTCAGGAACAGGGCATTGTCGTCGATGTGAATACTGAGTCACAAATAAGTAGAATGGATGGCTTTGAGGTATGTAGAGAAGAGGTGTTAGAAATCCTGGAAAAGGTGAAAATAGACAAGTCCCCTGGGCCTGATGGCATTTATCCTAGGATTCTCTGGGAAGCAAGGGAGGAGATTGCAGAGCCTTTGGCCTTGATTTTTATGTCCTCTTTGTCTACAGGAGTAGTGCCAGAAGACTGGAGGATAGCAAATGTGGTTCCCTTGTTCAAGAAGGGGAGTAGGGATAACCCTAGTAACTATAGGCCGGTGAGTCTCACTTCTGTTGTGGGCAAAGTCTTAGAGAGAATTGTAAGGGATAGGATTTATGCACATCTGGATAGGAATAATGTGATCAAGGATAGTCAGCATGGTTTTGTGAAGGGCAGGTCGTGCCTCACAAACCTTATTGAATTCTTTGAAAAGGTGACGAAGGAGGTTGATGAGGGGAAAGCGGTAGATGTGGTATATATGGATTTTAGTAAGGCGTTTGATAAGGTTCCCCATGGTAGGCTACTGCAGAAAATACGGAGATATGGCATTGAGGGTGAGTTGGAGGTTTGGATTAAGAATTGGCTGGATGGAAGAAGACAGAGGGTAGTAGTTGATGGCAAAGTTTCTTCATGGAGTGCCGTCACTAGCGGTGTTCCGCAAGGATCTGTTTTGGGACCATTGCTGTTTGTCATTTTTATAAATGACCTGGAAGAGGGGTTAGAAGGTTGGGTGAGCAAGTTTGCGGATGATACGAAAGTCGGAGGAGTTGTTGACAGTGAGGAAGGATGTGGCAGGTTACAGCAGGATATAGAGAAGCTGCAGAGCTGGGCAGAAAGGTGGCAAATGGAATTCAATGTAGCTAAATGTGAGGTGATTCACTTTGGGAAGAATAACAAAAAGATGGGGTACTGGGCTAATGGTCGGATACTTGGTAGTGTGGATGAGCAGAGGGATCTTGGTGTCCATGTACACAGATCTCTGAAAGTTGCCACCCAGGTAAATAGTGCGGTGAGGAAGGCATATGGCGTACTGGCTTTTATTGGTAGAGGAATTGAGTTCCGGAGTCCTGAGGTCATGATGCAGTTGTATAAAACTCTGGTGCGGCCGCATCTGGAATATTGTGTGCAGTTTTGGTCGCCATACTATAGGAAGGATGTGGAGGCACTGGAACGGGTGCAGAGGAGGTTTACCAGGATGTTGCCTGGTATGGAAGGAAGATCGTATGAGGATAGACTGAGACACTTGGGACTGTTTTCATTAGAGAAAAGAAGGTTTAGGGGTGACTTGATTGAGGTGTACAAGATGATTAGGGGGTTAGATAGGGTTGACAGTGTGAACCTTTTCCCGCGTATGGAGTCGGGTATTACAAGGGGGCATAGCTTTAAATTAAGGGGGGGTAGATATAGGACTGAAGTTAGGGGTAGGTTCTTCACTCAGCGAGTCGTAAGTTCATGGAATGCCCTGCCAGCAGCAGTGGTGGACTCTCCCTCTTTATGGGCATTTAAGCGGGCATTGGATAGGTATATGGAGGATAGTGGGTTAGTATAGGTTAGGTGGGCTTGGATCGGCGCAACATCGAGGGCCAAAGGGCCTGTACTGCGCTGTATTCTTCTATGTTCTATGTTCTAGAATAATCAGACATTCTTCTGATAGATGCTAAGTTCCAAGATGACATTCTCACACTCCTAAAAGCCAAAAGGAACATTTCCGAAGAAATTAAAATCATACAACAAGGAACAAGTTTGCAAAGTTCAAGTTATGGAACATAAGGTGAAGAGAATGTGTTTAGTTCAAACAAATATTGGGCCATCAAACTGTGCAATGGTTTGAAACAGAATTTAAACTCAATACATGAGCAATTGTTCCAAGTACAGGCAGTCAGCGTGCAATGGTTGACATCTGTGAGAGTCACAGCATCAGGAACCCAGGTTCAATTCCAGCCTCAAGCAAATGTCTGTGAGGAGTTTGCATGTTCTCCCTGTGACTGCGTGGGTTTCCTCCCACTGTCCAAAGATGTGAGGTTTAGCTGGATTGGCCATGCTAAATGGCCCATTGTGTCCAGGGATATGTAGGTTAGGTGGATTAGCCATGGGAAATGCAAGGTTACAAGGATAAGGTGTGGGGGGATAGAGTCTGGTGGGGTGTGAACTTGTTGGGCTAAATGGCCTGCTTCCACACTATAGATATTCTATGCTTCAGATCAGTGAATATAAAACTCCAAGGTCCAGGAGGTGTAGATCTTCAGGTGGCTGGGCAAATCACCAGGAGTTTAGTCACAGTGGATGAAATACCAATACAACATTATTATAAATATCTAAACAAAAAGTGGAACTGAAACACCACTGAAATGTATGTACTCATCTAAATCTCTTAGAGAGTGGATGCAAAATTCATTTTGTTGCATTCACCCTCAGGAAATTCCTCAGTCTTTTATGGGAAATGTAAATTCTCATCAGACAGCATGATAGAAAGTTCATATCACAAGTGGTGAAGCTAACAGAGAGGTGCTCACTGTTCCTCAGACAAATGGAGAACTAAGATTGTGTGTCGCTCTTTCTCCATTAAACAAAGAAGTAAGAAGGGAACCTATTTCATCCATTGATAATGATTTGGCAAAATTGACAACAGTAGCTTTTTCACAAAATTAGACACACTTTGGCAGTTGGTTCTAGGAAATACCCTTAGACTGAGAGTCAAGGTTTCTGGCTCTATTTATTACACTGTTTGAATGGTATTGCTTTAACTAACTACCACTTAGAGTCATAGAGTCATAGAGATGTACAGCACGGAAACAGACCCTTCGGTCCAAATCGTCCATGCCGACTAGATACCCCAACACAATCTAGTCCCACCTGCCAGCACCCAGCCCATATCCCTCCAAAACCTTCATATTCATATACTCATCCAGATGCCTTTTAAATGTTGCAATCATAGTAGCCTCTATCATTTCCTCTGGCAGCTCATTCCATAGACGTACCACCCTCTGCGTGAAAATGTTGCCCCTTAGGTCCTTTTTATATCTTTCATCTCTCACCCTAAACTTATGCCCTCTAGTTCAGGACTCGCCCACCCCTGGGAAGAGACTTTGTCTATTTCTCCTATCCATGCCCCTCATGATTTTATAAACCTCCATAAGGTCACCCCTCAGCCTCCAGGGAAAATGTCCCTAGCCTATTCAGCCTCTCCCTACAGCTCAAATCCTCCAACCCTGGCAACATCCTTGTGAACCTTTTCTGAACCCTTTCAAGTTTCACAACATCCTTCTGATAGAGGGAAACCAGAATTGCACGCAATATTCCAAAAGTGGCCTAACCAATGTCATGTACAGGCGCAACATGACCTCAACAAAATATTTTCCAAAGCACAATGTCTAGAATTTTACAAGAGAAACAGGGAACATTTTTGCCGTATAAATGATATCCTAACACATGTTAAAATGAATAAAGAACGCAAGGTCAGGGAGGTATTAAAGGGACGACAGGATGCAGGTCTTATAGTAAATGAGAAACCCTATTTTTCCAGAACAATTACATTTTGAGCCCACATTATTTGAGAACAAGGCATTACAGTGGACCCAAGGGATACAAGTGCCACCAGTGATTAAGTGGCATAAATAAAGTGCAGCATTCCTGAGGCATGGTGAATCAAGTCAGAAAGTTTATCCCCAGCTTAGCCAATCTTTCCCAACCCATCGAGAGGCTTTGAACAAAAAGCCAGCGATGAAGCTGGGAACAGATGGCAGCTTTTGAAAAGATTCGAGTGAAGTTACTCTTTTCTGATGTTTTAACACATTATTGTCCATGATTATTCACAACCGTAACTGTGGACACACCATCCAGCATTGTCCATGGGATAGGGGCAGTCCCTATTCAAGGGCAAACTGACGGAAGATGAAAATCAATCGATTTTACATCAATAACTTTCATAAAGATTAAATAGAAGTGCACAATCATAGAGACGGAAGTGTGAACAGTTATATTATGAGGCAGTTTCATTATGAGACAGTTCCATTTGGGAGGCAGGTTCCATTGAGGCTTTCAAGAGGGCATTAGATGAATATTTAAATACAGACCATGTGATTGGCTATGAGGAAAAGGATGGAGAATGGCACTAAGTTAAAATGCCCTGAGAGCCGAATCAGATGCAATGGGTTAGATGACCTCTTTTCACATCATAACAATTGTCCGTGTAAGGTTCACAGATGACCTCATGGGATGGAAATTCCAGGTCGAGACAGACTACAAGCCTTTAGTAACATTGTTGAGATCAGAAGGAATTTCAAAAATGCCTCTACGTATACAGAGATCCATGCTTCAGCTGATGGGGTACGATTAGGGAATAGTTTCTGTTCTTGGCAAGACAGGTGCAGTGGAAACCCTCTCGAGTGCAGCAGGGGATCGAGCAGGGAAAGGAAGATCTTATTCTTGTAGAAATGAAGTGTTATTCTATAGCATTAACTAACACTTTACTGGCAACTGAGGGCAAACTCAGACAAATTTGTGTAGCTCAACAACAGAGAGTGCTCAGAGATTAGATCTGTGAGGGCAGTTAAAACATTATCCAGGTGACCAAGTGCTGAAAAGATACAAAAACAGAAATTGTTGGAAAATCTCAGCAGGTCTGGCAGCTTCTGTGGTCCCCGGTTCATCTCTGACTCCTCCATTCTCTTCCCTTCCTTGACCTCTCTGTTCCCATTTTTAGGGATAGGCTGGCTGTCTATATCCACCACAAACTCACCGACTCCCACAGCTACCTTGACTATACATCCTCACACCCTGCTTGTAAAGACTCTATTCCATTCTCCCAGTTCTGCCGTCTTTGTCACATCCATTCCGATGAGGCCAACTTCGACAAGGAGCCTCCAAAATATACGCCTTTTTACTCAACCAAGGATTCCCAAACACCACAGTTAACAGGGGCCAACCTATCTGCCACACTTTGCACCTCACCTCCTCTCTTCCCTCCCTCAACAGAGTCTCCCTTGTCCTCACCTACCATCCCACCAGCAACCACATCCAGAAGATCGTTAGCCACCATTTCAGCTACCTCTAGTGAGATGCTCCCACCAGACACATATTCCTCTTCCTTTCCTTGTCAGCCTTCCAAAAGGACCATTCCCTGTGGGACACCATGGTCACTCCTTCTTCATTCCCAATACCACCACCACCCCCAACCCCACGGCACCTCCCCTCGCAGCTCTTAAACTCGATCCCTGTTAATGAAAGCCAAAACACCATATGCTTTCTTAACAACCCTATCCACTTGAGTGGCAACTTTGAGGGATCTATGTACTTGCACACCCAGATCCCTCTGTTCCTCCACACTGCCAAGAATCCTGTCTTTAATCCTATATTCAGCATTCGAATTCAACCTTCCAAAATGCATCACTTTGCATTTATCCAGGTTGAACTCCATCTGCCATTTCTCAACCCATCTCTGCATCCTGTCTATGTCGCACTGCAGACTGCAGTAGCCCTCGATACTATCGACGACACCTCCAACCTTTGTGTCATCTGCAAATTTATTAACCCACCCCTCAACCTCCTCATCCAAGTCATTTATAAAAACTACAAAGAGCAGAGGCCCAAGAATAGAGCCCTGCGGGACTCCACTCAACACTGACCTCCAGGCAGAATACTTCCCATCTACAACCATTCTCTGCCTTCTGTCAGCCAGCCAATTCTGAATCCAGATAGCCAAATCTGCCTGTATCCCATACTTCCTGACATTATGAATGAGCCTACCATGGGGAACCTTATCAAATGCCTTGCTAAAATCCACATATACCACATCCACTGCTCGACCTTCGTGGACCTGTCTTGACACCTCCTCAAAGAACTCAATAAGATTTGTGTGCCCCTCACAAAGCCATGCTGACTGCCTTTAATCACACTATGCTCGGCCAAATAGTCATAAGGGTTTGTTTGGCTTGCATTCTTTGTGTCTGATATGGTGGAGAAAGGGCGTTTATTGAGTACGTGGATTTTTCTGGGGGTGTAAAATTTGCAGGTCTGGAGAGTGTGGCCCAGAGCTGGGGCAGGGCTTCTGGGAGAAAGAAAAATTCCTGATGAAGGGCTTATGCCCCAAACGCTGATTCTCCTGCTCCTCGGATGCTGCCTGAACAGCTGCTCTTTTTCAGCACCACACTCTCGACTCTGTATCCATTCCTTTGTCTGTCTAACTGTGTTTTGCTCTCTTTGTGTTCACTCTCCCACTATTTTACTCCTACCCACTTCCCCTCACTCTATGTTCTGTAAAAAAAAATCCTTTTCCTAGCTGCCATCAGTTCTGAAGAAAGGTCGCTGGACCCGAAACATTAACTCTGATTTCTCTCCACAGGTGCTGCCAGACCTGATTTTTGCTGAAAAGGTCCCATGAGCCTGTCTCTATTTGATAATCTACTCCATACAGATGTAAATAAAGGAGAGTTACAATACACCATGAGTTGAAGGACTTAAACTTGAGATAAGGAGGAAGCAACCTCAGGGTCAGAGTATGTCCCAGAGCCTGACAATAATCCAGCCTGGTATCTGAAACTGCAAATAGCAGTATTGGCTTAAAACACAAGATAAAGAAAGTAACTGAGCCCCCAAATCCACAAAAGGTGTCTCCTATATACAAGGTACTCTCCCCACTTGCTTCATGGATTTAATTACAGTCAAGAAGCTTCTTATGGTAACACAGCCCACTTGATAAGCACCTCATCCATCAGCTTAGCGTTCATTTCCTTCAACAATACGTCTCTTCTTCATCAGGCAGTTGAGGAAATTTGACATGATGGTTAATACCCTTGCCAACCTTTATAGGTGCGCCATCGAGGGCATTCTGTCTGGATGTATAACTACCTGGTATGGCAACTGTACCATTCAAGATCGGGGACGGTTACAGAGCGCGGTGATCTCGGGCCGGGCAATCACAAAGGCCAACCTCCCAACTACAGAATCCATCTACCAGGCCCGCTGTCAAGGAAAGGCCGCTGGCATTCTCAAAGATCCATCCCACCCTGGCAATGTTTTTCTACAACCTCTACCATTGGGGAGAAGGTACAGAAGCCTAAACACATGCACCAGCTGGTTTCATAACAGTTTCCACCCGACTGTTGTTAGAATACTGAATGAACTCAAACTCTTAACATTCACCTGTACCTGTGTTTTTGTTTTTGCCGCTGTTTACCTATTATTTATTTATCTAAGCTACTTAACTATGTGATCTGCCTGTATTGCTCACAAGGCAAAGCTTTTCACTGTGCCTCGGTACACATGGCACAGTAACTCACCAAGGACCCTTTCACCTCCCAAACTGTGACCCCTGCCACCTCGGAGGACAAGGGAGCAAGTGCATGGGAACATCACCATGATGTCCTCCAATTCATAGACCATTGTGATTTTGAATTAGTTTGCTACTCCTTTAATGTCGCTGGATCAAAATTCAACAAGTCCATTCCTAACTGCAGTGTGGGTGTAACTGCAACATCAGATCGCAAGAAGACATCTCACCAACACCTTCTTCAGAGTAATTGAGGGTGAGCAACAAATGCTATTTTGCCAGTAATGTGCAGTTGCCTCCCATCAATGAATCAGCATAGAAATGAACATTACAAATTAATATTCAAATGAAACAGAATAAGAGAGGGGCATGACTCTTCCTCACTTAGATCCTCAAGAATGTTCCACCATTCACTAAGGTTATGATTCATTTCTAATTTAATGCTATATGCCTGCCTTTTCTCAAATCTCTAATATCCTTGGCTAACAAAATTCTTTCAAATTTATTCTTAAAATCAACGACTAATCAAGCATCAAATACCATTTGGCAGAATGTTCCAATCTTCCATCATCATTGTAGATGTTTCCTTCCTTCACTCCTCAACACTCTGGCTCTGGTTTTTAGAGTGTGCTGCATAATCTTAGACTCTCTAACAAGCAGAAAGAGTTTTGCCCTACCTGTTCCCTTTCCCTTAAAGACTCGATACTTCCTCGCCAGTGTGCCCAGCCACAAAACACTGCACTGTAGTTGCTAACACATGTGGGTTTCTGATGAGACAGAACTTTACCCATTTCCCACTCTAAATCTCTAACCTAGAAATAAAGCAGGAAAGGTTAAAAATGTACAGGGTCAGCAGTCCTCAAGTGTCAGATTGGCAAATTGGAAAAGAAAGTCAAAAATAATATTGTATTTCTTCTGGTAAGTGGGTGATTTGTTGGGAGTGGGGAACGAATATGTAAAATATAAGATTTTGTGCCAGCTTGTTATAGCGAAAGTCATACATGGAAGTGTAGAGCCTGACATTAGTAGAACATAGAACATAGAACAGTACAGCACAGAACAGGCCCTTCAGCCCACGATGTTGTGCCAACCATTGATCCTCATGTGTGCACCCTCAAATTTCTGTGACCATATGCATGTCCAGTAGTCTCTTAAATGTCCCCAATGACCTTGCTTCCACAACTGCTGCTGGCAACGCATTCCATGCTCTCACAACTCTCTGTGTAAAGAACCCACCTCTGACATCCCCTCTATACTTTCCTCCAACCAGCTTAAAACTATGACCCCTCGTGTTAGCCATTTCTGCCCTGGGAAATAGTCTCTGGCTATCGACTCTATCTATGCCTCTCATTATCTTGGATAGTAATATGTTGTACATTGTACGGTTTGCCCCCTGTATGTATTATCGTTAAGAAGTGGATGTCAAGGGCCCACTAGATAAGATGTATGAGCTGTGTACACTGTCTGGCATCTGGCAAGCACTAGGGACAGTACCAGAAAGAACAGAGGCCTCAGAACAACTCTTAATATATGTAACAACACAATGCATTCAGCTGCCTTCATGCTACCAGATGAAAACAATGCCTTTTAATATTTTTGAGCAAACATTTTTACATAAAATGATGATGGCGTAAGGCAGATCATTCAATAATTACGACAGCAAAAGGTTTGATTCAAATACAATCTCTTGCTTTCCTACAAGTCTTCAGCAATCATGTTGTGGAGAAATAATTAAGTACTTCCCCCTATTGACTTCTATGTGGCAGGTTTCCATGTTGTGATTGTTGGAGTCAGTTCTGACTCTCAGTTTGATGCCCACGGGTCAGTTCAGACAAAATTAATTTGCAAACTGAGGGCAATTTTTCAATTGCTTAGTCTTTAGCAGAAGGATGATTAGACTCAACAATGTTGCGACGCGATTCCCTTGACGAGTTACTAGATCAAACCACTGCCCCATACAGCTCTATAGCATATAGTGCGGAAGGTACTAGGATTGATTTGATTAACATTAGTTAAGCCAACTCAGCCAGGGTAGCAGAATGGTTCAATGAACTTGTGCAAGTGAGAAGGAAATATATCAGCTGGGTTTTCTGACCTGGACTATTATCCCTTGATGCAATCTGATGGTCCAGTCTTGAAAGTGCACCTCTCAGTCTGTTATCATTGTAAAAAGAGAAGGTTCACTTGCAATGATTCGCTCCATAGTTAGCTTGCTTGCTAACAACCACTGTCTAGACTCGGATAAAGGATTATGCTGGTGGAGTGCCTGGTTTTCATGATTTTCTTTTAGCCCAGGTCATTCTCTGATTCACAGTGACATCAGGGCATATTTTCTAATTATTCAGAGAACTGAACGAATGCATTCAAGTTCCAGAGCTGATTGTCCCTGGTGGAACCTAATTTCAGTAAGTGAGATGATTAGCAGTGAGTAAGTGTCCCCTCTCCCATCCATTATATTATTGATGATTGAAGTTAAATATCACACAACACCAGGTTATCATCCAAAAGGTTTATTTGGAAGAACTAGCTTTCAAAGCGCTGCTTCTTCATCAGGTGGTTGTGTTGAAGAAGCAATGCTTCGAAAGCTAGTGCTTCCAAATTTACCTGTTGCACTAATGTCAAGTGTTGTGTGAGCTTTAACTTTGTCCGCCCCAGTCCAACACCGGCTTCTCCAGGTCTTGATTATTGAAGGTCAACTGATGTCCTGTCTTTCCATGAAAAGGACATATCTGAGCAATTCTCCCCATAGTGGGTGGCTGCCAGTTTTATAGTTGCACTGGAAAAAGCTTGGCTACAGGTGACACTAGGTTTTGAGCCACAGATCCTTAGCTCTACAACTGGGAAGTTGGTGGGGAAAGTAACCTTTGCAACAACCATTGCACTCCTCCCTTTCTTGATGCTTGTTGGAGTGAATTAAATTGGCTGAAGGATGTATCTGTGAACGTGGGGACATCAGAGGGGGGCTGAGAAAGATTATCTAGCTGGAGATAGTTAAGAATGTTTCAGGCTCAGTTCTGAGGAAGGGTCAATGAACCCGAAACATTAACTCTAATTGCTCTCCACAGATGCTGCCAGACCTGCTGAGCTTTTCCAGCAATTTCTGCTTTCGTTTCAGGCTCAGTGCTGGACTCATCCATTATTGAGATTCCTGATGAAGGGCTTTTGCCCGAAAAGTCGATTTTACTGCTCCTCAGATGCTGCCTGAACTGCTGTGCTTTTCCAGCACCACTCTAATCTAGACTCTGGTTTCCAGCATCTGCAGTCATTGTTTTTACCTCATCCATTATTGAGGATGTTGATGGAGCTTCCACCTCTTGCCACTTAATTGACTGTCAACATTCATGACTGGATGTTACAGAGTTGGATGTGGGATTGCGTGACTCTGCTTCACTTGCTATTTCCCCTATTTATATGTTGTCTATAAACCTCATGTTGCAATAAAGCAAGTGTGGTGGCTCATTTGTGACATTGCTTCGTCCTTCTGTATTCCTCATTGAATTGGGGCATTTTTCGTTGTCCAACTCGAAGTTATTTCACACCATGTTGCAGTTGTGCAAAATGTTAATTATACTCCATGGACATTGAGGTCTGAGGCACTGAAAAAGGCCTTTGAGCCCATTGAGTCTGTGCCAGTCAAAATACAATCACCTAACTATTCTAACTCCATTTTCCAGCACTTGGCCTACAGCCTTGTATAGGCGAAAGTGAGCATTGCAGTTGCTGGAGATTAGAGTCGAGATTAGTGCGGTGCTGGAAAAGCACAGCAGGTCAGACAGCATCCAAGGAGCAGGAAAATCAACATTTCAGGCTGGAAACCTTCATCAGGAATGAGGCTGGAAGTCTCGAGGGTGGAGAGATAAATGGGAGGCTGGGGAGAAGGTAACTGTGAGTGGATGGAGGTGGGGGCGAAGGTGATAGGTCAGAGAGAAGGGTGGACCGGATAGATGGGAAGGAAGATGGACAGGTAGGACAGGTCATGCGGATGGTGCTGAGCTGGAAGGTTGGAAGATGAAGCTCGAGGACACCTCCTCCTACCGCCCCCTCGACCATGACCCCACACCCCATCACCAAACCATCACCTCCCAGACCATACAGAACCTCATCACCTCAGGAGATCTCCCACCTACAGCTTCCAACCTCATAGTCCGGGAACACCGCACTGCCCGGTTCTACCTCCTTCCCAAGATCCACAAGCCTGACCACCCTGGCCGACCCATTGTCTCAGTATGCTCCTGCCCCACTGAACTCATCTCTACCTACCTCGACACTGTCCTATCCTCCCTAGTCCAGGAACTCCCCACATACGTTTGAGACACCACCCATGCCCTCATCTCCTCCAAGACTTCCGTTTCCCCGGGCCCCAACGCCTCATCTTCACCATGGATATCCAATCACTCTACACCTCCATCCGCCATGACCATGGCCTCCAAGCCCTCCATTTCTTCCTCTCCCGACGTCCCCAACAGTACCCCTCCACCGACACTCTCATTCGTTTGGCCGAACTGGTCCTCACCCTTAACAATTTCTCCTTTGAATCCTCCCACTTCCTCCAGACAAAAGGGATATCCATGGGCACCCGTATGGGCCCCAGCTATGCCTGTCTCTTTGTTGGCTACGTAGAACAGTCCATCTTCCGTAGTTACACAGGCACCACTCCCCACCTCTTCCTCCGCTACATTGATGAATGCATTGGCACCACCTCGTGCTCCTGCGAGGAGTTTGAGCAATTCATCAACTTCACCAACACATTCCACCCTGACCTTAAATTTACCTGGACCATCTCTGACACCTCCTCCCCTTCCTGGACCTCTCCATTTCCATTAATGACGACCGACTTGACACTGACATTTTTTACAAACCCACCGATTCCCACAGCTATCTGGGTTACACCTCTTCCCACCCTACCTCTTGCAAAAATGCCATCCCGTATTCCCAATTCCTCTGCCTCCGCTGTATCTGCTCCCAGGAGGACCAGTTCCACCACAGAACACACCAGATGGCCTCCTTCATTAGAGACTGCAATTTTACTTCCCACGTGGTTAAAGATGCCCTCCAACGCATCTCGTCCACATCCTGCACCTCTGCCCTCAGACCCCACCCCTCCAACCGTAACAAGGACAGAACCCCCCGGTGCTCATCTTCCACCCTACCAACCTTCGCATAAACCAAATCATCCGGCGACATTTCCGCTACCTCCAAACGGACCCCACCACCAGGGATATATTTCCCTCCCCACCCCTTTCCGCCTTCCGCAAAGACCGTTCCCTCCGTGACTACCTGGTCAGTTCCACGCCCCCCTACGACCCACCCTCCCATCCTGGCACCTTCCCCTGCCACCGCAGGAACTGTAAAACCTGCACCCACACCTCCTCCCTCACCTCTATCCAAGGTCCTAAAGGAGCCTTCCACATCATCAAAGTTTTACCTGCACATCCACTAATATAATTTATTGTATCTGTTGCTCCCGATGCGGTCTCCTCTACATTGGGGAGACTGGACACCTCCTCGCAGAGAGCTTTAGGGAACATCTCTGGGACACCCGCACCAATCAACCACACTGCCCTGTCACCCAACATTTCAACTCCCCTCCCACTCTGCCGAGGACATGGAAGTCCTGGGCCTCCTTCACCGCTGCTCCCTCACCACTCGATGCCTGGAGGAAGAATGCCTCATCTTCCGCCTTGGAACACTTCAACCCCAGGGCATCAATGTGGACTTCACCAATTTCCTCATTTCCCCTTCCCCCACCTCACCCCAGCTCCAAACTCCCAGCTCAGCACCGTCCCCATGACTTGCCCTATCTGCGTATCTTCTTTTCCACCTATCCACTCCACCCTCCTCTCTGACCTATCACCTTCATCCCACCCCATTCACCCATTGTACTTTTTACTACCTTCCCCCACCCTCCTCTCTTACCTATCAACTCCATCCCCACCCCATTCACCTATTGTACTCTATGCTACTTTCCCCCCACCCCCACCCTCCTCTCATTTATCTCTCCACCCTTCAGGCACTCTGCCTGTATTCCTAGTGAAGGACTTTTGCCCAAAACGTTCATTTTCCTGCTCCTTGGATGCTGCCTGAACTGCTGTGCTTTTCCAGCACCACTTTACTCCAGAATCTGGTTTCCAGCATCTGCAGTCATTGTTTTTACCTAAGTTGGAAGATGGGGGAGGGGAAATGAGGAAACTGGTGAAGTCCACATTGATGCCCTGGGGTTGATGCCTTGGCATCATAAATGCATACCTAAATACTACTTCAATGTTGTGAGGGCTTTGATCTCGATCACCCTTACAGGCAGTGTGTTCCAGATTCCCACTGACCTCGGGGTGAAAATCTTTTTTGCCACATCTCCTCTGAACCTTCTGCCTCTTACCTTAAATCTATGTCCCAAAAGCAGAAGTTGCTGGGAAAGCTCAGCAGGTCTGGCCACATCCGTGGGCAGAGAACAGAGTTAACGTTTCAGGTCTAAATGACCCTTCTTCAGAGGCTGCTGAGACTTTGCCGCAATTTTGATTATGTTTCAGATTTCCAGCATCCAGTTATTTCAGTATTTTTCTTAAATCTATGTCCCCTGATCGGTTATCCTTAAACCAAGGGGAAGATGCCTTTTCCTGTCTACCCTCTCAACTATGTTCTCTACCCCTCCCCAATCTCTCCTACTCTAAAGTAAACAACCCCAGTCTTTCTGGGACAAATTCCAGCATCTCTTGATCTGTGGATCTTCAGGAAAACTCCTTTAGTTGTTCAATTTTTTACATGTGGAGAATCGTAGTTGACAAGTGTGATCTGTTGTATTTCTTCTTCTGAGATGAGAGACATGCAGAAATGTTATCCATCTTGCAGAGTCAAAGAAATGGCTTTGTGGTTCCATAACTATCCCCCAAAACACTGAAGAAAGAAAACATTCTTCGAAAAAACAAATGGAATCATTTCGTGCATGACAAAGTCCTTGGGCCAACTCAAACAGGTTGGACATTTGTCTACTTAGATTCATTTAAAAGCTCAAGTTCACACAGAGGTAACGTGGTAGGAATATTCAATGTACTACATCTTGAAGACCAGCAGGCATATCTTTCAGAGCTAGTTTCAAGTCAGGGATTTTTTTTTTCAATCAATTTTATGAATCTCATGTGAAGTGTTTGTATGGTTACAATGTTAAAGTGGTAGCAATATTAAGCTAATAGGAGATGCAAATTCTAAGAAGGTTATAATTACATAACTATCAGAAAGATTAATGGAGAAAACAACTTTAACATTAAAATATTATTGTTTTATTACATCTTAAAGTTTGGAAAATATTGGATAGTGCTATTCAATTTTCTTCAGATTACGTATTGATCTGTCTTTTGACAACAGGATCACAGGATTGGTGCAGTACAGGTGAAAGCTTTTATGCCCCTCATGTCCTCTCTGGTTCTCCCTAAGAACAATTCACCAAGTGTTCACTCCCAGTAGCCCTGCATCCTACCTTGTCAGATGATAATCTAATTCCCTCTTGAATGCCTCGATTACACCTAACTCTCCTACATGCTCAGGCAGCGTATTTCAGATCGATTGGGATGCAGTAGGGATTTGGCTGTCTCCATAGACCAATTGAAAAGGTGCATTTTGTGGACCTGTTCCCTTTGGTACTGAGAACAGGGGCCTGTGTGTGAATATATGTCGATTCCCACACATGCAAGCTCAACAATAACATGTCGCTTAGTATGACCACAGTGGGCAGTGAGTAAGCCATGTTTCACCAGCTTGCATTTGCAAACTCCGGGCTTAATGAAATGTGATTCTGCTATTGGACAACATTTACTAAATAACTGAGTCAGAAGCCACACAATACCAGGTTATGGTCCAACAAGATTATGTGAAATCACAAGCTTTTGAAGCGCTGGCCCTTCTTCAGGTGAAGTGACTCTATAACCTGTTGGACAATAATCTGGCATTTTGTGACGTCTGACTTTATCCACCCCAATCCAACATCGGCACCTTCACATCATGGCTACTAAATAACTCTGTAGAAATTACATCAAAACCAAGTAAGATTGCCACAAGCTGTTGCCTCCTTTCAAAAATTGATTTCTGTGCATTTTAATCCTGAACCAAAGCTTAGGGTTCTTCACCATCAAGCAATTATTTGAATACAACGTAATAACATTCAAATGATAATAGTCAATGTAATGAAGAAACTGAGAGAGAGAGAGAGAGATATGCATTCACAGAACATTTGTGAGCTACCTTCTTTCAAATAATTTCTTTCTCAAATATCATTGTGTTGTCTTGAAAAGCAGTAATAACTATGCTTTTATGTAATTATCATATTCAAGGTTCATTGCGATGTATGACTAGATCTCAGTATTTTCAATTTTGATATATTTATGAAATATGTCAGTGAAATGTCAATGCTTTCAAATCCAGAAGCAAGACTGGGTATTTTAGTACTTCGACATCTTTTTCCTTAGTAATTCAGGATAGCCCTATGGCTTTCTCAATATTGACATTACATTTTAGCTTGCTGAACTTTTATCACATAATTGAAATTGGTGCCATGCGTAATTTTAGTGGGCTGGTTTTGTGGTATTTTGCACCAACATGTTGAATTCACCTTTTATTGGAACCAAGAACGTATCTGGCACAATTCCAGTGCTACACAGATTTGAGTCGTAGAGTCATAGACGTGTACAACACAGAAACAGAGCCATCAGTCCAACCAGCCCATGCCGAACATAATCCCAACTAGTCCCACCTGCCTGTTCCTGTCCCATACCCTTCCAAACCTTTCCCACTCACGTATTTATCCAAGTGTCTTTTAAATGTTGTAACTGTGCTCGTATCCATCACTTCTTCAGGATGTTCATTCCACACATGAACCACCCTCTGTGTAAAACATTTGCCCCTCTCTACTCTCACCTTAAAAACATGCCCCCTAGTCTTGAAATCCCCCATCCCAGGGAAAATCCCCACTTCAATTAACCCTATTTATACCCAGCATGATAAACCTCTATAAGGTCAACTCTCAACCTCCTACGCTCCAGTGAAAGGAGCCTCAGCCTATCTAGCCTTTCTTTATGCAGGTACACAATCCTTTATCCGAAACCCTCGGGACCAGTTGGTTTTCAGAATTCAGAATTTTTTGGATTTTGGAATAAGTGACATTTTAACGGTGAAATTAAAAACATCTGACCAAACATCGGACGCACCTGTGAATATTATGAAACCTGAGACAGAATTGACACCTGCCAGTGCTGAGCCATGTCCCCATGTCACATCTGAGTGATGTGGGTCGAGTGGGTGTGGAGTTGGGTTAACTGCCTGTATCTGGAAAAGCGCAGCAGGTCAGGCAGCATCCAAGGAGCAGGAGAATCGACGGAGCTGAAGAAGAGCTCATGCCCGAAACGTCAATTCTCCTGCTCCTTGGATGCTGCCTGACCTGCTGCGCTTTTCCAGCAACACATTTTCAGCTCTGATTTCCAGCATCTGCAGTCCTCACTTTCTCCTTAACCGCTTGTATGCCAAACAGCCTTGTTATGAAGAAAAAACCTTCATGAAAAACACTTCAGATATCGGAGATTTTCGGATTTCGGGATTTCGGATAAAGGATTCGGCATCTGTACCTCAAACCTTCCGCCCAACAGTATCTGGGTAAATCTCTTCTGAATCCTCTCTAGCTTTAATAATATCCTTCCTCTAAGAGGGCGATCAGAAATGGATACAGTACTCCTGAAGAAACCTCACCAATGTCCTGTATAACTTTAACATGACTTCCCAACTCTTATACTCAAAGAAGTTCAGGAGGGATATCCAGGTTTGGTGCTTCATTGGAATGGGAGAGTGACTATTTGCGTGAAACAAGTTCTTGAGGAATAATGCAGGGTAACAGCCCAGCTTGAAAATGCTTCAATGACCAGGCCCTGTGCAATAAAAAAAAATGAATGAGCCCATCACCATCAGCAGTACTTCGTCTTTTGTCAGCTATTAGCAGCATTGAAGGTTTGGTTTCATTTCTAACGTGGAGGAATTTGTGTTGAATCTGAGACTGAAGAACATGGAGAGCCGAGAACCGCCGAGTGAGAGGATGTAGGTTTCTCAAGGTCTGAGTCCAGTACAGAACTGATAATCCCATGACTCAGAGTTTGCAAAAATCAATGTTGCACTTACCTTCCCTAAACTGCTCCTACCCCAGAGGTGTCAATGTGGTTCAATTAGGAAGTCAAGCACTCAAGTGCAATGAATGGTTTGTTCCAATAAGTCAAATGCTCCTTTGCTGCAATAATGTGAATGCAGTGTGCCCCAATGGCAACACATTTA
The DNA here is from genome assembly GCF_037043375.1 of Chiloscyllium plagiosum. NCBI lineage: Eukaryota > Metazoa > Chordata > Chondrichthyes > Orectolobiformes > Hemiscylliidae > Chiloscyllium > Chiloscyllium plagiosum. The sequence continues at coordinate 18,724,495 of NW_028270147.1, forward strand.
CAGACCCCGTGATCATAGAATGATTGAATGGTTACTGCACCAAAGGTGACCCTTTGGTCCTTCATGCCCAAACTGGCACTCCACTTGAGCTACTCATCTCGTCCCCTGTCATTTTCCCGGTAACGCTGCAATTTTCTGTCTCTGCAGGAGCTTATCCAATTCCGCGTGGAAAAGTCTGGTTGAATCTGTCACCACCACAGTCTCATGAAAGGTATTCCATTACTTGCTGGGCAGAACTTTGCCTCATTTTGTCAATCCTCAATCAATAAAAATAAAAGTAAAACGATGCAAATGCTGAAAACTTGAAATAGAATTGGAAAGTGCTCAAACAAAAGATGAGTCACAATCGACTCACATCATTGACTGTTTCTCTTCATGTTGAGCCTGCTGACTACTTCCAGCACTTTGCGTCTTAATTTCACTTTAAATTACTCACGTCTGGTTCCTAATCTTTCCTCTGCTCCTCACCTACACAATCCAGATCCCCTCATAAATTTGAGTGTCTCTATCAAATCTTCCCAAAACCTTACAGTCATACAGCATAGAAACAGACCCTACAGCTTATCATTTACACACTGACCAACAAATGCCTAACTCGCCTCAGGTGACTGTGCGACGTATGCACGTTCTCCCTGTGTCTGCGTGGGTTTCCTCCACGTGCTCTGTTTTCTTCTCACAGTCCAAAGATGTGCAGGTCAGGTGGATTGGTCATACCAAATTGTCCAGTGTCCAGGAGTGTGCAGGCTTTGTAGATTAGCCATGGGAAATACAGGGTTACAGGGATAGGGTAGGAGTCTAGGTGGGATGTTCTTCAGAGGGTCAGTGCAGACTCAGTGAGCTGAATAGTCCCTTTCTTCTCTGTAGGGATTCTATCCCTCTTCTGCCCTACATGAGAGGAGGCAATGGCCTGGTGGGGTTATCATGCGATGCTCAATGTCCTGGGGACCCAGGTTCGAATTCCACCATTATTTGCTTTCAGTTTAAAAAGTCTGGAATGAAACTATCTTCAGCTGCTTCACCAGTGACCTTCCCTCCGTCAGAAGGTCAGAGGTAGGGATATTCGGTGATGATTGCACAATGTTCAGCGCCATCCATGACTCCTCAGATGCTGAACCAGTCCACGTTTGAATGCAAAAACATCTGGATAATATCCAGGCTGGGGCTGAAAAAGTTGTGGGGGATCTATCCAAATGAAATGGTGGAGTTAAAAAGGACAGTGATAGGTATCTCAGAGTGCCTGCACAAGACGAGCCATTCTTTTGCAGCACTGATTTTCCAAACTATAATTTTCACGATGGGGAGCTTTATTCCTTTCAAAAGAGAGAATTCTTCTGGACAGCTCCAACTGCTTTATGGGTGGCACGGTGGCTCAGTGGTTAGCACTGCTGTCTCACAGCACCAGGGTCCCAGGTTCCATTCCAGCCTTGGGCGACTGTCTGTGTGGAGTTTGCACATTCTCTCTGTGTCTGTGTGGGTTTCCTCCCACAATCCAAAGATGTGCAGGTCAGGTGAATTGGCCATGCTAAATTGTCCATAGTGTCAGGTGCATTAGTCAAAGGGAATTGGGTCTGGGTGGGTTGCTCTTCAGAGGGTCAGTGTGGACTGGTTGGGCTGAAGGGCCTGTTTCCACACTGTAGGAAATCTAATCTAAAATGGAAATGTTTGTTTACATGAGTCACCAAACACTTGAGTGATGTAGTGTTTGCCTAAGCATTTGGTTGAAGGAATCTCCACGTATGTATGGACTTTTTTTGTGTTTTTTTCAACATTGACATAATCAATAGACTGAAAACTTCATTTACTGTCAGGATACCACATGGGTTATGCTTCTGCTGAATAATAAATGGCAATAAGCACTCAACTGGCACTGAGGTGGCATAGAGTCTATAAAGAGCCTTAGGGTTAAATGGGGCATATGAGGTATGAGAGGTCAATGGGCTTGGGGATATGAGTGGTCATGAGCAACGGGTAAATGGGCAGGGTGAGTTGTAAAGGTTGTAAGTGGCAGTGTAAGCTGGTGCAGAGGAAATTTATGATCATGGGAGTTGGGCTGGGAGGCATAGGTTGGCATGGGTTGGAGTATGGAGAGTGACCGGGTGACAGCAGGAGATTTTAGGTTTTAATCTTTATTTTTAAACTTTAAACACAGTGTCGGAATTGCTCGGCAGGCTTCCTGCCCAAAGCTGACCCACTCTCATGGACTGAAACTGGGAGGTGCAGACTGGCATTGTTGAAGGTTGGTGCAGGAGCTGGGATTTCTCCCACTTACGGACACTTGGCACAGCAACGAAAATCAGGGCCACTCTCCTCTTCCAACATGCAGTGAAATATACAGAAATATTTTAAAATCTTAAATAAAGTTTCCAACTATGACATTGCAACACACACAATTCACTCTGGACATAAAAAGGACAGAATAAGGGGACTTCATAAATAGGGAAAGGTGCGGAGGTCCAAGAACACAGATCATTAAAATGTAAGGAGCAGGTCGAGAAACTAATTAAAAAGGTTGGTGGAATTTTTGTCTTTAGTTATAGAGAGTAGTATAAAGAAAAGGGCAGAGTTGAGGCTACAGCTATAAAAAAACCACAGATTAGACCGTCACTTGGAATACTGCAAGCACGTCCAGTCTAAGGTTGGGGCTAATACATTGGCCTTAAAAGCAATGCTGTGTAGAGCTGCTGGAACGATATCTGAACCCTAGGAGTTAAACTAGGATTATTTGTAGAAGGTTAAGGGGTGATTTCATCATCATCAAAGATCCATCGAACCCTGATAATACTCTACTACAACCTCTTCCATCAGGCAGAAGATACAAAAACTTGAACACATGCATCAGCAGATTCAGGAACAGTTTCCTCCCTGCCATTATTGGACTGATTGATGGACTAGGAGAAAGTGAGGACTGCAGATGCTGGAGACAAGAGTTGAAAAGTGTGGTGCTGGAAAAACACAGCAGGGCAGGCAGCATCCGAGGAGCAGGAGAATCGACATTTCGGGCATAAGCCCTTCTTCAGGAAGAAGGGCTTCCTGAAAAAGGGCTTATGCCCGAAATGTCGATTCTCCTGATCGATGGACTCTCTAACTTCAAATAATATTGATCTTGTCATGTGCACATCCTGTGTGGTGTGACTTTTATGCCTCACACTGTCCAAGTTTTTTTTTGTCCAATCATCTGTATGTCCTTGCTTACTAAGGTCTACCTCTACTGCTTGCAAACAAAGCGTTTCACTGTACTTAGGTACACATGACAATAAATCAAAGAATGGCAATTAACTGCTATACTGAAGAAATGCTGCACTGTTGGAGGTACCGTCTTTTTCATGAGATAATTAAGTCAAGGTCCATCAATGTCCAGAGCAAAGGAATGTGGTGAAGAGTAATGGGAACCCAAAGGATTGGGAAGCCTTTAATAACCACCCAGAGATAACTACAAAGGCAATAACAGGGACAAGATGAAATATGAGGGTACCCTATCTAGTAATATAAAAGAAGATTGCAAGAGATATTTTTTAACCTATATAAAAGTTAAGAGAGAGGCAAGAGTGGACCATTGGAAAACAAGGCTGAAAAAGTAGAAATGGGGTACAAAGAAATGGCAGAGGAACCTGAATAGAGAAGGATAAAAGTTCAGTACAACATCGAGGGCCAAAGGGATGTACTGTGCTGGACTGTTCTATGTTCTATGAACAGTACTTTGCATCAGTTTTCAGAGTAGAAGATACCAGAAGTATAGCAGAACTTCAAAGGAGTCAAAGGACAGAGGTGATTGTTGTGGCCATCACTTAGGATAAGTTGCTGGAGAAACTGAAAGGTTTGAAGGTGGATAAATCACCCAAACTGGATGGACTCCACCGCAGAGTTCTGAAGAAGATAACTGGGGAGATTACAGAGGCATTGGTGGTGATGGTGCCAGAGAGCTGGAAAATGGCTAAAAAGTAACACTCTTGTTTAAGAAGGGAGGGAGGCAGAAGATCAGAAGTTGTAGGCTGGTTAGCCTGACCTCAATCGTTGATAACATTTTAAATTCCATTATTAAGAATGAGCCAGTTAGACAAAGGAGAACCAGTGGATGAGATGTATTGGATGTGAGAATTGGCTGACTGGCAAAATGCAAAGAGTAGGGATAAATGGGTCTTTTTTTCAGAATGGTGACTATTGGAGTTTTGCAAGGCTCGATTGTGGGAATACAAGTATTCACGTTATACATTAGCACTCTGGACGAAGGAACTGAGGGCATTTTACTAAGTTTGTAGATGACACCATGATAGGTGGAGGGACAGGTAGTGTTGAGAAGCAGAATGACTTAGACAGGCTAGGAGAGTGGGCAAGCAAGTGGCAGATGGAAAGTGTAAGATTATGCACTTTGGTAGGAAGAACAGATGTCGAGGCTATTTGCTAAATTGTGACAGGCTTCGGAAATCTGAACAACAAAGGGATTTGAGAGTCCTAGTTCAGGGCTCTCTTGTGGTTACCATGCAGATTCAGTTGGCAGTTAGGAAGGCAAATGCAATGTTAGCATTCATTTCAAGACGGCTAGAATACAAGAGCAGAGATGCACTGCTGAGGCTGTATAAAGCTATGGTTAGACTGCATTTGGAATATTGTGGGCAGTTTTGGGCCCTGTACCTAAGGGAGGTGATGCCCTTTTGGTATGGTTACTGGAATGTTGATCTAGAGACAAAGGTAACATTTTGGGAATCTAGTTTCGAATCGTGTCACAGCAGATGTTGGAATTTGAATTCAATAGAAGAAAACCTGGAATTGTGAGTCTAATAATGACCATAAAACCATCGCTGATTATTGGGAAAAACCCATCTGGTCATTAATGTCCATTATGGAAGTACATCTGCCATCCTTACCTTTTCTGACCCACATGTGACTCCAGAGCCACAGCAGTGTGTTTGACCTTGAACTGCTTTCTCGATAACTGGGGATGAGTAATAAATGCTGGCCTAACCATCGATGTCCTTGTTTTGTGAATGAATTTTAAAAATGTGCTGGCATTGGAGAGGGTCCAGAAGAGGTTTACAAGAATAATCCTGGGAATGAAGGGTTTATCGTATGAGGAGTGATTGAGGATTCTAGTTCTGAAATCGATGGAGTTTAGAAGGGCGAGGGATTTCTGATTGAAACTTACAGAATACTGAGAGGTCTGGGGCATGTGGATGTGGAGAAGATGTTTCCATTAGTAGGGAAGACTAGGACCCAAGGGTATAGTCTCAGAGTGAAGAGAGAACTCTTTAGAACTGAGATGAGGAGGAATTTCTTCAGCCAGAGGATGGTTAATCTGTGGAACTCACAGAGGGCTATAGAGGTCAAGTCATTGAGTGTATTTAAGACAGAGATAGATAGGTTCTTGATTGGTAAGGAGACTAAGAGTTTAGGAGAGAAGGCAGGAGAATGGGGTTGAGAAGCATATCAGCCATGATTGAATGGTGGGGTAGATTCAATGAGCCGAATGGCCTAATTCTGCTCAAATATCATATTATTGTATCCTTTGAATTTGTTTAAAGAAAAGCATTTAAGGTCTCCTGGTGACTTGATCACCGTTTATTATCCCTCACACTACATCATTAAAACAATTCATTTTTGTCTGTTGCCTGTAGGACTTTGTCATTTGCAAATTAATTGCCAAGATTGCCTACAATGATGACAATTTCATTGGTAAACAAGCGTTCTGAGAAATCCTGAATTTCTGGAAGTTGTTATATAGAAGCAAGTTCTCCCTTAATCAAACTGAGATAGCTTAATTGATGGAAGTAAAGGTTTTAGCAAATTTGTCAAAATCCACATATCTGAAAATAGGCTTAATGATTATTTTGTACTGTGTTCATGCTCATGATAACCGAGTCAGCCATTGTTAGCTGTCTGTGTAGATATGTAAATAATTGAAGGCCAGATTCCAGCATAATGAAAAGCTAAGATCTCCTTTATATCAATCGAGAAAAGAAAGTATTGTTACTCATTTCAGTAACACAAAATGTCAATTGCATATTAATAATTTGTAAAAACCTTTTGTTCATTTCTCTTGTTTTTCTTCAAACATTGAAGTTGTTCAGACAGATAGTAAATATGCTTCATTGATTCAGTGACTCAGGAAGCAAAAAACTACACAAAACTAATCTGCTATCCAATGCTACCTCTGAAGGTACATCTAATTATCTTGTTTGTAGCAATCAACAGAAATCCAAGTCTTTATTGTCACTTAGATCATTGCTAGTTTACACTTATCACAGAATTATATTTCTGCATTGACGTTTATGTGTCATTGTCATTTTTATTTAAAATTGCTACAGAAAGACCTGAACTTGCCCAGGAATTATATGTCTCTCATCTATTAAGAAGGGCCAGTGTGTAGAGTATTGAAAAGCTAAAGGATGTACCTTGGCTACTTAGAGGAGTCACATGTAGAAGCAGAAGGAATGCATTGGGTGAGGTGTGGGGGGGGGGGGGGGGGGGGGGGGCGCAGTGGCAGCATGGTGGCTCAGTGGTTAGCACTGTGGCATCACAGTGCCAGGGAACCGGGTTTGATTCCAGCCTTGGGCGACTGTCTGCGTGGAGATTGCACGTTCTCCCCGTTTCTGCGTGGGTTTCCTCCAGGTGCTCTGGTTTCCTCCCACAATCGAAAGATGTGCAAGTTAGATCAATTGGTCATGATAAGTTGCCCATAGGAATGTGTAGATTAGGTGCATTAGTCAGAGGCAAATATAGGATAGGGGAATGAGTCTGGGTGGGTCACTCTTCGGAGAGTCAGTGTGGACTTGTTGGGCCAAAGGGCCTGTTTCCACACCATAGGGTTTCTAATTCTAACATGGATAATAGAGGAGCTACATTTAACAGCTAGTGGGGCAGTTTGAATTCTAAATGTTTCTGATGGGATACACATGGTTTCTGTCCCAGGAACATCACAGTGGGACAGACAATTACTGTGTGGGGAGGCTACAGATTCATGGAGATTGCTTTTTTCCAGCCATTTCACAAACGCACCAGTGGCTTGCTATCTAGAGGCTCCATACCCAGAAGTGGAGGACAATGACACCAATGGTTGACCCCATAACCTCGATGCTGCTACTGAGGAAGTTAGCCCTTTACGTGACGGGGAACTGCTTGCATGGCCCAGGCACAGAAATAAATTTGTCACCAGCAGTGTAAGGATACAATAACACAGAATAAGAGGTGGGCTCTACCTCTTCCTGCAGCCTCAGAAATGGTGACCTCGAATCAATGGAGTTGCTGAGGCTGAAGAATTGATGGCCTCTGCCATAGAGGCAGTCCGCCTTTTAAATAATCGCTCCTAACCCTGTTTCAGGATTGTTAATTGCCAGCATTGAGCTCCTCCATAAGCTCTGTGAGCTGAGGACCAACATTGGGTCACAAGGTCAGGACTTTCTTCATGACCACAAAATCCTGGTCACAAAGTCAACTACAGGAGCATAGTTACAGTCATGCATCAGCTTTACAGGATGACCAACACTCATTTCTGAATGTTGACAGAATGTAGTTACAGTCAAAAGCGTAATGAACCCAATTGTAAACCATTCTGAGGAAAGGTCACTGGAACCAAAACGTTAACTCTGCTTTCTCTCCACGGAAACCTGCTGAGTTTCCTGTTTTCATTTCTGATTTCCATCATCCGCGGTTCTTTGTCTTAGTGGTTTTATGTATCCTGTTTGAATTTATTTCACCATCAAATGTTCTTGCAACAAAACCAGTGAAGAAAAAAACTCAAAAATCTCTACGGTCTGTCTCAATACTCAATGTTTATTGTACAAGGCAGTATTAGATGTCTAAGAGCCAATTTTAACCCAACCCAGCCAACAGGAAAACGGGTGGAATCAGAGTGAATGGAATGTGTGGCCAAGTAATTATTATAATCCCATTGGTTTTCCTCCAAATAGATTAGGAACAATTTATCCACATTCATTTTCTAAGCAGTTACTCTATATTCTAGACTTTCTTGATGTAAAGTTGCCTGAAAACTTTCCTTTCACCCTTATCATGGTTCCAATTATTATAGCCATATTAATAATCTGTTTTCCTGTACTTCCAGTGTAATCAGTATCTGTATGTATGACTGCACCAATATATCTTCGATTAACAGCTTCTCTTGGAGTTCTGTTCCACGACATCTCCTATTTTCACAACCTGTAGCATCTTAATTTTCTAATCTCTCTTTCCTCCGTTCCATTATTACATATAGCTTGGGACATGCATATTCATGAATTAGTTGAAAACAAATTGCCCACTGCATATGCATGAGTTTCCTAATCCAAAATAAGGCTCCCTCACTGTGTCTCTTGCATATCAGAAACACATTACTGCTACAGCAACAAGCTACACAAAAGTAATTGGAATTTATCTAAAATTACATTAACTGAGAGACATAAAAACCAACAACCAGAGGGTGATAAATATAATGTTGCTTTTGTTACATCAATGGGTTATAAACTTTAAAACACTTCTCATCCTGGAATAATTAAACAAAAACCCATAGACAACATCAAGCAAATTAACTGTTATGTACATACGTTCATTGTCAAACACTTTCCAAATACATTTGTTTGGCCACTGTGCTCTGTTACTGTATAATCCCAGTTACATGTAGCAGAACTGTTCAATTTTGCAAAGAGTGCAAATTAGTGAATTCAATCCCACATTCACTGTTTCAGCTATCCCAACAAAATGCAAAATGTGAATGTTCTTCACCTAGTTGGTGCTATTCTACAGTTTCAAATGGGCTTGACGACAATTGCCAGTTTCCCAATTTTACCTCCAATAACAAGTTTGTTATAAATCAAAGCTGAAGAGCATTTCTGAACCATGAGACCAACTGAAAGGTTGTCGCTGCATTCAACAGAGCAGCGAATGGTTAATAATATTTGGTCTTTGAACATGCCATGGCCTGAAGGAACAGCAAGGGGATGCTGCTGGACAAGTTCTCCCTGGAGCTATTTGCTCGTAGGATCAAGTGTTTTCAAGAGAATATAAAACCAAAATTAGACTCTATGTTCATTACTTTCAAAACGTGCAATGAAATGAATGACAAAAACAATATTTTGGAACAAATCAACACTAATTGATCTGATTAGTAAAACAGACAAGATTACCGCAATGTCTGTGTTAAACTTTGACTCAATCTACAAACACGATATGCTAAGTAATTTATTACTCACAGAAGTTTGTCCCTCATTGTCAGGCGTCTTTTCACTCTCACAAAAGGCAGCTTTACTTTAAATAGAAATTAAAATATGTTGAATAAAAATGAATAATATTGTTCAAATCCTTCTCCATTGCTTTTATCTTTGACTAAACAATGTTGACATTGAACAATGAGTCAAACTTCTAATCACAGATTTTAATGTTTAGCACATTTAAACAGAGAATGCACATTTTAATATGTGTTCATGCAACTGACCAGTTGGGTGTCTCAAAACTCATTAACCAATTTAGTTTTTAACTCTATCTCAGTTGTCTGGGCAACACTTGCGCAATTAAAGATGTGAGTAGTATTTACCCACAATGAACACCTTGCCCTTGCTGTGACCATTGCCTCCCTGAAACCCCAAAGTTGAAGACATTTCTCTCCATCTCAGTCCTATCCCGTCTCATTTAGACTGTGGCCCCTCTGGTTCTGGACTATCCCCAGTTATTGGGTACATCCATTACTTTTGGCGGGTATAGACTGCAGTCAAAGGGCACCTCCTATACTGTGAGACTTTATCATACTAAAATGTGCATTCCTGATCACATACTGTCACTCAGATTTCTATGATGCCTTCATCAGTCAGACATTGAGTTGGGACATCATGTCACGATTGTACAGGATATTGGTGAGGCCACTTTTGGAATACTGTGTACAATTCTGATCACCCTGCTCGAGGAAGAATAGGACTAAATTAGAGAGGGTTCAGAAAAACAATAACCAGAATGTTGCCAAGACTGAAGGGTTTGAGGTGTAGGGATAGGCAGAATAGGGTGGGACTTTTTTCACTGGAGTGTCTGAGGCTGAGGTGACCTTATAGACGTTTATATAATCATGAGGGGCAGCAATAAGGTGAACAGCCAAAGTCTTTTCCCCAGGGTAGGGGAGCCCAAACTAGAGGATATAGTTTTACAGGGGAAAAATTTAAAAGGGACCTGAGGGGCAACTTTTTCATACAGAGGGTGATGCTTGCATGGAAATGGCAAATGGGACTAGATTTATTTAGGCTATCTGGTCAGCATGGTCAAGTTGGACTGAGGGGTCTGTTTCCATGCTGTACAGCTCTATGACTCAATGCCCTGGAGTCACTTTCTCCAATTTATTCTTTCATAGTGTGTGACTGTCATAGAGTGATAGAGTCATGCAACATGGAAACAGACCCTTTGGTCTAACCAGTCCATACCGAATATAATCCTAAACTAAACAAGTCCCATCTTCAATTCCCGCCTCAGGTGACTCTCTGTGTGGAGTTTGCACATTCTCCCCGTGTCTGTGTGGGTTTCCTCCGGGTGCTCCGGTTTCCTCCCACAATCCAAAAATGTGCAGGTTAGGTGAATTGGCCATGCTAAATTGCCCATCGTGTTAGGTGAAGGGGTAAATGTAGGGGAATGGGTCTGGGTGGGTTGCGCTTCGGCGGGTCAGTGTGGACTTGTTAGGCCGAAGGGCCTGTTTCCACACTGTAATTAATCTAATCTAATCTAATCTAATCTAAAGGTAACCCACCTACCTGGGAGCCCAAAACTAGAAGACATAGGTTTAGAGTGAGAGAGGAAAGATTTAAAAGGGTCCTAAGGGGCAACTTTTTCACACGGTGGTGGTTGAGGGGTGGAGTGGTGGGGTGGTGCGTGTATGGAACGAGCTGCCAGAGGAAGTGGTGGCTGGTACAAGTACAAGATTGAAAAGATACTTGGACAGGTACATGGATGGACAAGGTTTAGAGGGATATGGGTCAAATGCAGGCAAATGGAACCAGTTTTATTGGGGAAATGTGGTCGGCGTGGATGAGTTGGGCCGAAGGGTCTGCTTCCATGCTGCATGATTCTATGACTCTATAAGTAGCTGTATTTCACGTGACCTTTAAAGATATGGTTCACTATTGGAGTTTAACAGCTGGACCCGCAGATGCAGCATTTCAGCCACTGCGGTAACTATTGTTTTGGATCTCCTGTTTACCCCATGAAATTGAGAAGGAACCAGAGATCAATGTTACAATGTTGCAGGCTGAAGGGTTCACCTCATCGAGTCATCAAGAGATCTGAATACACTCACCCTGAATTTCTTTGCTACTTCTTTTGGACTCCCAAAGGATCGACATTAGGAGGAGCAGGGATACTGTCCAAGTGGCCTTCTCGAGGTCAGTAAGTCCACTACCTCTTATAGGACGGAGGGCATCAAGGAGGTGGATCCTGGACAAGAATCTCCGAGCTGGAGAGTTGGTGATTATTCACTCCAGAAGGGATCCTCATTCACGTAACTTGTGCCAAGAAAGCAGGGGCACATCTGCCTCTGGAAAGATGCCGGTGAGCTCCTTCAGGTGGGAGAAATTGGTGACAGGGATGGAACTGTTTGATCTTGTGCCTTAAGGCAGTTGCATATTGAGATACTAGTCCAGAGAATCTCAGGCTGTAGATGTCAGCAAAAACAGCACTCTTGAGGCTGTATGTTCCCTATCATTATGTAAGGCTCCTGATGTACTCCATTATTTACATCTGTGCATAGGTTCTAGGCAAGTCACTGATTGACTATGGTCTTACTGAATAATGCAGCAAGCTCAAACAACTAACTATGGATGTATCTCCACCAGTGCAGCTCTCTACTGCAATGTCTAGCTTCACCTGCTCATTCTCGACTGGTATCTTCTCTCTTAATGACATCATTTGCAGCATCATAATTCATGCAAATTGAATTATACTAGAGGGAAACTGAGGTGTAGAACCAAAAATAAATCCTTCTGGATGCTGGAAGTTAAATACGTATGTTTTTTTGAAAGATAATATTCTGGATTGTGGCGGGCTGAGTGGGGAGGAGGGAGGGTTCCATGATGTCTCTTGAGTGAGATGGGCGTTTCGATACTTCCATCACCATGGCAGCTAGATTCTAGATTGTCCAGCCACATCAAGCAAATGCTGATGAGATGGTTTCCCAGAATCCAGCAGGCTCACAATTAGAGTCATAGAGTCACTGAAACAGACCCTTCTTGAAGGCACCATCCTGGTCCTGCAGATTATTTCTTTTCCTAATTATTATTTCCACTGGCCATCAACGGAGGGCATTGCTGTGAATGTCAATTAGCAGCCAGGCTGATATAAAACCGGATAAACACACTTTGTTTGACTTCTTGCATCTTCAGCCAAAGAATTGATTCACAAATTTTGATTTTACTGCTCCTCGGATGCTGCCTGAACTGCTGTGCTCTTCCAGCGCCGCTAATCCAGAATCACAAATTTTGACATCACTTGGTAATTTTCAATTATTCAAAGAAAAAGTGATGACTACTTTGCATGGAGAATGACATAATGGGGATAACATTTGTCAGTGAACGGACACTTAAGATTTTCCTTGCATTGTCTGATAATTACAAGGGCAGTATCGTATCAGTGGAGATGATCACATAAAGGCGGGAATACACAACTGTCAGGCTTTGATGACAAAGCCTGTTCTTGCTTGGCCGTTCCTTCAATCCAGACATGATGAGGGAAGGGAATGAAGAAAGTGGCTCACACATGGCTAGCTTACTGAGGATACAAATGAAAGATTATGTTAATCCGTACTCCATTGTCCCCTGCAAAATGTTTTCTACCATGCCTTTTATCTGTTGGAGTAGAGATCCACAACCTCTCAACTCTGTGACAGGGAGCACTTTCTGTGTGGTTTCTGGGTAATTAACACCACTACAAGGCCTGAAAACACCTTTTCACTTTCTCTAGTCAGGCTTGTGGTCTTCTTTGGATTGCAACAGGGGAGCTTCCCTTATTCCCTGCTTGTGGTCCAAGTGATAGTCTCAGTTCAGACACAGATACATGAGCCATCTGTTATTATAAGACAAATAACGCCTGAACCCTTCGGAACAAAAGCAAGCTTTAAGAATCGGATCGGTTGAGTACTTCAATCGGACAGGTGAACGATTCTGTCACAATGTGCACAACTGGGTTTCTTAAAAGTCAGTGTTACCCACTACAAATGCCGCCATTTCTTTTGTGCTCCTTAAAGTTTTAGTGAAATGCATAAATCCTGGGCAGGCTAAAATGTCAGCCTATTGCACTTCTCTTTTAAAAAAGATTGCAGCTGAGTTGTTACTAAGGAAACACGTTATCTGTGGCTGAGCAAGGTTCCACACAGAATGTCAAAATAAATGTATTCAAGAGATTTGAAGTATTGATCAATGCTTCTTTTAAAAATGCAGCCTGCAAGGCAAGCGAACCACTTCCACGACACCGTCAGATCTGTTTAAAACTTCCTGATGTCTTTTTGGATGTTTGAAATCTTGAGCCGCTTGATTCCTTTTGTGCCGTTACTGCTGGGGACTGACCTGTAATCTTTTTCCCACCCGGAGTAAAGAGGCTGGGACAACCCTGCCACCGACTCTAACAGCTGCTTAAATTCACCAGAGGGGAGATAGGCAATCCTACTTCTAAAAGAAAACCACAAGGCTTATGTCCGCGATGCCTTGAGAAGGGCTTTAAGGAAGAGGTCAAAGGTTGCTGAAAGATAAAGTGAGGTACAAGAAGATCAGTGAAGTTGGATCTTCTTGACGCAGAAAAATCATGTCTGTTTTCACGATGTAAACAACATCACTTCATTTAAAACAGCTTCTGATTCTGCAGGTCAGGCCTCTGTACCTCTGAAAGCCCGATTCAGTTGTTCTTGTCACGAGTACTTTGTCTTACACAGACTGCATTACTCTGGTAAACAGGGGCAACATCAAAGCAAGAGCAGATAGAGTCACATCAGTGGATTAAGTTCTTCTGCATGATAAAGTAGCTACCCAGGGTGGAATTAACTTAATATGTGAAAGAATGTGATTCAGAAGGAATGAAGTACCCAAACTCTGTCATTCTGTTCATAATATCCTAAATCCAATCCCTGACACTGCGGCCTTAGGCTGGTGTTAGTGTTAATCAATGAAATAACCCATCTGTGTTCTCTGTCCTTATCGCAATTTAAACCTAGCCTAAACTCAATTATTATCCCTTAGAGACCCAGATGGGATATTCACTTTAGTGAAAGGGATTCTGTCCAGCAAAGAAATCCCAGTGTTAAAGTGCAGAGGTGTCAACATTGCGAGCTAAATTCCAGTTAAACAGAGATTAGAAGCGGGTTGGAGAGATGAAAACAATTCTGGGTTTGGTTTGGGTGGGGAATCTCCAAAACTTCTGAGTACAATAATCAGCCCAAAGTGCTCTACTTAAAGCTGAGTGCTTGCTTTGTACTTTACAGCTACCTAAAAAATGTCAATGCCCCGAGCACTGCTTTCTTTCCAGTTATTGTTTGTTCCCCTTGTGGTGGACAGTTTAAAGGTGTTTCCCCAAAGTTGCCAAAGTTGGAAAGAGGGAGTCAGTTTTAAGTAATCCTGCAGCAAGCTTTTTGAATTTCAAAAGGAAAGGTTTAGCTTATTTCTCACACCCTTGCCCCGGAGGTCAGTGAATCACGGGCAGTCGGGGGTCTCGTCTGCCACCCAGAGAACCAGGCAGAGGCCCAGGCTTCCACTTTTTGGGAATCAACAAGGCCGACAAGGTTACTACAGGAAAAACACACACTACCATGCCGGGGTCATGAAAGGACAAAGGTCACAGGCAAGTAATGGGGCAGAGGTTGGATTCTGTGGGCTGGGGTCATGGGGAGAAGAGAACAGGTAAGCTCCACCAAGGAGCTGCCAATGGAACATCCCTTTCTGATGTCTAATTCCTCAATTATGCCTTTAATTGGAATGGGCCTTTCACCCACATAAGCTCACTGCATAGGTTTAGCTGCCGTGCATGCCACAAGGTGACAGAATTTGCCTGCAACTGGGTCAATACCAACACTGACAGAATAAGGTAGTCTTTAATTGGCCACTTAAAGGCCTATACTGGTGGAGAAGTAGACCTCTGGACCTTCCCACCCAAGATTTAATTCTGCTCGAGATAGGAAGGCAATGGAGTTGAGATACGCCAACAACCTAACCAATTAAATGCCCCTCCTGCCTCAAACCCCAACAAATTACACCCTATGTCTTACTCTCACTCTGTCTCTCTCTCTCTCACACACACACACAAACTAGGTGGAGATGAAGATAACAACGATAATGCATGCAGAAACATAGAAATTAAGAGCAACAATAGAATTTTTAGCTCTTTGAGCCTGTTCCAACATTCAATATGATGATGTTCCTGCTTTCTCCCACTATCTTTCGATCTCTTTAGCCCGAAGAACTGGAGTCATTTCCTTCTTGAAAACATTCCACATTTTGACTTCAATGGCACAGAATTCCACCACTTTCTGGGTGAGGACATTTCTCCTCATCTCAGACTAAATAGCCTACCCTGTTTCTTTAGACTGTGAGTCCTGTTTCTGGACTGTCTAGCCATTGGGAATATTATCCCATGCTTATCCTCTCTAGTCTTGTTTAAATTTTATAGATTTCTAGATAATTCTCCTGCACTGTGTTTTTCTAAACTCCCCAGTGATTGTAGTCCTAACTGATCCAATCTCTCAAATGGCAAGATTTCAGAACCTAGTATGGGGTGGCACGGTGGCTCAGTGGTTAGCACTGCTGCCTCACAGCGCCATGGACCCAGGTTCAATTCCCGCCTCAGGCAACTGTCTGTGTGGAGTTTGCACATTCTCCCCCTGTCTGCATGGGTTTCCTCCCGGTGCTCCGGTTTCCTCCCACAGTCCAAAGATGTGCAGGTTAGGTGGCCATGCTAATTGTCCATAGTGTTAGGTGTAGGAGAATGGGTCAGTGTGGACTTGTTGGGCTGAAGGGCCTGTTTCCACACTGTAGGGAATCTAATACGTTGTTCCTAATATTGCTCTGCTGATGATTGTTTCCACGTGAAGGCCTGCAGATGTAATCAGGGAGGGAAGGGAGAGAGAGGCCTTGTTTCTCACCAATTGATAACGGTAGCCTTACTGTTTTTGGTGGAGTTTCCTCTCTCCTGAGTAGTCTGTCTTTGTGTGATCAGTTTGCCTATCCTACTTCATTGTCAGCAGCAAACAAAGATGGCCACTCGACGTGACCTTGACAAAATATTGTGTCAGCTTCCAAAATAAGCCATTGTGTCAAAACACAACCTGAATTTCTCCCCTGGCTGCGGCAGTGGCTTCAAAAACTCTGATCAGTTAATGTATTTTGTAGTTTGAGAAAAACCATCAAAGTTTCTACTTTTCATTTAAGGAACATTTGCTGAATTATTTTTTCATGTGTGGGAATGTCCTTTCATCTCCATGGAGAGTGATTGAATACACAATGGAAGGTGACTCCCTCCAAATCCATTCTTGAACCGGTCCTAATTTTTAAAAATGTAACCTTTCAAATTCAGTTTTCAAAGTTTATAGTACTGTAATGGTACCCTGAACAGTGGTAGGTGCTATTTATAAAAGATTGTTTTTCTCCCTGCAACTTTTCCTGCAACTTGCAGCAAAATTACAATTTTTCACAAGTCTGGCATTTTCAAAGAAATTGTAGAAAAGTTGTGAAAATCACAGCCTTGCAGGAAACTAAGATGAGGAATTTGCCTCGCTGTGGTCGGGAATTCGCCATCTGGGAAATCTTAGGTGTGAACCAACGTGCTACCATTTCAATAGCAACACACAGAGCTGCCTCAGATATATGGCATTTTTAAGTTTGTCAATGAGTTCATTAAAACTTAGATTTCTGTGACGAACACCCCACGTTTTCTTCATGGTGCCTCAGATACTGTCAGTTTTCATGCACATAGCATTGACGTTTGAAGCCAATGGTTATCAAAGTAACAATTTTGAATCCACCAATTTTCTGCACATGATTACAGTACTTGTGAGTGCAAGGAAAAAAGCCCCAGAGCTTAACCCTTTCGTTTCATGTTGGATCTGTCGTGTTTTGTGGCTGAGTAGTCTCTCACATTCTATCTTGCCTTGTTGTGTTGACGTCTTGTCAAAAATGGTAGAACAACCCAGTAAAAGAGGAGATAAAAAATGTTCACGTGTAGCAACACTGTCACAATACCAAAGAGACAAACAATTTGCAGGTTAGTCAGCATCCGAGGAAGAAATGCAGGTTAACCTTTTGAATTTGACCCTTTGTTAGAATCAGGAGTTCTAGGTCACTGGTTGATCAATCACTCATTCACTGGTTTGACATTTACGGTTTCCTTCTTCATATTTTATTTTTAAGGCATCTTCATTCAGCAAGATAGTAAAGTTACAAATCAGTGGATTGGAAGTGGTATAGGTCTTATAACAGTCAAGTGTCAAAATAAGCTGGATTAACTGATTTTTTGAGGCGACATGGTGGCTCAGTGGTTAGCACTGCTGCCTCACAGCACCAGAGACCCAGGTTTGATTCCAGCCTTCGGTGACTGTCTGTGTGGAGTTTGCACGTTCTCCCTGTGTATGCATGGGTTTCCTCTGGGTGCTCTGGTTTTCTCTCACAATCCAAAGATGTGCAGGTTAGGTGAATTGGTCAGGTTAAGTTACTCATAGTGTTCAGAGATGTGTAGGTTAGGTGCATTAGTCAGGGGTAAATATAGGGTAGAGGAGTGGGTCAGGGTGGGTTACTCTTTGGAGGGGCAGTGTGAGCTTGTTGGGCCGACAGGCCTGTTTCCACACTGTGGGGATTCTATTAAAATAAAACTGCTCCCCACCCCCAGGCCATGAAAATGAAAACCTGTTATCAACCTCATCTTTAGTTGCAGAAAGATCGAACTGTTAATGTTCAATTACAGTGAAATCATGCTGAGCAATATTAGCATAAGAACACATTAATGTGTTTGTTGGCAATTTCTCCGTCCATTATTTTAACGAAGTGCTTATTCCTTTGAAGTAAATGTTTTCACATCTGCAATGAAACAGTAGAGAAACATAAGACTGTGTTATGTAATACCCAGGAACCTCCTCCCATGGTCTTGCTCACAGCTAGTGAAGCAAAGCAAAGCAGGGGTGATTTTGGTGCATGCGGCATGTGGATTCTGTTGCTGGATAGTGAGCTGGCACATGAGAGAGCGAGAGACAGACAGGGCCATTTTTATGTCAAAGGTGAGATGCCCATGTATTTTCTGTATGAAATACCCATTAACATTTGTGATTCTGAGGGGCCTTTGACAGGATAAATGTAGAAAAGGTGTTTCCTCTTGTGGGAGAATCTAGAACTAGCACTCACTTTATAAAAATAAGGGATCAGTCATTTCAGAAGAACAAAGAGGAGCATGGGAACAAGGCCCTTCGACCCACAAGCTCTCACCAACACAAGATACCCTTCTGAACTAAAAACCTGCCACCTCTACACTGTCTGGATCCCTGTATTCACTGCCTGTTCAGGTGCCACTTAAGCGTTGCTACCGTTGGTGATTCCACCACCTCCTCTGGCAGCCCATTCCAGGCACTCACCACCTTCTGTGTAAAAAAACTTGTCCCTCACATCTCCTTGAAAATTAACGCCTTTTACCTTAAACCTATGCCCCCTAGTGATTGACATTTCCACATCGGGAAATAGACTCTTACTATCTATTCTATCGATACCACTCGTAATTTTGTAAACTTCTATCAGGTAGATGTTCAAGAATCTACTGACGACCATGAAATGCTTGCTGACTGCCAGAAAAGCCCATCTGGCTCAGTAATGAGGGAAGGAAATTCAGGGAAGGAAATCTGCCATCTTCACCTGGTCTGACCTACATGTGACTCCAGACCCACAGCGATGTGGTTAACTCTCAACTGCCCTCTCTCAGTTCAAGTAAAATTAGGGACAGGCAATAAATACTGGCCAGCCAGCGATGCCCATGTCCCACTAGAGAATTAAAAAAATCCTCCTCCAAATTGTTTATGTATACTACAAACAACGGAAGTCCCGGCAGTAATCCCTGTGGAACATTACTGACCACAGATCTCCTGTCTGAAAAACATCCTTCCGCTGCTGTCATCTATGACAAAGTCAGTTCTTGTTTTTGTCTTACCAGCTCACCACAGATCCCACATGATTTCACCTTTTGTATCAGCTTGCCATGAGGGACCTTGTTAAAATCCATGTAGATAATATTCACCGACCTGTTGGGAGGCCTGTAAAACAATCCCAAAGTGACTGCATCCTTCCTATTCCTGAGCTCTACCCATATAGCCTCGCTGAATGAGCCCTCCTGGGTGTCCTCCCTCAGTCCAGCTGTGATATTCTCCCCTATCCGTAACGCAACTCCCTCACTTCTTAAATCCCTCCCTATCTCGTGACAGACATTTAAATCCCAAAACATTACTCTCTCAGCCAAGTCTCTGTAATAGTTCCAACATCATAACTCTATGGATTAATCCAAGCTCTAAGTTCATTTGCCTTATCTGTCATACACCTTGCATTAAATAAATATACTTCAACCCACCTGTCCCACTGTGTTCAATAACTTCTCCGTGTCTGCTGTTCCTCTTAGTGCCCATTGCTCTGGTTCCTGACTCCCTACCAAACTAGTTTAAACCCTCCTGAGTGGCGTGAGCAAACCTCCTTGCTAGGATGATGGTGCCCCTCCAGTTCAGATGCAACCCATCCTTTTTGTACAGGTCTTAACCACACCAGAAGACATCCCAATGATCCACATACCTGTAAGATGGTGGAGTGAATAGGGATTCTGAGCCTGCGCTCATCCGTTCTGTCTACTTTTCTTTTTGCTTTGTTTTACATTCTATCTCTCTTTGCTCATGTTGTCTCATTCTTTCTCTTTTATTTAACTTACATCTTGTTGAAGAGCTCAGTTGCAGCGATAGCATTGATGGCGGCAAGTAGGCCCAACAGGCCCTTGAGTGGGCCCAACAGTGCAGACCCCAGTGGGCCCAACAACGTGGACATATGGCAGCAGTGTTGGAGATGGTTTGAGTTCCTGGCAGTGTCAGCTTCCATGTGTGGTGGCGATGGTGGAGGTGAGTTTGGTTCGGTAGCTGGGAGCACCGGCGGTATCTGCATTGGCAAGATCCAGTGAGGACACAGTGGTGAGGGTGTCGGTGGAGGCAAGATGGCGCCAAAGATTGGAAACTCTTGTTCCAGTAGCAGTGGCGAAGGGACTCATGCCTGGCCACCAGACACATGGCCCATGATGCAGCACTTAACAAGATGGACCGTAAAGCTGGACATTTTTTCTTTTCTTCTTTATTCTTCTGCTTTTATGTTCCATGTTTTCATTTGCATTTCTGTGTTTTAAAATGGCATTGGAGAATGGTGACACTATACCACACTTTTCACCATATTTTATAAGAAAACACATGTGACAATAAATAAATAAACAGATAAATAGATAAATGAAAAAATGAAATTCCTTCCTCCTACACCAGCGCTTTAGCCACATATTTAACTGTACTATCTATTCCTAGCCTGACTGACATGTGGCACAGGAAGTAAACTCAGTCCTGCTTATCAATGTCCTACCTAATTTTATGAATTTCCTTTGCAGAACCTCACCTCTCTTTCTATTGATGTCATCAGTACCAATATGGACCATGACCTCTGGCTGCTCACCATTCCCCTTGGGAATGTCTTGTGCCCACTTGGAGGCATCTTTGAACCTGATACTGAGAAGGTGACACACCATCCTGGAATTTCTCTCATAGCCACAGCAACACCAATCTGTGCCCCTGACGATAAAGTCCCCTATCACTGCTAGTTGCCTCTCTCCTGTACCGCTGTGTCAGTTGTGGTGCCACTGATCTGGTTGCTGCTGTTGCTTTCCCCTGAACGGCCATTCCGCCATCACCCCTCCAACAGTACCCAGAATGGTAAAACCCGTTTGAGAGGGCAATGGCCACAGGGGTCTCCCACACGACCTGCTCACACTTACTTGTCTTGCTAGTGGTCACCCAACTCTTCCCTGTCTGTGCAGCCCTTTCTGGTGATGTGACGAGATTGTTAAATGTGCTATCCATGATATTCTCAGCCTCATGGATGCTCCACAGTGAGTCCATTCTCAGTTCAGGAGCAGTATCCGGCAAATCAGGAGATGTGGCTGAACACACTTCCTGCGTATGTAGTCACTACGGGCACTGGAAGTATCCCTGATTTCCTACATATTGCAGGAGGAGCATTCCATGGATCATTGTGGACCTTATCAACTACAGACGATAATCCAGGAAATTATACAACCGTACTCACTAGTCACCAAACACAGGGCTCTCATTCTGCGCTCTATTCCGAGACTACAAAAAATAAGACTTCTTTAATTTCAAAAATATATTTATTTATTCTTAAAATATCTTTATATAAAGCAGTTTGGTTCTGTACAGTCTTAGTACATTGAGAACAACTTACATTAACGTTTGACTTTCCCAACAGTTCTAAAAAACCAGAGCAGTGCTCCGAAAGCTAGTGCTTCTGAATAAAGCAGTTGGACTATAATATGGTGTTGTGTGATTTTTTAACACACCCAAAGCATTTCTTACTGATGAAAGATACTATTTACATATATTTGAGGCACCAAGAGGGTCCGATAAATGAATGAACCCCCATTGTATTATTTGACCCTAATTCTCAGACTGTGTCCCTACCTGTTTCAAGAAGATTACCATCATCCCGGTGCCCAAAAAAAATCATGCAACATGCCTCAATAACGACTGCCCGATGGCTCTGACTTCCATGATTATGAAGTGCTTTGACAGGTTGGTCGTGGCTCTCCAACGCATCTCGTCCACATCCCGCACCTCCGCCCTCAGACTCCACCCCTCCAACCGTAACAAGGACAGAATGGCCCTGATGCTCACCTTCCACCCTACCAACCTTCGCATAAACCAAATCATCCGCCGACATTTCCGCTACCTCCAAACGGACCCCACCACCAGGGATATATTTCCCTCCCCACCCCTTTCCGCCTTCCGCAAAGACCGTTCCCTCCTTGACTCCCTGGTCAGGTCCACGCCCCCTACAACCCACCCTCCCATCCTGGCACCTTCCCCTGCCACCACATGAACTGTAAAACCTGCGCCCACACCTCCTCCCTCACCTCTATCCAAGGCCTTAAAGGAGCCTTCCACATCCATCAAAGTTTTACCTGCACATCCACCCATATCATTTATTGTATCCGTTGCTCCCGATGCGGTCTCCTCTACATTGGGGAGACTGGATGCCTCCTAGCAGAGCACTTTTGGGAACATCTCTGGGACACCCGCACCAATCAACCACACCGCCCCGTGGCCCAACATTTCAACTCCCCCTCCCACTCTGCCGAGGACATGGAGGTCCTGAGCCTCCTTCACCGCCGCTCCCTCACCACCAGACGCCTGGAGGAAGAACACCTCATCTTCCACCTCAGAACACTTCAACCCCAGGGCATCAATGTGGACTTCAACAGTTTCCTCATTTCCCTTCCCCTACCTCACCCCAGTTCCAAACTTCCAGCTCAGCACTGTCCCCATGACTTGTCCTACCTGCCTATCTTTTTTTCCACCTATCCACTCCACCCTCCCCCCCACCCCCCGACCTATCACCTTCATCCCCTCCCCCACTCACCTATTGTACTCTATGCTACTTTCTCCCTACCCCCATCCTCCTCTAGCTTCTCTCTCCACGCTTCAGGCTCTCTGCCTTTATTCCTGATGAAGGACTTTTGCCCGAAACGTCGATTTTACTGCTCCTCGGATGCTGCCTGAACTGCTGTGCTCTTCCAGCACCATTGATCCAGAATCTGGTTTCCAGCATCTGCAATCATTGTTTTACCTCACCTCAACTCCAGCCAATCAAATTGCCTTGATCCTGTGCAATTAGCATACCGGTGCAACAGATCCACAGTAAGCCATCTTCCCAGCCCGAGCCTCATCCCTGGAACATATGGATAACAAGGATGCCTACATCAGGCTCCTACTTATTGATTACAGTTCCACCTTGAACACTACAATCCCAAACAAACTCATTTGTAGGAGAGAAAATGCTGGAAAATCTCAGCAGGTCTGACAGCATCTGTAGGGAGAGAAAAGAGCTGACGTTTCGAGTCTAACTGACCCTTTGTCAAAGCACGGAGGCGAAGACAGTCACTGAGGAAGGAAATATGGCTGTGGCAGCGAGTCTTAGTAAATACCTTGTCTAACACTGAGGGAGAAAAGGAAAGCAGTGAAGGTGGACAGGGGGAGAGAGACAAACGAGAATCCTGTCGGAGGGAAGAGCAGTACTTCTTCAGGGTAGACAATCCTGGAGGAGAGGTGGCAGTGGGTTAAACACTGGGTACAAGCAAATTACTGCGGATGCTGGAATCTGAATCCAAAAGAGAAAATGCTGGAAAATCTCAGCAGGTCTGGCAGCATCTGTAAGGAGAGAAAAGAGCTGACGTTTCAAGTCTAACTGACCCTTTGTCATTTCTAGGAGCCTAGGTCTCAGCTCTCCCCTCTGAAACTAGATCCTCAACGCATGACCCATGGACGCTAATTAGTAAAAATAGGCGACAAAGCCTCCTCCACAATAATCCTCAACATGGTGCCCTGCTAGGCTGCATACTCAACCTCCTCCTTATACACTTACAACTGGGGCCAAATTCCACCCCAACTCCAGTTACAAGTTTGCTGACAACACCACCATTGTAGGTCAGATCTGAAACAGCGATGAGCTGGAATCAGGGAATGAGATTGAGTGCTGAATGGGATGGTGTAAAGACAACAATCTCTCCAATATCAGCAAAAGGATGGAGCTGGTCATTGACTTCAGGAAATGGAGTGGAGGGCCCCTGTCTGTATCAATGGTGCTGAGGTGGAAATGGTTGAGTGTGTCAAGTTCCTAGGTATGGTGATCACCAAAAATCTACCCTGGTCCACCCACGTCGATGCAACAGTCAAGAAAGCACGGCAGCATCTCTATTTCCTCAGGAGGCTAAGGAATTTTGACCTGACTCTTACCAATTTTTATAATGCACCAGAGAAAGCCTCCTATCTGGAACGTCACAGTGTGGTATGGCAACTGCTCTTCCCAAGACGGTGAAAAACTACAGCTTCATGAACAGAACCCAGTCCATCATGCAGACCAGCATTCCATCCATTGACGCCATCTACACTTCCTGCTGCCTCAGGAAAGCAACCAAGGGTGACACAGTGGTTAGTACTGCTGCCTCACAGTGCCAGGACCTGGCTTCAATTCCAGCCTTGGGTGACTGTGTGGAGTTTGCACATTCTCCCCACTCTCTGCAATTGGATTCTCAATTTCCTGACCCACAGGCCACAATCAGTGAAGATTGGGGACAATGTTTCATTGTCACCAACACTGGACCACCCCCCCCCCCCAGAAGTGCGTACTCAGCCCCTACCATACTCATTGTATACCCATGACTGAGTCGCCAAATACCAGACTAATGTCATTTTCAAGTTCGCTGATGACACCACTATAGTTGATCAAATCTCAGAAGGTGACAAAACAGACTACAGATGGGAGGTGGAAGACCTGGAAAAATGGCGCACTGAGAGCAACCCAGCTCTCAATGCCAGCAAAACCAAGGAACTCATTACTGACTTTTGGCAGGATGTTACTCATGCCCCTCTACACATTAACAGCACAGAGGTGGAACGAGTGGACAGCATCAAGCTCCTGGGAGTGGTCATCCACAACAAGTTTTCTTGGGCTCTTCATGTGGACGCACTGGTTACAAAGGCCCAACAACATCTCTCCTTCCTCAGGCAGCTGAGGAAATTTGACATGACAGTGAATACCTTTGCCAACCTTTATAGGTGCGCCATCGAGAGCATTCTGTCTGGATGCATCACTACCTGGTATGGCAACTGTACCATTCAAAAGAGTGGTGAACTCGGCCCGGACAATCACAAAGGCCAACCTCCCATCTATAGAATCCATCTACCAGGCCCGCTGTCAAGGAAAGACCACCAGCATTCTCAAAGATCCATCCCACCCTTGCAATGTTTTTCTACAACCTCTATCATCGGGGAGAAGGTACAGAAGCCTGAACACACGCACCAGCTGGTTTCAAAACAGTTTCTACCCTACTGTTGTTAGAATACTAAATGTATTCACAAACTCTTAACATTTTCCTGTACCTGTGTTTTTGGTTTTGCCACTGTTTACCTATTATTTACCAACTGTGCTCCTTAACTCTGTGATCTGCCTGTATAGCTCACAAGACATAGTTTTTCACTGTGCCTCGGTACATGTGACAATAAATTCTATTCAATTCAATTCCTTTGGGTGCTCCACTTTCCTCCCACAATACAAAAATGTACAGGTTAGGTGAATTGGCCGTGCTAAATTGCCCATAGTGTTCAGGGATGTGTAGGTTTGATGCATTAGTCAGGGGTAATTGTAGAATAATAGGGGAATGGGTCTGTGTGGGTTACTCTCCAAGGTTCGGTGTAGACTTGTTGGGCCAAAGGGTTTGTTTCCACACTCTAGGGACTCTATGATTCTAACATAACCATAGACTCCTCCCACCCCAGTTATACTCTCTCCCACCCTCTTCTGTCAGGCAGAAGCTATAAATGCACATACAAATATATTCCTCACTGTTATCAGACTTTTGAACAGATCTCTCAAATGTTAATTCTGATCTCTCTCTCGCTGCACCTTCTCTGTGGCTGTCATGCCCAGCACCTTCGTCAATGTTTATCATCCAGCAAATGGAATTAAAACAGGGGTTGAAAATGGGAGTGTCAGAAATTCCAATGGATCACACCATTTGACTGGCTGCATTAGTTTCTTCAGTACAAACAGGGGAAGGTGATAGTAATGTCACTGGATGAGTAATGCAGAACCTCAGGGGTCATGCATTTGAATTTCAACGTGGCAGATGGTGAAATCTAAATTTAATAAAACCTGGAATTTTAAAAAACTGGTCTAACGTTGACTATTAAAAAAAACCAACTGGTTTAGTAATGGTCTTCAGGGAAGAACATCTGACATCCTGACTCAGTCTAACCATGTGTAGCTCTGGACTTGCAGGCACATGGCATTAAACTGCCATTTGAAATGGTTTAGTGACCCGGTCTGTTCAAGGGCAATTAGATATGGGCAACAGACACTGGCTTTGTCATAACCCAGGTAAGAATAAAAGAAAACTTACAATAAAAAGCCCACCTGCCCAACTTCGAAGGGCATTTGCAGAAGGGAATGAGCATTTCCTGGACTTGACTGCTACTATCTGGCAGGGATCTGCCACAGTTGGCCTTGCATTAATTCAGATCAAGTGTATAATTTGATAAAGGGAAGGGTCACATGATATATGTAATGATTGCTGGGGATAAGACAGTTATCTTAGCTGGCTAGACAGCAAGCCTGTGGTTCAGATAACAGCACAAGTGTATGGTTCAATCCCAATTCTCCCTGACATAGCTTGCTTGCCCTGTTAAAGATAAATTACAGTTCAGCAATCCCTGAATAATCAAGGATACCACTTACAGAAGCAGATTGCTTAGGAGTTAAAATTTAAAACAAAGCAAAATCATAGTTATTACAAAGGAATGAATGTGAGTTAGTATCTGGTATATAATACCTAACCTTTGAGCATAGTTTTTGGAAGGGTGTTAGAGAAGCGTCTGAAGAGATAAAATGTGGGACTGGCTGAGCTGCTCATGCAGAGATTTGGCAGAGATAGGATGGATCAAATTATCTCCTTCTGGGTGATAACCATTTTATTGTCTTAGATTTAAAAATTCCAATACACAATTAATGTCACTGCAGAGGTTTATGAATAAAGGGTTTAAGAGTTCAATAAACCAATGTGTATGTACATTTCTATGACTCTATAATCCTGGAAAATGGGATTAGAATAGTTAGGTGTTTTTTTTTTGACCAGTGCAGACTCAATGGGCCAAAGAGTCTTTTTCTGTGCTGAGATCTCTATGAATTATATGAAGCAAAATATTTCAATATATTGTTCTGTACTAACGTAATGCACATGGTTTTCCTATTGGCTAATTTTGTGCTTCATGTTTTGAAAATGACAGGGTCTTGTAACAAAACTATACGCTGAGCCCTAAGCCTTGTTTTTTGAGGTTAACGAGAAAGGCAAACAGAAATTTTTTTCATTCAGCAATCATGCAGAAATATTAATGGAAGTTTAGTTTTGAAAGTGATAGATCACTTGTAAAAAAATGACATTTAAATAATCTTTGTTTATCCCTTGGGTTGTTTCTGGAGTTGATGAAGATAGATCAGCTGATCGTATGAAGGAGCAATGAAGAGAATTTTATTGTGAAACAGTTTTGAAATGGCTGGGATTATTAAAAAAAAGTATTTGCTTATCTGGTTGCCTTTATATTGTTCTTGAGGACACACTGGCAGGTCAGAGGCAGCGTGGAAAGCAAGGTGAAGGAATAATGGGAATCTGGCAGGGTACAGTGGGAATGTGGGAGAAGGCTGTGGAAGAAAGGAAGAGAAAATTTCACCGAGCAACAAAAGTAAATGGACAGGGAACAAGTGGTAGTGAATCTCAAAGCAGGAGAAGAACCAAGGCAGGAGAGGAGTTGCAGAGAGAAGAGAAAAAATAATGGAGTGGGAGGAAGAGAGGAGAGGTTTGGAACGGGAGTGACATAGGCAGAAACGAAAGGTATACAATGAGAGCCAACGGTACGTGCAATATTGTTGGCCATAGCAATGGCAAGAAATGTTGACAGACTTTGGTAAAGGTAGAAGGGCATTCAAGAAAAGATGATTTTAGGTGTTAATGTGTATGAAGAAGGAAAAAGCCCTGAGATCTGGCAAGGACAGGTATTTGGAATCTGACCCAACTGAGGTCTAGAAGCAAAAACAGAAATTAGTGGGAAAGCTCAGCAAATCTGGCAGCATCTGTGGAGAGAAATCGGAAGTATATGCCCAAAATCTACCTGAGACCTACTTTTGAATCTGTTTCCATCATCCTCTCATTTCATTGCATATTTCAGATTGCAGTAATCCACTGAGGAAAAGTATTTCTCCTCATCCTGACCAGACATTTTGCCAGTTAACTGTATCCTTTGGTTAATAATCTTCCCTGGCTGTGAAAACAGTTTCTCCCCATCAGTTCTACAAAATCCTTTATCTAGGTTCACAAATATAATCAAAATATATCAGCATCATGCGACTGTAAAGATCTAAAGAGAATAAGTACTGAATATTCAGTACTCAATATCGTGCACTGTATATTAACTACATTGTTGAGGTTTGCAGTTTCTTCACTTTTGTAAATTTTCAAAATGTAAAGATGTTATTCCTGTATTGAACAGGGAATTACAGTAGTCTGTCAAATCCTATTGATTTTACTTTGCATTTGCTGTTTCCTTTTTGTAATGTATAAACATGCTGAGGAAGGTTCCCTCTGTACTTTATCTATCATGAAATTGAAAGCCGGTTTCTGATTTTATTTCCCATACTAAGGGCATTTTCTCAGTGCATTCCTACAAAATACAAGAAACTTATGGATATGATCATTTGGATATTTGGTAACACAAATACAGGTGACAACACAATCAAATCCATTATTTTTCACAACTCAAAGTTTTGAATATTGTAGCTTGCTTTATGTCAATTGAAATAGAAATCAATTTAGATAAAAGGTAGTCATTGTAAGCTTAAGCTTATTAAAATGTAATAATATCATATATAACACCATAAATCATCTCGTATTGGTGCACAGTACACACAGGCCAATGTAGGCCGAGGAGGTTTTATGAGAGTGAAAGTGTAATGATAAATCAATGAATTATAAAGCAAAAATGGAAAGATTGAAACATTTTCAAGACAAACAGTTATACTGCAAACTCCATTTGTCCATGAAAAGAGACACAGAACAAGTAAATGTCTGCCACAACATGGAAAACAGTCAGGAAAGCACACTTACTGTATAAATCGAGTGAATGTCCCAGTAAAGGTGAATTTCAAACTTAAAACTTTAAAACTTACTAATCAACCTCACATCACATAATTACCAGCAATGGCTATCTGATGTGCTAAACCTCAATACTACAAAATTTAAGATCCTTTTTAAGATAGATTAATTTTGGTTCTTTGAATATGTGACTGCAGGTTTTGTGTATTTACAAATGTTGTACTTTACATTCAAAAGGTATTTGCTGGAAAAGTTTCATAGAAGCTATTTTCCATTGAATCACCCTTGGATTGGACTATTACAACTGCCATGCACCTGATGGAAGATTTCTTGAGACATTTCAAAGGTAGACTTTAACTGACTCTATAGAAACTGACCTGGTGACCTTCTGACACCAGAAGGTCACAGCGAGCTGGGGCAATTGTTGTGGACCACTGGGATGAAAATGATGTACTACATCCCTTTGATACAGTTATACCTGACACTCAAATAGATGGCCATGGTTATTGAGGAGCAATCATTGTAGCTCCTGGTTATTATTGCAATGGCTCCTTGTCCAGCCATCCTTAACTGCTTCATCAACCCTATCATTCGTTGCATGGAGTGGACTGGTTTGTTAATAGTCCCACCATTTTCAGCTCCATTTACAGACTCCTTTCTTTAAATCCATTCATCGGGTATGGGCATCGCTGGCTAGGCCAGGATTTGTTGCCCTCCCTAATGTCCCAGAGGGCATTTAAGAGCCAATCACGTTGCAGTGGGCCTGGAGTTACTTGTAGGCCAGACCAGATAAGGACGGCAGTTTCCTTCCCTAAAGGAAATGAGTGAGCCAGATGGGTTTTCCCTGACAGTCATCATTAATGTCTTAATTCCTGATTTGTATTCATCTGCCATGGTGGGATTTGAACCCAGATCCCATTACCTGGGTCTCCAAGTTAATGGTCCAGCGATAAAACCACTAAGCCATCTCCTCCTCTCCAGCAATGAAGCAGCTAACCTTGGACAACACCTAAGCTTGAGCCAATATAAGGTATAATGCCACCTAATGAGCAGTCCTATTTAAAAATACATCTGATCTACTGTAGTACAATACCTGCATCATTAAATTCCCCATCATTGACATTCCAGGACCACATAGAAAATATATAGCTGTTTGTTCAGTGTCACTGGGTCAAAATCTTTGAACTCCTTGAACGCCCTCTCTAAGTGCATTGTGGGTGTACCTACAGCACATTGACTGCAGCTCGTCACCTTCTTCTCAAGGGCAAGTGCACGATGACAAAAGCTGATCTACACTATCACACATGATTGATGTATGTTGGCCAACAGTCTTCACTAAATTTGAAAACTTTGCAAAGCTTTGTGGCAACACAGTTGCAAATGCTGACCTCCATGCTGGGCATTTTTAGTATTAGTCTAGTGCACTTTTAAACTCCTCATATTGTTTTCTCATCATATATGAACCCAGCATGGAACATCTAATGGAAGGGTCTGAGGAAAGGTCACCTGACCCAAAACGTTAACTCTGACTTCTCTCCACAGATGTTGCCAGACTTGCTGAGCTTTTTCAGCAATTGCTGTTTTTCTTTCTGATTTCCAGCATCCACAGTTCTTCAGGTTTTTATGGAACTTTGGACTTCTGTCTGGTAACTGCCAGATGTTAATATCACTCTGTCCTATCTTTAAAGACTAAATCATTTGCTTTCAGTGGATATCAACTGCTGTGAATGAACTCTCAATGTAAATGATGAAAGGTTTGATAGTATTATGATGGTTAATTAGGAGGATACAGAGCAGATTTTATTTTTTTTCCCTTCAGTTATCCTCCAGTTATCTTCCTGCTGCTAATTTAGAACACAATACTGATAGTATTCTCAGAAAGATAAACTTATGGCCAGCAGTCAATATAGCAGTGTTTGTATTAAGGCTTCACATCAGGTTATTATGAGACTCCTGGAAGTTTGATTCTGCCTGATAAGTCCTCAGTGCAGTAACACATCTCTTTAGTGAGCTCTGTCATAGATCACTGAAGAATCAAACAGGAAGAGAACAGCATTCCAATTGAAATATTGTAGTTGCTATACCCCCTTTCAGTACAGTAAACTTTGTTTTGGCCCCTTATGAGCCAGCATTCGCAATAAACTGCCAAATTACGTACCACAAATACCACAAAATTTACTGTATTACTCTGTCCAATTATTATAGCTTTTAATTTATTTACCTCAATGAAAATATACATGTTGTTCAATCAAGTGGCCATACGAAATATCAACAGTTGATTCAATTTCTAGTCAATTTCTCATCAAATAACACAATCTCCGAGTAGTCAGTTGAGGGTTGAGTGAGAAGGCTCTCTGCTAGGTTTTATTTAAGACAAAGTTGCAATATTATTTAAGTAATTTATGCAGTAAATAAAGTATAACAGTGATGTGTACACCCCCTGGATTGCATTCCTATTACTTATTGGGTGTTTTTACATTATTTATGTGAACTTCTTAATTATCTGGAATATTTGATCAAGCAGAAACATAGGTTCCCGATAATAAAAAGTTTGCTGCACTGTTGTTTCAGATAGAAGTAGGAGAAAATCAATCTGAAATAGAAAAGTAAAATTTTAGTAAGTTATGGCCTCTGCTTTTTTCACCAGCAGCCCGTTATCCCTTTATTCACAGCTTTCATCCTGCCCGTCAGGTTCACTCCAGTTAAATACAACATTAACTGTGCTACTGTACTTTGAGGTAGCACAGAGTACTTTCAAACCTTTGACACAAAGCACTTCAGTACGCTTGGCATCTGTTTTACTCACAGATATTCCACTACTCCTCAGTCAATTACATGGCTCTTGTGCCCCATCATGTTCATTGTCTTCCTTCCTCAATCTCCTAATTGTATGCACTCTGAATTCTGAACCCTTATCTCTGTCTCTCACACGCGCACACAACATTCAGAGTGCTCCAAGCTTCTCATCTTCAGTCAGCTGCTGCTCAGTACATTTCAAAACACTCCAACATCGTTCTCACTTAAAGTCCTCGACAAGTGTTACCACTTACAATCACTCACTGCAGCCTACTTCCCAATGCTCTCAATATCTTATTGAAGTTATTTTTCTTTCCATCGTAGCAACCAGAATTGCTTCCTGTCTCTCAGGACATAACCCATCTTCTACTTTCTGAAACACTGCAAAGGTTCCAGGGTTCTTAGAATCCTTATATTACAGATAGAAGCCATTCAGCCCAATGGGTCTGCACCAAATCATCCAGATAAGCCTTCCCCATTCCTGTATGGGGCTTTTACTACGGCTAATCCACCTGGTCTGCACATCTCTGGATACTAACGGGGCATTTTTTTGCATAGCCAATCCACCTAACCTGCACATCTTTGGACTGTTGGAGGAAACTGGAGCATCCATGGGAAACCCACACAGACACAGAAAGAGTGTGCAACCTTCACTTAGTCAGTCACCCAAGGCTGGAATTGAATCCAGGTCCCTGACATTGTGAGGCAGCACAGCAGTTCAGGCAGCATCCAAGGAGCAGCGAAATCAATGTTTCGGGCAAAAGCCTTTCATCAGGGCTTTTGCCCGAAATGTCGATTTCGCTGCTCCTTGGATGCTGCCTGAACTGCTGTGCTCTTCCAGCACCACTAATCCAGAATCTGGTTTCCAGCATCTGCAGTCATTGTTTTTACCCCATTGTGAAGCAGCAGTGCTAACCACTGAGCCATAGTATGCATTAACACTAATATAACCAGTATTTCTGGCATAAGGACAATTCCAATACATCAAAGTCGCCTTGTTTACTATTCTGTACCATATTACTATCAAGTCTCTTTACCTTTCACGTTCTATCAGTTTTAGTCTGGGAGGTTTCAGTTAAAATGGGGGAGAGGGGGAATTTTCTCTCTCAGTCTCTCTCTCTCTCTCTCTCTCTCTGTCTCTCACTCTGCCTCTCACAGTATTTCCAGTATTTTTACATTGCTTGTGCTTTCCCTCATGCAGTATGTTCTCTCACGCATGGTACTATTGACACATTTGTGGCACTCAGTCATAACGGGGAGCCACATTTCAACGTAAGCAGGCTTTTACAAGACATTGGCTGACGAGCCATCTTCAGAAACAGAGAAGTCAAAGGAAGGACAAGTTGGAAATGGACAGTGAGTGAAGAAGAGGGAAGAGTAGAACTTGAATATGAAATTGTTGAAATTTTCCAGAATAAGGTGAAAGCAAGGAAGAGCCCCAGTTCAGTCATCAATGCACCAAAAGAAGTAAAGGAGGGAACCTGAGTCAGACCAGAATAAGAAATAATCCAGATATCACATAAAAGGCAGGCATTGTTAAAACGCATTCAGGTTTCCATGGCAACAGCTTTATGTATCAGAGGAAGTGAATCGAACAAAAAGAAAATTTATTCATACAACTATTAAGGCTGTATGTTAGGAGTAGGCCATTTGGCCCATTCAGCCTGCTTCACCATTCAATAATGTCATGTCTCGTCTGATGGCAGCCTTAACTCCACTTTCTTATTTACTCAGTTCAGTGTCCTTTGACTCCTTTGTTAGTCAATGTGGGAATGATTTCAGACTGGCAGAGAGAGAAGGTTGAGGATAGGACCTAATTGGGGCTCCATTCAAGGAAGATGCAGGTGGTTGGATCATGATGGAAACGAGACAGTTAAGGGGCCAGGAAACTGGAAACTGCTAAAAGATCAAGAGGCACCAGATGAGCTGTGAGTCCAATTAAGAAGAGACTGAACGTGGAAGTCCATTCTGTGAGATGAGAACAGGCTCCCTTCAGGTGAACTGGGGTCTTGTTTGTACTTGCTTGAAGTTAATATAATGGACTGATAGCTCATGATTGTTGTCTCCTTTACATTGCAGAAACTAAATCCAACAGGTTCACAGACCATCTTCACTCGGTTTACCAGTGTGAAACTGAGCTTAGGATGACCTATCATTTTAAATCTGTACTCCGCTTCCAATCTTTGTCCTGATTTGCTGCCAACATACAAATGAGCAAGAGTAAACTTCTCAGTCCTTTCCTCCACCATTGAACACAATCATATTTGAGCTGACATTAACCTTTACTCCTGCAGATCCCCTGATAATCTTTCAGCTCCTTGGTAATCAAGAATCTATCAACCACATAAATATTGAAAGATTCCATATCCACAGCCTTTTAAGGAAGGGAATTCCAAAGCCCTCTGAGAGAAAAAAAAACTGTTTAAAAGTCCTCCACTTGGTTTTAAACCATTGCATTGCACTTGGTTTTAAATCATTGCATTGACCTTCAGTAACCATATCTTTTTGATTAGGCACGTTATAAAGAAGGGTCACTCGACCTGAAATGTTAACTCTGATTTCTCTCCACAGATGCTTCCAGACCTGCAGAGCTTTTCCAGCAGTTTCTGTTTTTGTTTCTGATTTACAGCATCCTCAGTTCTTCTGGTTTGTACTTTGCAACATTCTGGGTTCAGCAATAATTTCAACAATTTCAACTCAGAAACACAACTCCCAGTTGGTGAAAATCCTGCTATTGCCATTGCCTCGCTTGTAAATCCTTTTGTTTATCCCTTTACTCCCTCAGTATCATCTCCTTTATGCCTTTCCAGCATCACATCTTTTATCATTTAATCCCTCCTACCATTCGTCCGGTCATGTAGCTTCCCTTTTTTACTTTCCTGGCCTGCTCACATTCCTTAAAACCTGCAACATCTCAAACTTTCCTTGCTTCTGGTGAGGTGTCATTAACTTGAAACATTGGGCTGGATTTTCACCATGGAGGTGGGTGGGAGAAGTTGGAAAACTTCTCAGCCGAGTGAGTCTGCCTCAGGATACAATACTGTCAAAAGGTGGGATTCCTGTCTGAGGGATTCTTAATTAATGGTTGGGCCCATCGCCCTGGAAACAGTTCAGGAACATCCACAGGAGTAGCTCAGCGGCAAGACTAGATGCTTTGAATATCTCTTAGATATTGTCTCACATTTTTAATTTAATATTTGGTCTTCCAGCCCTTATCCTTCACAACCTTATCATTTCAGACACAAGGATAATGTCCCTTCCATTCTAACTCATGCCTCTTTAACCATACCCATGCCCCTCATATCCTCAATTTTCATTCCTGTGCACTCAATTTGCATTCTGTAGAGAACAAATGTGCTCTAGCATAACAATATATGTGTGGAAAAGTTTTTAACAAAATCACTCATTTATTCATAACATTCCTTTTTTTTACTAATGAAACTCTTTAACTACAGAGCTTTTAGTGTCAAGAGGAGCAGGAAAATAGACGTTATCGGGCATAAGCCATTCAACAGGATGCTGCCTGACCTGCTGTGCTTTTCCAGCACGACATTCTAATCTCCAGCATCTGCAGTCCTCGCTGTTTCCTACAGAGCCTTTACGCAGTAAAACCTCATTGTGCAAACTTAGCTGGGAGCTCAGATGCTGAGACAGCTACATCCATAGAAACATTGCTTGATTGACAGATCTTTCTCTTAAAGCTACTTTATCAATCGTATTTATTTGCCTATTTATATAAGACACATGTCAAGTGCTTGTAGTTTCTGTTATTGGTCTTGTAAAAATCTGGAATATTGAAATTACAAAGGGAAAGTTACCATAGTTCCCAAAGGGCAATAAGCTGCGCTCTCATTAGAGACAGACAAGTGGTGGTGGTTTAACCTGAGGGTCATTATACCTTAGAGCGAGGGAACAGGTTGAGAAGGATGGTCCTTCATGATAACCTCAGCCAGTGCTGGAAAGGAACGTGTGCTGTGTTGGCATCACTCTATATCACAAACCAGCCATCCAGCCAACTGAGCCAACTGACTTTCTGAAGCTACAATCAAGCTGCAATAAATACAGTATTTTAAATAAAGTTACAAATGAATTACAGGGTTTTTGAAAGCTTTATACACATAAGACCAAAAGACCATAATGTACAGAAGCAGAAGTAGGCCATTCAGCCCTTCATATCTGCTCCACCATTCAGTAATCCTCCATTCCACCTTCCCGTCTTTTCCCCATAATGATTGATTCCCTTACTGATTAAAAATCTGTCAATCTCAGCCTTGATTTGACTTAGTGACTCATCCAACCTCTACAGATCTCTGTGATGGAGAATACCCTCTGACAGAAAAAAAAAGTATCTGTCTTAAATATGTGACACCCTACTCTGAGTTTATACTGTCTGTCCTAGACTGTCCCATAAGGGGAAGCAACCTTTTATACATCAACCTTATTAAGTTTCTATTAAGATTTTTGTATGTTATAATATGGTTCCTCTCATTCTTTTACACACCAATGAGTACATGCTAACCTACTCAACCTCTTCTCATTAGTCAATCCCTCCATATCCAAGATCAACCTAGGAAAGCTTCTCTGGACTGTCTCCCAATGCCAGCATACCAGTGATACTACAGCATTCACCAGTTGTATTCGAAGTGTACGTTGGATGAATGGTCATCATGGAGTGCCATATGGCGTGGAATGTATGAGGGGTCATTCACAGTGTGTGGAGGGGCATAGGGCTGGTATTGAGGAGGCACAATTAATATCCTTTGAACATAAGGCTGGTACAATTGCAACATTTAAAAGGCATTTGGATGGATACATGAATAGGAAAGGTTTGGAGGGATATGGCTGGTAGGTGGGACTAGATTGGGTTGGGATATCTGGTCGGCATGGACGGGTTGGACCGAAGGGTCTGTTTCCATGCTATACACCTCTATATCTTTCATAATGCTCATTCATCTGAATTATGGTTCCTAATACATTGGAAGAGCTGGGAACCATAAGTCCTTCAAAAGTGAACACAAGCAGTTCATGCATTTTCCATTTTTATTCTAGTGTCCTCAGCCTTCTAGAAACCTCCTCCTCACTTTTTTCTAAAGCCTTGACATCCTTCCTAAAACACGGTGCTCAGAATTATCCAGTATTCCAGCTGAAAGCGACCTGATATGTTGTGAACAGTTAAGATGATGGCCTTGCTTTTGTTCTTGATTCTTTCTGTTATAAAATCAAGGATCTTGTATGCTTCTTGAAAGAGACTTCTCAAATTGCTTCAAAATTTGTATATGTACCATCCCAGCTCCTTCACTTCCTGTGCTCCCTTTAAAATTGTACCATTTAGTTTATGTTGCCTCTCATCTTCTTACTAAAGTGAATCACTTCACAGTTCCCCGAATTAAATTTCATCTGCCATGTGTCTGCCCATTTCGACAATCTGTCTGCATCTTCCTGAAATCTGTTACTGTTCTCTTCAATGTTTACTACATTTCCAAGTTTCGTGTCATCTGCAAACTTTGAAATTATGCCATGTCTAAATCCAAATCCTGATCATTTATACACATCAAAAAAAGTAGCAATGCCAACATTGATCTCTGGGGGGCATATCCACACATTTCCTTCCACTGTGAAAAGCAACTGTTATTCCACACTTCCCTATCCCTGCAGTTATTTTTCCTTTAATGCTATGTCATTAATTTTACTAACAAGTCTACCATACATTCATTTCAACCACAGTTTGAAGATTGCTGCACACATTAACCATGCTTCACTCATCAACCTTCCCAGTTACTTCTGTTGCATGTGTATAATTAAGCAATGTTTGGAATATTGTGGAATAGTCTGGTCACCACATTACCAGAAGGATGTAAAGGCTTTGGAAAGGGTACAGAAACAATTTACCAGGAGGCTGCCTGGTTCGGAGGGTATTAGCTCTGAGGAGAGATTGGACAAACATTGTTTGTTTTCACTTGAACATTGAAGGATGAGGGGCAACCTAATAGATGTTGAGAATAATAGAATGGATAGTCGGTGTCTTTTTCCCAGGTTAGAAATGTCAATTACTAGGGGGCATTGGCTTAAGGTAAAAACGGGTAAGGTTAAAGAAGATGGGAGAGGTAGTTATTTAACACAGAGAGTGGTAAGTGCCTGGAACTTACTGCCAGAGGAAGCGGAGGAGGCAGGTACAATAGCAATGTTTAAAAGGCAGGGAAGATAGAGACATGGACCACATCGAAGCAAAAGGTTTTCCATTCAGAAAGATGTCATGTGTCAACACAATCTTGATGGGCCAAAGGGCCTGTTCCTGTGCTGCACTGTTCTTTGTTCTTGTGATGGTCTTCTACATTAAAGCTGATGGCTCTGGCCACAATGCTACATATTTCAGCATGTTACATTTCATTGAATCAGCACACAACCTATAGTTTCTTCCCACATTCTGCTTTGTGGAAAACACTACAACAATTGCCAAGACCTCCTGCTGCTCTCCGATGAATAGGTTTTCAAGCTAAGGCTGCACTGGCCCCTTTAGTGACTATAAAAAAGATTTCAGTGCTTCTTAAAGAGGACAGCATTTTGACCAATATTTATTCCTCGTTAAATAATTCTACTAGTGGAAAACTTGCTATGCTAACTTCCTCCTTTCTCTAAATTTCAGCAAGTGGTAAAGTATTGCATCAACTTTCCAAGCCTCTTTTGACAGCCAACATGTTCCAGTCCACAAGGTCTACCAACAAGAACAAGAGTAGATTAGATTACATTACAGTGTTGAAACAGGCCCTTCGGCCCAACAAGTCCACACCGACCCGCCGAAGCGAAACCCACCCATACCCCTACATTTACCCCTTACCTAACACTACGGGCAATTTAGCATGGCCAATTCACCTGACCCTGCACATCTTTTGGACTGTGGGAGGAAACCGGAGCACCCGGAGGAAACCCACGCAGACAGGGGGAGAATGTGCAAACTCCACACAGTCAGTCGCCTGAGGCGAGAATTGAACCCGGGTCTCAGGCGCTGTGAGGCAGCAGTGCTAACCACTGTGCCACCGTGCCGCCCACAACAAACACCTGGGAACATTATCGGTTCCCCTCCAACCCATACAACATTCTAATCAGGAAATATATCACTGTTTCTTCATTGTCTTTGGACAAAATTGTGGTGCTTACTACACGGTGCAGAGATATCTATACTGCAGCAATTCAAGAAAGTGTCTCAGCACAACCTTGCCAAAGACAATTAATTATGGGCAATAATGCTAGTGATGACTAAACCAGTGATGACTAAACCCCATATACTAATTACAAAATACTGAAAGTTGTTATGTTAACTTAAACAGAGACAATTTAGTCACCCTGCAGTGTAGGAAAATAACAACTTTTGTGCATTCAATAACATACTGCGTAGTAACATTTATCTCTTCTGAAGATAATCATACTAATCTAGAGCACTATAATTCTATGACATTTTCATCAGTAGCATAAGCAATCATGCATGATTCTTTTCATGCTTTCAAAGAACAGAGAGATATACTAAGGCTTTTGTTGTCCTCTTATTTAAACAATGATAGTGCGCTCCAAGTGTAATTTACTCCTGTTGGGATTACAGAAGTATGGAACATATGTGCAAATACAACTTATTAAAGCAGCGCTAATATGTTATGAAAATGGTAATGTTCTTCTGGTGCGTACAATACTTGATTACTGTAGGGTATGATAATACATTGGATATGTACCTGGGACAAGTCATCTAGAAGATTGGATATTCTGGATTTGTGGAATCAAATCCCTGACCTCAGAGGTAAATTCAGTTCATTCAATAAATTGGGAATAAAGAACTAGTATCAGCTGGTTTTGTGACTCTGAAACTGTCAGAGTGTTAAAAGAAACTCTGGCTCACTTTAAAAATTAACTATCTTTACCCAATTTGGCCTGCATGTGACTTCAGACTCATGACACTGTGGTCTGAAATGACCTGGTGAGTTACAGTTATATTCAAGAAACTAATCACTAGTCAAAACCACCCACCACAATCCCTTCCGTTTCCCTCTCATTCCCCCATTTCATCAGAGTCAACAAATGCTGGCCTTACCAGTGATAACAATGCTCTGTGGATGAATAAAATTAAATACTGCAATGAACCAGGAGTTGTCCAAGTCCCAGGGAGGCAAACAGGATGGCCCCATTTCTGGAGGTCATGCTGGGAGATGGCAAAGAGCCAGGGCATTTTTGACTTGAGTCTGCAAGACGATGTCTATTTGAACAGATTACATCAACCAAGAGTTCATTCTCCTGGATTTAGAAGCGATTTATTTCAAAGAAACATGAATTATGTAAGAACAAAGCAAAGAACCATGGATGCTGGAAATTTGAAACAAAAACAGAAATTGCTGGAGAAACTCAGCAGGTCTGGCAGCACCTGGGCAGAGAAAGCAGAGTCAATGTTTTGGGTCCAGTGACTCTTCATCAGAACAGTTCTGAAGAAGGATTACTGGACCCGAAACATTAACCCTGCTTTCTCCCCAAATATCCTGCCAGACCTGCTGAGTTTCTTTAGCAATGTCTGGTTTTGTTCTGAATTAAACGAGGACATAGAACATAGAACATTACAGCGCAGTACAGGCCCTTCGGCCCTCGATGTTGCTCCACCTGGAAAACCAATCTGAAGCCCATCTAACCAACACTATTCCGTTCTCGTCCATATGCCTAGCCAATGACCATTTAAGTGCATGTAAAGTTGACAAGTCCACAACTGTTGCAGGCAGTGTGTTCCA
Source organism: Chiloscyllium plagiosum (assembly GCF_037043375.1). Classification (NCBI taxonomy): domain Eukaryota; kingdom Metazoa; phylum Chordata; class Chondrichthyes; order Orectolobiformes; family Hemiscylliidae; genus Chiloscyllium; species Chiloscyllium plagiosum. The sequence goes on from NW_028270147.1 coordinate 18,764,964, forward strand.
CACCCCTACTACTCTCTGAGTAAAGAAACTACCTCTGACCATCTGTCCTATATCTATCACCCCTCAATCTAAACCTATGCCTCGTCATTCTAGCCATCACCATCCAAGGAAAAGGCTCTCACTGTTCATTCGATCTAACCCTCTGATTATCTTACATGTCTCAATTAAGTCACCTCACAACCTTCTTCTCTCTAATGAAAACAGCCTTAAGTCCCTCAGCCTTTCCTCATAAGACCTTCCCTCCATACCAGGCAACCTCCTAGTAAATCTCCTCTGAACCCTTTCCATACCTTCCACATCCTTCCTATAATGCGGTAACTAAAGCTGCACGCAATACTTCAAGTGCAGCCGCACCATCAGGACAGTAAGCATGGATATGTTCAGGGAAGGGCCTGGCTGCCGAAATGAGGAAATTACTTGAGGGAGGCTGATGATGGCAGCACATTTGATGTAGTTTACAGAGATTTTAGCTTAACTTTTCGTAAGGCCTCAAATGTAGAGGAAATAAAGATTTACGGAATCCAAAGATAGGTGGGTAGTTGCAACAAACTTGACAAAAAATGAAAGGTTGATGTTGATGGCTGTTTTTGTGATTGGGAGGTAGTTTCTCAGGGTGTTCTGCAGGACTCAGTGTGGGTCCCTTACTTTTCTTGACATCTATCATCAGTTCAGACTTACATCTCAAAAACATGAGTCAGATGTTTGGACCTGACAGAAAGATTGGCGTTTGATCATGAGAAAGAAGGCAGTTGACTGCAGAAAAATGGTCAGTGGCCGGTCATATGACTAAAAAGGTAGCAGATCAAATTCGATCTGGACAAGTGTGGGGCATTGTAATCAGGGTCAAGAAAAGGGCAGAGGAATATACAATAAATACATCACCGAGCATTGTAGAGGAACAGAGAGATCTTGCAGTAAATGTCCACACATAACTGGACATAGATGGACAGTTTGATAAGATGGTTAAAACTGCATATTCCTTTATTAGCTGAGACATACAATATTGTGAGCATGGAAGTTATGCCAGAACTGTATAAGATACTCATTTGACCAGAGCCACAGGATCTTGTACAGTTCTGGTCAACACATTACATGAGCATGTGACTGCACAAAAGACGTTATAGAGATTTATAGGGATGTTGCCTGGAACAGAGAACTTTAACCACAAGGAAAGGTTGGGACAGCTCAGGTTGTTTTCATTGGAATATTGAAGGGTAAAGTATTAATTGCAGTGAATAAATTATGAGGAACCTGGATAAAGCAGTGAGGCAGGATTTATTACCATTAGCAGAGAAGCCAATAACCTGTGAATATGGAATTAACATAATTAACAAAGGGGTTAGAGGGGGATTGAGGTGTTTTTCACCCAGAAGACAGTGGAGGTCATGCACTACAGTCTGAAAGAGTGATGGAGGAAAAAAACTCTCATCACATTAAAAAATGCACTTGGAATGCATTTGAGGTGCCTTAACTATGAGGCTATTAAGAGCTGGAAAATGTGTTTCAGTAAGACGATGCATTTTTGGATGACTCAGATACAATGGGCTGAATGGCCTCCTCTGTGCTGCAAATGTTCTATGTTTGCGCACAAAGTTTCAGCAGCTATAGAGAATCCAACAGCTTCTCATTTTAGTGACTAGCTGATATTTACTTCTTGCCTAGATTTTCATCATCAGCTTTGCTTATTTGATTTCAACGTGGGTTTAATCTACTTGGATTTTGCCTTCCTTAAAATTAGCCGCGATTCAGAGTACAAAATACTGCTCTTTGTGAAGCTGGTATCAGTTTTTATACCTTTGCCATTTATAATAATATTTTTTAATTAGTTACTTGCAGTTAGTGGAACTGTGTATGAAAATTGCAGTTTATTGCTTGTTTACTACACTTTCATTAACCTTAGATATTAATTTCTGTGCAAGCATTTGCTGGAGAAAAAATGTAGGTAATGACACACAACTAAATAGAATTATTTTCCATATTATAAAATAATGTGTTCCATGTTTGCTTTCTTTGAATTTATCTTCAATTTTCTCCTTTCTGTGTGCTAGTGGAATAGATGATTAAACTTCCAGCTAATCTTGTTCTGTTTCTTTTCCAGATGCTTCACATTGTCACTATTGTACCTATTACAGTTGGTTCTGGGTAACTGTATGTATGAAGGTGACTAGTCAGAAAGGAAAGAAATATGAGGGAGCAGAAAGCAAGTCCAGGTGAGCAATTTTTTGTTGAATTCATGCTGAAGATGACCCTCATGATGGGTGAAGCTCACTGGTAAAGATCTATCAACAATCAGACAAAGCTAGAAACACAGATTTATGTCAGAGACTTGACATCTCATATAATGTGTTAATTAGGCACACCTTCTCAGAAAAACAGGACTTTTTGTATGGTCCCAAGACAAGACCATCAAAGAATTTCATGAAAATATGTTTGAAACCCAGTGTTATCCTCACACCACAAATAAAATCAAGGATTGCCATATGATGAAAAAATGGGATTTGATTTCTGGGCATTTCTGGGTATAATGCAGAAGATGTAGGATCAGTTCATTCCAAAAAGGAAGAAAGATCCTAAGGGGAGGCAGGGGTGGCCGTGGCTGATGAGGGAAGTTGAGGACCATATAAAGACAAAAGGGAAATGTATAACATAGCAAAGATGAGTGGGAAATCGGAGGACTGAGAAGCTTTTAAAGAACAACAGAGGATTACTAAAAAGGAAATACGCAAAGAAAAAATAAGGTACGAAGGTAAACTGGCCAAAAATATAAAGGAGGATAGTAAAGGCTTTTTTAGGTAAGTGAAAAGAAAAAAAAAGGTTAAGACTAAAATTGGGCCCTTGAAGACAGAAACGGGTGAATTTATTATGGAAGACATGAGCAACCTCCCAGATGTAATAGTGGCTGAAGGACCTGAACTGAAGGGAATTTATATTTGCCAGGAAATGGTGTTGGAGAGACTGTTAGGTCTGAAGGCTGATAAGTCCCTGGGACCTGATGGTCTGCATCCCAGGGTACTGAAGGAGGTGACTCCTGAAATCGTGGATGCATTGGTGATTATTTTCCAATGTTCTAGGGATCAGTGCTGCGACTGCAGCTTTTTACAATGTACATTAATGATATAGATGAAGGTATTAAAAGTAATATCAGCAAATTTGCTGATGACACAAAGCTGGGTGGCAGGGTGAAATGTGAGAAGGATGTTTGGAGAATACAGGGTGACCTGGACAGGTTAGGTGAGTGATTGGATGCATGGCAGATGCAGTTTAATATGGATAAATGTATGGTTATCCACTTTGGTGGCAAGAACAGGAAGGCAGATTACTACCTAAATAGAGTCAAGTTAGGTAAAGGGGCCGTACAACGAGATCTAGGTGTTCTTGTACATCAGTCAATAAAAGCAAGCATGCAGGTACAGCAGGTAGTGAAGAAAGCTAATAGCATGCTGGCCTTCATAACAAAAGGAGTTGAGTATAGAACCAAAGAGGTCCTTCTGCAGCTGTACACATCCCTAGTGAGACCGCACCTGGAATATTGTGTGCAGTTCTGGTCTCCACATTTGAGGAAAGACATTCTGGCTATTGAGGGAGTGCAGCGTAGGTTCACGAGGTCAATTCCTGGAATGGCAGGATTATCTTACGCTGCTAGATGGGAGCAACTGGGCTTGAATACACTTGCGTTTAGAAGGCTGAGAGAGGATCTGATTGAGACGTATAAGATTATTAAAGGATTGGACACTCTGGAGGCAGGAAGCATGTTTCCACTGATGGGTGAGTCCTGAACCAGTGGACACAGTTTAAAAATAGGCCACTTAGAACAGAGTTGAGGAGAAACGTCTTCACCCAGAGAGTGGTGGCTGTATGGAATGCTCTGCCCCAAAGGCTGTGGAGGCCCAGTCTCTGGATACTTTCAAGAAAGATTTGGATAGAGCTCTTAAGGAAATCAAGGGTTATGGGGATAAGGCAGGAACAGGATACTGATTGAGGATAATCAGCCATGAACATAATGAATGGTGGTGCTTGCTCAAAGGGCAGAATGGCCTACTCCTGCACCTATTGTCTACTGTCTATTGTCTATTTATTCATTCAACATGAACCTAAAACCTTAACTATAAATGGGTATAATCTGATGCCAAAAACAGAAACAAACGTTTCATGTAAATTGAACTGATGCTTATTCAATTGCCTGAGCTGGCTTAAAATGACAGAATTTAAAATTGTGTTAATTTAATTTCTGTTGCTGGAATTTATTCTATTTAGTTTTTTAAAAAGCAAGATAAATAATTTAACATGGTTCTAATTTTATATGTAGACTTTATGGTTATTCCTGGAGCTCCTTATATCTTACCATGTGAGACAGAAAGAGGCTATTTCACTCCTTGAACCTGCTCCACCATTTAGTATGATTAAGATCATGGCTATTGTTATTGTAATTTTGTGCTGATACTATGGCTTTAAGAGGTGTATTGTCCTGGTGTTTTTAGTGTAGAAAAGTTGAGACAGAGGTGTTGTGCAGCCTGCCAAAGACAATAAAGTAAACAGCCTTTGAGGCTTTTGTTAAAAAGTTGGAACAATAGAAGCAGCCTGAATGGGTGGGGTCGAGCTCCCACAGAAACAGGATTTTAGTTTTAGCTTTCAGTAGTCTTGAAGCTGGAATGTGAAAGCTGTTATTCCCCGCTCTGTTACAGATAAAAGCTGGAATTCTCTTCCTGCTGCTCAACTTGCATGTGAGACAATCTATTTTACTGAATTTTGGAGTGTAACAGTTGGAGAAGGCCCATTAGTGGGTGGGGGATTGCAATGTACAATTTCTCAGTAATGCAGAGAACTTGCAAACCTCTTGCCATCAATTGCTCCTGTATTTCTATGTCGAGAATCCGCTCTCAAAGTCCTGACTTCAGTGCTGCACAAAGTTCAATGGCATCACGAACGTGGGTCTCCTGGGTTTTTAAATAACATTCGCGATCTGCAGTGCTAGTACTTTAACCATGACATCAAAACCCATGCCGACACATTGAGGTTTCTGCACACCGCCAGCTATTCAGCTGGTGACAGGTACATCATCAATGCTTAGGGAAATTCTTCCCACTCTCCTGAAAGACACTACTCAGACCCCTTGGCATCATGGTAGCCCACAAACCCACCAACACAGTGAAACAGCAGCTAATGAACTTGAAAGACACAATACAGACAAAAGCAAAACTAATGTCATTTACAAAATACCGTGCAAGAACTGTAACAAACACTACATTGGACAAACAGGCAGAAAACTAGCCACCAGGATACATGAACATCAACTAGCCACAAAAACAGATGACCCCCTCTCACTAGTATCCTTACATACAGATGAGGAAGGACACCACTTTGATAGGGACAAGGTTTGGAGATGCTGGTGTTGAACTGGGGTGTACAAAGTTAAAAATCACACAACACCAGGTTATCGTCCAACAGGTTTAATTGGAAGCACTAGCTTTTGGAGCGACGCTCCTTCATCAGGTGGTTGTGGAGGACACTTTTGTAAGACACAGAATTTATAGCAAAAGTTTACAGTGTGGTGTAACTGAAATATATAACGGCACTTCACAGCAGGCTTGAAAGGTCTCTTCCTGCTCTAGTCCTGTACTTCTTTGCTCATCTCCATCTCTTCCTTTTGTTGAGCTGGTTGATGGAAGCCTGATGGCATGGCCTGTGAACCCACAATGGCCAATTTGTGGAGGATGCAGCAAACCATCTCAAATCACAACCCGTCTCCTGGCGACCACTGGAGGACTCCCCTGAATGGTTTTCACATTGAAGGCATGCTTCAAGATATTGTTGGTGCTCTGCACCAAATAATTAGATTAGATTCCCTACAGTGTGGAAACAGGCCCTTCGACCCAACCAGTCCACACGACCCTCCGAAGAGCAACCCACTCAGACACATTTCCCTCTGACTAATGCACCTAACACTATGGGCAATTTAGCATGGCCAATTCACCTGACCTGCGGGAGGAAACTGGACCACCCGGAGGAAACCCACGCAGACACAGGGAGAACATGCAAACTTCACACAGACAGTCACCCGAGGCAGGAATCGATCCCGGGTCCTTGGTGCTGCGAGGCAGCAGTGCTAACCACTGAGCCACTGTGCTGCCCAAAATAAAGTTGTCAAAGGATAAGCCATGAAGAGTTAGACACCCCAGATGGGACTTGAACCCACAATCCCTAGCTTAGGAGGCTAGTGCCTTATCCATTAGGCCACTGGGGCTATACGCAGTAAGCGGTCCCATTAGCTGCCTAGCTTTCCTCAAGAAGCACTCAATCAGTGCAACAGAGAGCTGTCAGGAGACACACGCAGCCAGGGTTATCCTTTGACATGCCCTAGTTTGACAAGGCAGCTCAAAACAGTTGGGGTCAAAACGTGTGCCTCTGATCTCCAGCGTCTGCAGTCCCCACTTTCCCCGATGAAACAGTTGATCATTGCGGTATATATCGACAGTTTCCCAGTAACTCCTCTCGTGATTGTCTTCGAGAATCATAGAATCAAACAGTACAGAAGATGGCCTTCACCCCATTGGGTCTCCAATAAAAAAATGACTTTAAATCTACAATAGTCCCATTTTCAGCACCTAGCCCAGACCCTTGAATGTTACACCATTTCAACTGCTCATCCAAGTTAAGTGGTGAAGGTGTGAAAGGTTGTGAGGTTTCCTGCCTCAAATACCCTCCCAGACAGCACATTCCAGATTCACACCATCCTCTGGGAGATAACATTTTCCCTTGTATCCCCTCGAAACCTCTAACCTTTTGCCATAAAATTCTGACTCTTCGGTATTGACCTTTCAACTCAGTGGAACATCTGCTTTCCACCCACCTTTCCTTTTCCATAGAATCCCTACAGTATACCATTTGGCCCACCAAGTCCACACTGACCCTCCAAAGAGCATCCCACCCAAGTCCTGACCCTATAATCTGCATTTCCCCTGGCTACTCCGTTAGCCTGCACCATCTCTGGACACTGTGGGCAATTAAGCGTGGCCAATTCATCTAATCTTCACATTTTTGGACTGTGGGAGGAAGCCGAAGCACCCAAAGGAAACCCACGCAGACACAGGGAGAATGTGAAAACTCCACACAGACTGTCATCCAATGCTGGAATTGAACCCAGGTCCCTGGTGCTATGAGGCAACAGTGCTAACTACTGAACCACCGTGCCACCTATTTGCCCCTCATAATCTTGTGCACCTCAATCAGGTCTCCTCTTAGCCTTCTTTAAAGAAAACAATCCAGCTGTCCCTCTTCATAACTAAACTGCTCCGTGCCAAACACATCCCAGTGAATTTCCTCCAGTGTAATCACATCCTTCCTATAGTGCAGGAAGTGCACACAGTAGAGAGTCGTAGAGTTATAGAGATATACAGCACGGAAACAGACCCTTCAGTCCATGCCGACCAGATATCTGAAACAGATCTAGTTCCATTTGCCGACATTTGGCCCATATCCCTCCAAACCCTTCCTATTCATATACCCAGCCAGATGCCTTTTAAATGTTGTTATTGTAACAGCCTCCACCATTACCTCTGGCAGCTCATTCAACACACGCATCATCCTCTGCGTGAAAAAGTTGCCCCTTAGCTCCCTATTAAATCTTTCCCCTTGCACACTAAACATATGCCCTCTAGTCCTGACCAACACAGGGAACAGACCTTGTCTATTTATCCATTCCATGGCCCTCATGATTTTATAAACTTCTATAAGGTCACCCCTCAGCCTCTGACACTCCAGAAAAAACAGCCCCAGCCTATTCAGCCTCTTCCTATAGTTCAAACCTTCCAACCCTTGAACTCTTTCAAGTTTCACATCATCCATCCTATAGAAGAGAGACCAAAACTGCACACAATATTTCAAATGTGGCCTAACCAATGTCCTGTACAGCCACAACATGACGTCCCAACTCATATACTCAATGTTCTGACCAACAAAGGCAAGCATACCAAATACCTTCTTCACTACCCTATCTACATGTGGGTGGCACAGTGGATAGCACTGCTGCCTCACAGCCCTAGGCTCGATTCCAGCCTTGGGCGACTGTCTGTGTGGAGTTTGCACATTCTCCCTGTGTCTGCGTGGGTTTCCTCCCACAGTCCAAAGACGTGCAGGTCAGGTGAATTGGCCATTGTAAAATTGCCCATAGTGCTGGGCGCATTAGTCAGAGGGAAATGGGTCTGGGTGGGTTACTCTTCGGAGGGTCGGTGTGGACTTTTTGGGCCGGAGGGCCTGTTTCCGCACTGTAGGGAATCTAATCTACCTGTGACTCTACGTTCAAGGAACTATGTACCTGCACTCTAAGGTCTCTTTGTTCAACAACACTCCCCATGATCTTACCATTAAGTGTATAAATCCTGCTCTGATTTGCCTTTCCAAAATACAGCACTTTACATTTATCTAAGCTAAACTCCATCTGCCACTCCTCAGCCCATTGCAAGGTCCCATTATACTCTGAGGTAACCTTCTTCGCTGTCCACTACACCTCATATTTTGGTGTCACCTGCAAACTTACTAACTATACCTTCTACATTCACATCCAAGTTATTTGTATAAATGACAAAAACCATTGAACCCAGAACTGATCCTTATGACACACCACTGGTCACAGGCCTCCAGTCTGAAGAGCAACTCTCCTCCACCACCACACTCTGTCTTCTATCTTTAGCCAGTTTTGTATCCAAATGGTAGTTCTCCCTGTATTCCATGTAATCTTGCTCACCATTCTCCCATGAGGAAACTAGTCAAACACCTTACTGAACTGCGTATAGATCACGTCCACCACTTTGCCCTCAAAAATCCTCTTTGTTAGTTCGTCAAAAAACTCTATCAAGTTAGTGAGATGTGAATTCCCACACAGAAAGCCATGTTGACTATCTCTAATTAGTGCTTGTCTTCCCAAATGCATGCAAATCCAGTCCCTCAGAATTCCCTCCAATAACTTGCCCACCACCGATGTCAGGCTCTCTGGTCTATAATACTCCAGCTGTGTCCAAACTGAAGTCCTGTACAGTTCCTCCCTGCTCTTGTAAACCCTGATCAAACCTTGCCTGTCTTATGGAGATTACATCTCTCCTTTTGGATTTTCTCCGTTAGTTTCCCTATCACTGATGTGAGCCTCACTGTTCTGTAATTCCCTGGTACATCAATACCGCCCTTCTTGAAAATTGGAACAACATTAGCTGTCCTCCTCTCCACCAGTCCTCTGGACAGAGAGGAATTCACCACTTGATCAGAGCCCATGTAATTTTCTCCCTTATCTCTCACACAGCAGCCTGGGATAAAGCACATCCAGATCTGAGGAGCTTTCCACTTTTAAACCTGCCAAAACCTCCTCACTCCCTACGTCAAACTGATCAAGAACCTCAAAGTCCTGCTTCCCAAATTCTGTACTTGCATCATCCTTTTCCCAGGTAAAGACAGATGTGAGGTATTCAGTTTACACTCTATCTATGTCATCCAGTTCCAGGCACAAATTGCCCCCTTGGTCTCTCATGGCCCCTACACTTTCCTGGTTATTCTCTTTCCATTGATATGCTTATAGAATATCTTGTGATTCTCCCTAATCTCACCCACCACTATGTTTCATGCCCCTCCTTGCTTTCCTAGTTGCTTCCTTAAGATCCCCCTGTACTTTACATTGGGTCTCTGCTGTTTTGCTCCCATTGTATATATTAAAAGGTGTCTCTTTTCCTTCATCCAAACCTGAATACTCTTAGACACCAAGGGTCCTCTGGAATTGTTGCTCCTACGTTTCCTCCTAAAGGAACATTTGGGTCTGTACACTCACCAATTCTGTTTTGAATCACAATCACTCCCTCCCCCCACCCCCACCCCCACTCCCACCCCCAGCCCTGTTCTGATGTAGATTTACCCTGAAGTATTCATTCCCACTCCATTTTAATAAATAACGGCTTTTCCCCAATCCAAAGCATTTTTGTTGCAGACCTTCTTTCTCCTTTTCCATAACAAACTTAAAACGTACGGTGTTGTGTTTCCTATCACTAGAATCTACTCCCACACTGTCACCTCAAACCTCTCTCCAGCTTCATTCCCCAGAACTAGGTCCAGAACTATACTCTCCCCTGAAAGACTATCTACAAATTGGTATAAAAATCTCTCCTGAATATATTTTTGAGAAATCAGTTCCCTCTACATCTATGACTATCCCAATTCATGTTGGGGAGGTTTAAATTATGATTTCTCCATCATTACACACCTCAGTGAATCATTTACAAATCTGCTGTTATATTCCCCGCTGACTGTTTGGGAATGTATATTACACTCGCAGCAGTGTGACTGCCACCTTTTTATTCCTAAGGTCTACCAACAGAGCCTGATTTGAAGACCCTTCCAAGATACTATCCATCTTTATTGCAGTAACTGACTCCTTAATTAATATTGCAATACCATTTTTACCCCTTCCTCTGTTCTGCCTGAAGATCTTATATTCCGGAATGTGGAGTTACCAGTCCTGACACGTCCTCATCTCCATCTCTGTGAGCATAACAACATCAGAATTCCATATCAATCATACACTGAAATTATCTGCCTTCCCTATAATACTCCTAGCATTTAAGTAGAGACCATCCAACCTTGCCTCACCCCCTTGAAACTCTCTCTCATTTGGTAAAGTATGCTGGGTCCCTATTGTAACCCTATTGTAACTCTGTGACCCCTCCCACTACTGAGCTCGTTTAAAATCCTCCCAACAACTCGGAATCCACCCACAAGGATGTTTATCTGATTCTGGCTCGGGTTCAGGACCCACCTTCCTTAGAAATGGCCCCCATGATCCAGGAATCTGAGCTCTCCCTACTGCACCAAATCTAGAGCCACGCATTCATCTGTTCTATTCTCCTATTTCTGTACTCACTAGCACCGGGTGTCATTCAAGATTCTTCTCTTTAATCTATTGCCTAACTCCTTGATACAAGACTCATTCTGCCTATTTCAGTGATACTCAGGTGAACCACAATCTGTCTTATTGTCCTCCCCCTTTAGGATGCCCATAAAACTGCTCAGTGGTGTTCGTGACTGGCACCTGAGAAGCAGCACATCATCCTGGAGTCATGTCTGTAGCCACAGAAATGGCTGTCTGGTTCCCCTAACGAACAAACTCTGTATCAGGATTGTTCCTGCTTTCTTCTTCCGCCCCTCATGTACAGTCAGGCTGCTTGTGGTGCCAGAAACCTGGCTCTGTCTGCACTCTGTTGAGGTAGCAGTGCCTTCCTCAGCTTCCAGAATGGGTACCCGATTTTGGGGGTGGGGCCATGGGGGGGACTACCTGCCTGTTTCTCTTTGACTGCCTGGCGGACAACCATTCCCTTCTTTCCTCCACTGCCTTGAGCCGCAGTGGGACCATCTCACTAAACAGTGCTATCCATGTAACCCTCAGCCTCGCTGCTGTGCTGCACGGTCTCCAAACTCCACTCAAGCTCTGAAACCTGGAACTCAAGTTTCTGTACAAAGTATAAAGTGACAATGTAGTGTGAGAATGATTAGGGTCATAGGTAGCTGCAGCATAATAATCAAAAGGTATAATTAACCAATGAAATAATCATGTTGCAAAAGTTATTTTATATTCTTTGTCCAAGTCTAGGAGGAAGAATGAACATTAGTTAGTTAGTTGAATATTTACCCCCAGCTGTTATAGCGAGCTGAGTGATTTTCGGAAAGCACAATGGTGTTCAATTTGAAATGGAGTAAATTGGCAGAGTTTAATTTGGTGGTATTTTGAGGACTATAAAAGTGTCAAATTGAATCCCTCATTAATTTCCAGCTAGGACACATACTTCTTCACCATCATTAACTAACACAAGCATAGATGAAAAAGATACCATCATGGATTCGTACACATCTTTTGTCAATTTGTAGCTGAAGGAGCAGTAAGTTGTCTAACCTTAAATAGGTTATTTTTTTCCTTAACACTTTTTTATTTTAATGAGATTACACTTTGTCACAGTCTTGAATTCTGATGGTTAGACAGCTATATTAAATTGCTAAAAAAAAAGCAGCTTGGAAAGCTTCTCCACAATAAAGCTGCTGCTTTTTATGTATTCAACCTTTTTGTAAATTCCTTAAATTATTGATGCAAGTGTCAGCTACTGTCAAAACATGCGTAACAATGTGAACAGTAGACAACTGTCAATTCTACCACTGAGTCTCGTGTCTTGTGTATAGCTCGCTTAAAAAATAATTTGAAGATTAGAGGTTGCAACAACAAAAAGTAGAATGAACTCAGTATTCCAAGAGGCATCCTCCAACTCTTCATGATAGGAAATGTACAGCTATTTATGAGGAAGTAATTATTTCTATGCATGTTGCAAGAGCACTGAAATTGAATGAACCTTTTCATCAATAAATGAATTATACTTAGAAGTGTCAGAATAAAGATATTTTAATTACTATCCAGTTCAACTGGTCTATTTTGTGCAATGACATAACCACTAAATGAAGACAGATTGATGTTCTATGCCCACATGCAGGTGAAAACTGTGATCTGATGATATTAGATTAGATTAGATTACTTACAGTGTGGAAACAGTCTTTTATCCATCCCCTTCTAACTGTGTCCCTTTTTTACGTCCTTCGTTCTGAATGCAAGTAAATGTGCATTTGCAATGGAAACAGGTTTACCATGTCTGTTCAAGAGCATCATCAACCAGGCTTGAAATGAATTGGAATAGATGTGGGACAAATAGGCTACTCTGCCAGAAACAAATTTATTCAATAGGGCCCTGATATTATTTTCATATTTTCTCTTCCTACTGATGTTTCATGCTAATCAAAAGACAGACTTACATTTATATAGAGTTTTTCATGGATACTGGATGTCAAAATGTGTTTTCTGCCAGAGGAAGTACTTTCAAATTGTCATGACTTACTGTCATTTACAAAATAAGTGACCATGCATGCAAACAAATTACAACTCAAGATAATTCAAGCTTATTACTTAAAAATGCGCCTGCATCGCCCATCATGATCTGATGAGGCAGAGTGAGGGGTGGGGTGGTCGAATCTTTTGACCCCACCTTCGAATGCAAAACATACTTCCTTTGTCCCTTCTGGGGCGTAGCTATCTCACACTATAATTAAAACAGAATCCTTGTCAAAGTAAAGGAGTTAATTACAAGATTTCCCTGAGTGAAAGAAAGAGGAATTTCATTAGTTATTAACCTTGAGGACAATATAGTCCCAAAAAATCGCAGCAAAGTTGATTGGTGTGTGTCAGGGTGATGTGAAAGTCCCCACACTCTAACTCGGTGAGAATTATTCGGAAAGTTGAAATCTCCTCAGTGTATTTACTCTCCACAACCCTTTGAAACAAATCCCCAATTCTAAGTTAGGGATGGAAATTCCAGAGTGTTCCATCTTCCTGATGCTGAATAGTTACATAGGAGAAACAGAGGATTAGAAACCTATTCCATCTCTTGATTAACTATTACATGAACCTCAGCCTCGCCATTAAGCCCCCACAGATATAACATCCCCCAAATCCATCTCCATCACATTTTGACCCTCCATCTCCAACCTCGACTATTCCTTCTGCATCTAAAACACTCCTCCAGGTCTCACCTTCTCCCCCAGCGCCCACACCTCCACCCCCTCCAATAACAGGATCCAAATTCCATCCCCAGAACTGACCCCTCCAACGCAAAACTCAACACACTCCCCAACTCATTGGCACACTCCCAATCCAGTCCTGGTGGTCACGCCATACCCCTCAAAGCTCACTCAAACCCAACACACCCCTGACCCGAAGTTTTGGTCGACCATAACTGTCATTCTAGTCCTTTAGACCCCTCTCCCACCTACCCTCATAGTCCACTACCATCTGGCATCCTATCCCAACCACCTCACCACCGTATCCCTCCACAACCTGGCTCCCTATTCCCCTACCTTCCGACTCAGCTGTGACACCACATGTACGATTCCCTTCCCTTAGTTTTTTAAAGAGGCCACAGGAGCCTGAAATTGCAGAACACTGCACATTCTGCTAAAAAGCTGGATTTAATCACATTGCTGATTTCCCAGTTTGTGTGGATCATTGGATTGCCCAAGACAGCTTCAAAAGGCTGCTGGTAATCGATGGGGGAAATCTCATTTAAATGTGAATGCCTATTTTTTTGCAAATTGGAAATTTCTTTTGAATCCTGATTGCAAAATCTGGGCTGACAAAATGTTACACTTAACACTCCACAAAAGTATTCATAAAGTATAAACAGGTAAGAGTGTCTAGTACAACAAGGAAATTCAAGAATAAATAATTTAATAAGTTCTCGGAGGCCTTGAATTGTTTTAGTTGAACTTGAGATTATAGCTGCAGAGAATTTTGCAAAATTCTCGAAGTTCTTGGCAAGTGGATGTTTCTCTGATTTGTTTCAGTACCAGTGTTGGCTTTCCAGATGTTGAGGAGAAAGCAGGGAGGGAGGGGTAGAGTGATAGAAAAAGGGTGTGCCGTACATTTTATTTGAAATTTAGTTTTGTTTCTCTCTAGTCTTTGCCTGAAAGAGTTCAGTTGTGTATTCCCATGATTAGTATCATTGTTTCTCCTAAACTAGATAAGCCGTACAGGACTTTTGTCTCACAACACAAAACATCCACATAGGAGGAACTCAAACTAGGAGACTAGATATCTTCGCCCTTAGAATCATGGAGTCATAGAGATGTACAGCACAGAAACAGACCCTTCAGTCCAACTCATCCATGCTGACCAGATATCCTAACCCAATCTAGTCCCACCTGCCAGGACCCGGCCCATATCCCTCCAAACCCTTCCTGTTCATATATCCATCCAGATGCCTTTTAAATGTTGCAATTGTACCAGCCTCCACCACTTCCTCTGGCAGCTCATTCCACACACGCACCATCCTCTGTGTGAAAAAGTTGCCTCTTAGGTCTCTTTTATATCTTTCCCCTCTCACCCTAAACCTATGCCCTCTAGTTCTGGACTCCCCCACCCCAGGGAAAAGACCTTGTCTATTTACCCTATCCATGCCCCTCATGATTTTACAAACCTCTGTAAGGTCACCCCTCAGCCTCCGACACTCCAGGGAAAACAGCCCCAGCTTATTCAACCTCTCCCTATAGCTCAAGTCCTCCAACTCTGGCAACATTCTAGTAAATCTTTTCTGAACCCTTTCAAGTATTACAACATCTTTCTGATAGGAAGGAGACCAGAATTGCACACAATATTCCAACAGTGGCCTAACCAATGTCCTGTAGAGCCTCAACATGACCTCCCAACTCCTTTACTCAATACTCTGACCAATAAAGGAAAGTATACCAAATGCCTTCTTCATTATCCTATCTACCTGCGACTCCACTTTTAAGGAGATATGAACCTACACACCAAGGTCTCTTTGTTCAGCAACACTCCCTAGGATCTTACCATTAAGTGCATAAGTCCTGCTAAGATTTGCTTTCCCAAAATGCAGCACCTCACATTTATCTAAATTAAACTCCATCTGCCACTCCTCAGCCCATTGGCCTATCTGATCAAGATCCTAATGAAATCCAAGGTAACCTTCTTTGCTGTCCACTGCACCTCCAATTTTGGTGTCATCTGCAAACTTACTAACTATGCCTCTCATGCTCACATCCAAATCATTTATATAAATGATGAAAGGTAGTGGACCCAGCACCGATCCTTGTGGCACTCCATTGGTCATAAGCCTCCAGTCTGAAAAACAACCCTCCACTACCACCCTCTGTATTCTACCTTTGAGCCAGTTCTGTATCCAAATGGCTAGCTCTCCCTATATTTCATGAGATCTAACCTTGTTAACCAGTCTCCCATGGGGAACCTTGTTGAATGCCTTACTGAGGTCTACATAGATCACATCTACTGCTCTGCCCTCATCAATCCCCTTTGTTAATTTCTCAAAAAACTCAAGCAATTTTGTGAGACATGATTTTCCACGCACAAAGCCATGTTGCCTATCCCTAATCAGTCCTTGCCTTTCCAAATACATGTAAATCCTGTCCCTCAGGATTCTTCCAACACTTTTCCATCACTGAGGTCAGGCTCACTGGTCTATAGTTCCCTGGCTTGTCCTTACCACCACGTTAGCCAACCTTCAGTCTTCTGTTAGCTCACCGACAAGTTGGACGGAAGAGTCTGTTTCTGTGCTGTACATCTCTATGACTCTATGACTCTAAGGGTTAAGATATCTAGTCTCCTAGTTTGAGTTCCTCCTTAGTGGAAGTTTTGTGTTGTGAGACAAATCGATAATACAAATATCTTTAGCTTCCCACAGAGTTCTAGGGTACACCTGATCAGGTCCTGGGGATTTATGCACTTTAATGTGTTTCAAGACATCCAGCACTTGCTCCTCTGTAATATGGACATTTTTCAAGATGTCACCATCTATTTCCCTACATTCTATATCTTCCATGTCCTTCTCCACAGCAAACACTGATGCAAAATACTCGTTTAGTATCTCCTCCATCTCTTGCGCCTCCACACAAAGGCCACCTTGCTGATCTTTGAGTGCCTTGACTGAATGCCTTTAATAAGATACTAATTTCAACTCAAATTGTCTTTGTTTAGCTCACATTGATTTCATGAGCTTGGCGCAACATGGTCAGGTGACCACTTAAGGCAATGCTTTTTCCCCTTTTAAAACCATTTTAATCCATGAAAGGTCTCAAGTATTAAAACCAGATGATGGAAGTTAAAAATTGGTCACCCTGATTTTATCATTTTTGTGGCATTACCATTATTGCCTATTTGTTCAGGAGATTACCTTCATCTGCTTACATACCATCAGGTAATAAATGACAGGTTCAGTAAATGCATTTTAAAGCATTGGAGTTGGTATTTCTTTGACCAATAATTAATTGTGGGGCAATTGGAAACATTTGTGCAAAAGAGGAATAAAGTTTTGCTTTTTATCACTTCTGTGGAGGACTTAAGGATGTCAAATTAAGTTTGTCATATAAATGCTAATTGCTGTTGTTAAAACCAGAAAGACAGTAACTTAAATAGACTATGTCTGCTGAACAGTTCACCAGTCAAGTATGAATTCACACCAAATGGGCCAACAGCCCCAAAATAAATTTGCTAAATGTGCAAAAGAGTCATATTCTTTATATGCTTCTTAGAATGGATTAAAGGTTCTTTCAGTAACTACATTTCAAAATTGGTTAGAAAGTACTTTCAAGCATTCGAGGTCTCAAAATACTATATTTCAAATGCAAGTCTTCCATTTCCTTCCATATCAAAAATTAGAAAGGGGCTTAGTTGACTTGAAATGGTTATTTCATTTTGAACTGAAGGTGAAGTTTTTTATTATAATAAATCATGACAAGTTGCCTTAAAATACATGAATGTACAGTACCGAGGTTTAAACAACCCATAGGGTCTGAAGAGGAACAGTATAATTCTCTGTCTTGTGAAAGTCCTCAACGAGTTGTTGATCAGACTTAATCTCCATATCAATGAAGCCCAGTCTGCCTTTGGCCTAGGTCTCAATAATCAGGACCAATCCCTGGGATATTGGACTTTGGAAGCAAAGAACTGATATTAAGACAGCCACATGAGCAAAGACACAATGTCAGGCTGAAAAAAAGGCAACTTTCTCTTTGTCAGAAGATATTAACAGAGTGGTTCGAAAATAAATTTGACAGTGTCAAAGGTAAGCCAAGAGGAAGAGAGATTACTACCTGCTGTAGCCAAACAAACTAGAAACAATTTATCACAAATAGCTTTTTTATCAACCTTGTGAAATTGTCTCAAAATGACTTGAGAGAAAGATCGAACCTTGCTATCCAATGTTAACCAAGTATCCCCCAAATTCAGGACCAAAACCAGTCAAATCACTGGAGGAAACAGGCACCAACAAATCATTGCCTCAGACTCATATGCCTAGTGTACTCTGTATGTCAGAAATGACACAATAAGCAATTGTATTAAGGAGTCCTTTATACTTGGGAACAAGACATTTTTTCAATTCATGTGTAATATGGATGTGCGCATCACTGACAATGTCATCATTTATTGCCCTTAATTTCCCTTGAGAGAGTTTGACTTGTTAGGGCATTTCAGAGGGCAGTTAAACACATTGAAATAAGACTATAAGACATAGGAGCCCAGGTAGGCCATTCAATCCATCACCTCTGGTCTGCCATTCGGTGTGATCATGGCGGATCTGATAATCCTCAACTCCATTTTCCTGCCTTTGCCCCATTACACTTAATTCCCTTACTGATTAAATCTCAGCCTTCACAATGCCAGCCTTGTCAACCCTCAGCAGTAAAGACTTCCACAGATCCACTACTCTCTGTGAGAAGAAATCCCTCCTCATCCCTGTCTTTGACTCTCCCACATTTACCCTCTCAATCCCACAAAGAATCCTGTATGTTTCAATAAGGTTTCCTCCCATTTTTCTAAACATCAATGAGTAAATGCTCAATCTCTTACTGAACCTCCTCTCAGAAGAAGCCCCTATTTACCCAGATCAGCTTGCTCTGCACTGCCTCCAATGCCTGTAGATCTTCCCTTGGAAAAGGGGCCCAAAACTGTTCACAGTAGATCTGACTAAAGCCTTGTACAGTTTTAAAAAGACTTGCATATTTTTAGATTCCACTCTCCTTGACACAAAAGTTGAAAAATGTGGTGCTGGAGAAACACAGCAGGCCAGGCAGCATCCGAGGAGCAGGAGAATTGACGTTTCGGGCATTAGCTCTTCTTCAGGAATGAGGCTGCTGTGCCAAGCGGGCCGAGATAAAAGGTAGGGGGGAAGGAATTTGGGGGAGGGGCGCTGGGAATACGATAGGTGGAAGGAGGTGAGGGTGAGGGTGATAGACCGGAGAGGGGGTGAGGGCGGAGATGTCGGGAAGAAGATTGCAGGTCAAGAGGGCGGTAGCTTTCTGCAGTCTTCCTTCATTTAAATATTACGCAACTATTCCTCCTGCCAAAGTACATAATCTCATATTTTCATACATTATATTCCATCAGCCAGGATTTTGTCCACCCATTTAACCTATTAGCACTGCTGACTCAGAGTGCCAGGACATGGGGTTGATTCTACCCTCAGCCTATGTGGAGTTTGCACATTTTCCCTGTGTCTGCGTGGGTTTTCTCCAGGTGCTCCAGTCTCCTCCCAGTGTCCAAAGATGTGCAGGTCAGGTAGATTGACCAAGCTAAATTGCCCATAGTATTCAGGTTAGGAGGATTAGCCATGGTTAATGCAGGGTTACAGGAATAGGTTGGGGGCTGGGTCTAGATGGGATGCTCTTCGGAGGGTTAGTGCAGACATGATGGGTTGAATGGCCTCAAACTGCACTGTTGGAATTCTATGATTTCATCTAAATCACTGTTTGAGTCATCCTCAGCATTTACCTCTGCCCCTATTTTTGCATTATCTACAAACTTGCAAAATACGTTCATTTCCATCATCTAATCATTAATATATGTTGTAACTAATTGTGGTCTCCAGCACTGATCCCTGTGGCACCCCACTAGTTATAGTTTGCCATCCTGAAATCACCTGACTCCCTACCATTATCCAACAATCTGTTATCTGTTAATGAGCCAATCCACTATCCTTGCCAGCATATCACCCACATAACTTCCTAGTTCCCCATCACTATTTCTCCAGTCTCATTCTATAAGTGACCTCTGTTTACTTTGGCCGCTCTCTTTCTTTTTACTGGTCTTAGTGTCAATTCTTATATTATTTGACAGTTCACCCTCAAAGATTATTTTCGCCCTCCTGTTTTTGGTCACCTTTGTTAGTTTTACAACTTTTCCAGTTCTCTAGTTTGCCGCAAGTATTTCCCATGCTGTATGATTTCTCTTTTAATTGGATTATAATAAATAAGAAGAGGAGCAGGCCATTCAGCCTCTCAAGCCTTTTCCAAGAGGATTATGGCTGATCCAATATTTCTTACGTCCACTTTCTTGCCCTTTCCCTTTAACCCTTGATTCCCTGAATAATCAAGATTCTGTCTCTCTCAGCCTTAAGTATACAAAAGGACTCTGCCCCCACAGCTCTCTGTGGTAAGGAAGTCCAAAACTCAAAACTCCTCGTGAGAAGAAATTCCACCTCGTCTCAGTAGTAAATTGGCTCCCTTTTATTCTGAGAATCTGCCTCTGGTTCTTTCATTCTTCTAAAAATCAATGAGTAGGATCTCACTTATTTACCCTTTGATCATGAAACAATCCCCCTATTTGAGAGGGTCATAGAGTCAAAGAGATGTACAACACGGAAACAGACCCTTCGGTCCAACTCGTCCATGCTGACCAGATATCCCAACCTAATCTAGCCCCACTTGCCAGCACCAAGCCTTATCCCTCCAAACCCTTTCTATTCATATACCCATCCGGATGCTTTTAAATGTTGCAATTGTACCAACCTCCACCGGTTCCTCTGGCAGTCCACCCTCTGCGTGCAAATGTCGCCCTTTAGGTCTCTTTAATATCTTTCCCCTCTTACCCTAAACCTATGCCCTCTAGTTCTGAACTCCCCCATCCCAGGAAAAAGACCTTGTCCATTTACCCTATTGTGGTTAGTTTATCCCCTTCCCAGAATATTTATTGTACTTTTAGATATATCTTTGTTGTGAGTCATAAATTCTATCGCGTTGTGATCTCTGTTTCCGAGAGGATCTTTTGCTCGGTGATAACTTATTAAACCGGTCTCATTACATATGTGGTTAGCACTGCTGCCTCGCAGCGCCAGAGACCCGGGTTCAATTCCCGACTCAGGCGACTGACTGTGTGGAGTTTGCACATTCTCCCCGTGTCTGCGTGGGTTTCCTCCGGGTGCTCCGGTTTCCTCCCACAGTCACAAAGATGTGCAGGTTAGGTGAATTGGCCATACTAAATTGCCCGTAGTGTTAGGTAAGGGGTAAATGTAGGGGTATGGGTGGGTTTCGCTTAAAAAAAGTGGGCGGCACGGTGGCCCAGTGGTTAGCACTGCTGCCTCACAGCGCCTGTAGACCCGGGTTCAATTCCCGACTCAGGCGACTGACTGTGTGGAGTTTGCACATTCTCCCCGTGTCGGCGTGGGTTTCCTCCGGGTGCTCCGGTTTCCTCCCACAGTCCAAAGATGTGCGGGTCAGGTGAATTGGCCATGCTAAATTGCCCGTAGTGCTAGGTTAAAGGGGTGGATGTAGGGGTATGGGTGGGTTGCACTTCGGCGGGTCGGTGTGGACTTGTTGGGCCGAAGGGCCTGTTTCCACACTGTAAGTAATCTATCTATCTAATCTATCTAATCATATTACCAAATGAAATACAGCTTGATCCACAACATGTTCTAAGAAAAAAGATGAGAGCCATGAACACAAACTAAAGACCTTACTTTTACTTTAAAGTCTAGAATTACCTACCTGTTCATTAATCAATTGCTTTCCCTGCACACATATCATGTTGCAGATTGTGATGTTACTCTGCTGCCAGTTGTCATTGGGTCATAGAGATGTACAACATGGAAATAAACTCTTCAGTCCAACTCATCCATGCCGACCAGATATCCTAGATTAATCTAATCATATTTGCCACACATAGCCAATTTCCCTCTAAACCCTTCCTATTCATATGCCCATCCGGATGCCTTTTAAATGTTATAATTGTACCAGTGTCCACCATTTCCACTGGTAGCTCATTCCTTACACACACTGCCTTCTGCATAAAAAAGTCACCCCTTAGGTCCTTTTTAAATCTTTCCCCTCTTACTCTAAACCTATGCCCTCTAGTTCTGGACTTCCCCAACCGAAAGAAAAGACCTTGTCTATTTATCCTATCCATGCCCCTCAAGATTTTACAAACCTCTGTAAGATCACAACTGGAATACAACACCTTGCACTTGCCTTTAAACTAGACAAAAGTTAGGGTCTAGTCTACCTCCTTGATATGTTTGAAAGTGGTTTGGTCATGACTTTATAAACCTCTATAAGGTCACCCCTCAGCCTCTAATGCTCCAGGGAAAACAGCCCCAGCCTATTCAGCCTCTCTCTACAGCTCAAGCCCTCCAACCCTGGTAGCATCCTTGTAAATCTTTTATGAACCCTTTCAAGTTTCGCAACGTCCTTCCGAAAGAAGGAAGACCAGAACTGCACACAATATTCCAAAAGCAGCCAAACAAATGTCCTGTACATCTCTCAATCCATGACTTTCATCCTCTCAGCTCAACTCTTGCTCAAAATAGTATATTTTAATTCTTTGGAAATGCATAGAACTTAATTACTTACCAAAGACTCACCAATTAACCAGCTTATACACCTGTAGCAAAGCTGTAAAACTTGAGGCAAAAGCATCCCAGCCTTTCTTCCCATGCACTTCCTGAAGCAGTCAACTCTGGCATGCTATTCTAAGTCACACTCAAGTGCTAAATCACCAATACATTGCCCTCATATATATGCTCCTAACAAAACAGCTCTGTCTTCATCACAAAATGATTATCCAATTTCAGCACTCATTCTTAATTAAGCTACCCTTTTCTTGGAGGTCTTGAGAAAACCTTGCTTGAGGCTGGCAAATATAGTATTTAAACTGTTGCTCTCAGCTACAAATTACAAATTAAATTAGGTTTGTACAAGATGAAAATTTTCATTTTCTGAACCAATAATGCATATACTCAATCCTAAGAAGTCTGCATGTCTGAACTAATTTGCAAGTTAGACCAGCTAAGGATTTCAGCTTTTCTCCTATAATGACATGGGTAAACCATACTGATTTTAACAAAAATTGGCCAGTTTGCAAAAGGCAGCTTTTAATTGCAGGTTTATTTAATTAACAGAGCTTAAATTCCCCAGCTACTGTGGAAGCTCTGGTATGCATCGAGATCAATAGCCCAGACATCCAGTCTACTTGTTTTTAGTCTATCCACTTGTGGGCCATGGGCATTGCTGGCTGGCCAGCATTTATTGCCAGTCCCTACTTGTCCTTGAGCAGGAGGTGGGGAGCTGCCTTTTTGAACCGCTGCAGTCCACCTGCTATAGGTTGGCCCACCATGCTCTTAAGGAGGGAATTCCAAGATTTTGACCCAGCGACAATGATGGAATAGTTATATATCTCCAAATTGGCATGGTGGGTGGTTTGGAGAGGAAATTGCAGATGGTGGTGTTTTCACATATCTATTACCCTGGTCCTTTGAGATGATAGCGATCATGGGTTTGGAAGATGCTGTTGAAGAGACTTTGATGAATTTCTTCAGTGTATCATGTAGCTACTATACACAATTGCTACTGAGCATCAGTGCTGGAAAGAGTGAACACAATGGGCGTGATGCCAATAAGCCCTGCATGGAGTCAAGCTTCTAGTGTGTTGTTGGAGCTGCACCCATCCAGGCAAATGGAGAGTATTCCATCACTCCTGACTTGTGCCTAGGAGATGGTGGATAAGCTTTGGGGAGTCAGGGGGTGAATTACTCACTGAAATATTCCTGGTCTCAGTCTTGCTCTTGTAACTACTTCCTTCAGGCTCTATGTAAATCATGACCACAAAGTAGATTTAAACACTAAAGCAATGGAACAGGAATAATTTCAAACAGTTATTTAGACGTACAAATCTTGAGAATTGCTGAAAAAGGCACAGATTGGTAAAGTGTTTCATCTTGCACTCATCAGGACAATTCACAAGAATATCAATAAAGAGAAATAAATAAATCCTTACTCTGTATAAGAGGAGAGTTCTAATTGGTTGACAATCTATTACAGTTTTTCCTGCCAATTGTTGATTTCAATTTTTCTGGGCCACATCCTGATCACATCCCATCCCTTTCAAATTGTTGTTCCCCTAGGTAATTATTTTTACATTAGGTAGTTTGTTAATTCCCCTGAGAGACACAGGCATCACTGGCTGGCCAGCACTTATTGCCTATCTTTACTTATTGCTCCTTGTCCTGCTCCAGTGTTACCTTAATCTTTGTGATAGAATGATCAAAAAAATGGCCCTAAATATTCGCCAAATAATACTAGATCCAATTAAGTTACTTCATCTGGATGAAAGGGATGAAACAGAAAAAGATGTACACAATAGATGTCAGGTCAACAATATAAGGGAGAGTTTGGCTGAGTTTAGAATGTTCAAAGGGGAAGTAAGAAAAAAAATGAGAAGCAAATATGAGCAAACTAGCAGCTTTTATAAAATAGAAATCACAGGGCTATTTATGTAGTAAAAGTGTAGAAGCAGCATAGGGCTGTTTAGGGATAGGACAACGAATGGAATTTACACACACAGGCAAGAATTATTGAAATACTAAATGTAGACAATAGACAATAGGTGCAAGAGTAGGCCATTCTGCCCTTCGAGCCTGCACCACCATTCAATATGATCATGGCTGATCATCCTTAATCAGTATCCTGTTCCTGCCTTATCTCCATAACCCTTGATTCCACTATCCTTGAGAGCTCTATCCAACTCTTTCTTAAATGAATCCAGAAACTTGGCCTCCACTGCCCTCTGGGGCAGAGCATTCCACACAGCCACCACTCTCTGGGTGAAGAAGTTTCTCCTCATCTCTGTCCTAAATGGTCTACCCCTTATTTTTAAGCTGTGTCCTCTGGTTCGGCACTCACCCATCAGCGGAAACATGTTTCCTGTCTCCAGAGTGTCCAATCCTTTAATAATCTTATATGTCTCAATCAGATCCTCTCTGATTGAGACATATAAGGGTATACAAGCCCAGTCGCTCCAGTCTTTCAGTGTAAGATAATCCCGGCATTCCAGGAATTGACCTCGTGAACCTACGCTGCACTCCCTCAATAGCCAGAATGTCTTTCCTCAAATGTGGAGACCAGAACTGCACACAATACTCCAGGTGCGGTCTCACCAGGGCCCTGTACAGCTGCAGAAGAACCTCTTTGCTTCTATACTCAATCCCTCTTGTTATGAAGGCCAGCATGTTATTAGCCTTCTTCACTACCTGTTGTACCTGCATGCTTACCTTCATTGACTGGTGTACAAGAACACCCAGATTTCTCTGTACTGCCCCTTTACCTAAATTGATTCCATTTAGGTAGTAATCTGCCTTCCTGTTCTTGCCACCAAAGTGGATAACCATACGTTTATCCACATTAAACTGCATCTGCCATGCATCTGACCACTCACCTAACTTGTCCAGGTCACCCTGTAATCTCCTATCATCCTCATCACATTTCACCCTGCCACCCAGCTTAGTATCATCAGCAAATTTGCTAATACCGTCTTTTATATCATTAACATATATTATAAAAAGCTGCGGTCCCAGTACTAATCCCTGTGGTACCCCACTGGTCACTGTGTTGCTGGAAAAGCGCAGCAGGTCAGGCAGCATCCAGGGAACAGGAGAATCGACGTTTCGGGCATAAGCCCTTCTTCAGGAATGAGGAAAGTTTGTCCAGCAGGCTAAGATAAAAGGTAGGGAGGAGGGACTTGGGGGAGGGGTGTCGGAAATGTGATAGGTGGAAAGAGGTCAAGGTGAGGGTGATAGGTCAGACTGGGGTGGGGGCGGAGAGGTCAGGAAGAAGATTGCAGGTTAGAAAGGGGGTGCTGAATTTGATGGATTTGACTGAGACAAGGTGGGGGGAGGGGAAATGAGGAAACTGGTAAAATCCGATTTCATCCCTTGTGGTTGGAGGGTTCCTAGGTGGAAGATGAGGCGCTCTTCCTCCAACCGTCGTTTTGTTGTGGTCTGGCGATGGAGGAGTCCAAAGACCTGCATATCCTTGGTGGAGTGGGAGGGGGAGTTGAAATGTTGAGCCACAGGATGGTTGGGTTGGTTGGTCCGGGTGTCCCAGAGGTGTTCTCTGAAACGCTCCGCAACTAGCCGGCCTGTCTCCCCAATATAGAGGAGGCCACATCGGGTGCAGAGGATGCAATAGATGATGTGTGTGGAGGTGCAGGTTCACCTCCACACACATCATCTATTGCATCCTCTGCACCCGATGTGGCCTCCTCTATATTAGGGAGACAGGCCGACTACTTGCGGAGCGTTTCAGAGAACACCTCTGGGACACCCGGACCAACCAACCCAATCACCCTGTGGCTCAACATTTCAACTCCCCCTCCCACTCCACCAAGGATATGCAGGTCTTTGGACTCCTCCATCGCCAGACCACAACAAAACGACGGTTGGAGGAAGAGCGCCTCATCTTCCGCCTAGGAACCCTCCAATCACAAGGGATGAACTCGGATTTCACCAGTTTCCTCATTTCCCCTCCCCCCACCTTGTCTCAGTCAAATCCATCAAATTCAGCACCGCCTTCCTAACCTGCAATCTTCTTCCTGACCTCTCCGCCCCCACCCCAGTCTGACCTATCACCCTCACCTTGACCTCTTTCCACCTATCACATTTCCGACACCCCTCCCCCAAGTCCCTCCTCCCTACCTTTTATCTTAGCCTGCTGGACAAACTTTCCTCATTCCTGAAGAAGGGCTTATGCCCGAAATGTCGATTCTCCTGTTCCCTGGATGCTGCCTGACCTGCTGCGCTTTTCCAGCAACACATTTTCAGCTCTGATCTCCAGCATCTGCAGACCGCACTTTCTCCCCACTGGTCACTGCCTGCCATTCCGAAATGGAGCCGTTTATCGCTACTTGTTGTTTCCTATCAGCCAACCAACTTTCAATCCAAGTTAGTAATTTGCCCCCAATACCATGCACCCTAATTTTGCTCAGTAACCTCCTATGTGGGATTTTATCAAAAGCTTTCTGAAAATCCAGGTACACTACATCTACTGGATCTCCCTCATCTATCTTCAGAGTTACATCCTCAAAATGTATACTTTGTCAAGGATGAAGATGCTTCCAAAACTGTTGTAAAAGTGCAAGTAATTAAGAACCCAGAAACCCAAAATAGGCTAAATATTGACCCAAGAGAGGCACGAGAAAGGCTGACCATAATTAGAGTTAGCAAGTGACCAGAACCAGACCAGAAACATCTGAGGATACTGAGAGAAATAAGGGTGGAAATTGCAGAGTCACAGCCATGAATTTCCAATCCTCTTTAGGTATGTAGGTAGGGCCAGAGAATTGCAGACATTACACCCTTGTGCTCTGATCCAAGCTGGCAGTAACATGGGACATGTCAGATCTCAGGAGAAAATCTGGCTCACAGACTATAAGTTTCATTAAAGTTGTAGATTCATTCACCACGCTATGAATCTACGAACTCATCCACAACCCGGGCTACAAATCTTTGCAAACACTCTAAGTTTCAGTTTGGTCATCTTGGTCATGTGACAATACTATGGTTTTGAGATGTGTATTTTTGTCCTTTGTTTTGAACAAAGATTTTGAGCCAAAGTGGAAGAATTGTCTCTTCCAAGCCAATAAAGTAAACAGCTTGGGAAACCCTGGGTATTTTTTAAAAGTTGGTACAATAGAAGCAGCATGAATGGGTTGGGTCAGGCTCCCACAGAATCAGGGTCTTAGTTTAGCTTTCAGAAGTTGGGGTTTGAAGTTGTCTATGGAGGCGGTTTCATCTCTCTCATCCATGGCAAAAAGTTAGAGTTCTCTCTCCGCCAGAATTTTTCTGTTGGTGTTCTTTCTTCCGAGACTGGAGAAACATTGCATGTGAGAGAATCTATTTTACTGATTTTTCCTTTGCCAGGGGTGTGTTTATGGGATGTTACTATATTGGAACAGTTGTTGTTTAGTAGCTAGATTATCTATTATTCTGATAAGTTTTCAGATAGAGTTAAAGTTATACAAATTCTTCTTTATTTTGTTTGTATTTTAACTGTAGGGTAAGAATAGAGTGTACTTTGATTAAAGTCAAGTAGCATGACCAATTGAATCACATAGAGTCAAAGAGTCATAGAGATGTACCGCACGGAAACAAACATTTCGGTCCAACTCGTCCATGCTGACCAGATATCCTAACCCAATCGAGTCCCATTTGCCATATCCCTCTAAACCCTTCCTATTACTTTATCCATCCAGATACCTTTTAAATGTTGCAGTTGTACCAGATTCCACCACTTCCTCTGGCAGCTCATTCCATACACGCACCACCCTCTGCAGCAAAATGTTTCCCCTTCAGTCCCTTTTAAATTTTTCTCTGTTCTTCCTAAACCTATGCACTCTAGTTCTGGACTCCCCCACCCCAGGGGAAAGACCTTGTCGATCCTATCCATGCCCCTCATGATTTTATAAAACTCTATAAGGTCACATCTGGAACACAACACCTTACACTTGCATTTAACTAGACAAAAGTTAGGGTCTATAGCTGAAAATGTGCTGCTGGAAAAGCGCAGCTAGTCAGGCAGCATCCAAGGAACAGGAGAATCGACGTTTCGGGCCATAAAAGATAGGGTCTCGGTTATCTCCTTGATATGTTTGAAAATGGTTTGGATCATATCATGGAAGCTCTTGTCTGGATGCAAATATTTAATTAGAGGTTGAATTTAGGGTTATTGGACTCAAAGACAGTGAGTGGTGAATGTTGGTGTTTATCTTCGGGGTCATTCTGGATCAGTGGTGCTGGAAGAGCACAGCAGTTCAGGCAGCATCCGAGGACAGGCAAAATCGACGTTTCGGGCAAAAGCCCTTCATCAGGAATAAAGGCAGTGAACCTGGAGTGAGGAAAGATAAGCTAGAGGAGGGTGGGGGTGGGGAGAGAGTAGCATAGAGTACAATAGGTCAGTGGGGAAGGAGATGAAGGTGATAGGTCAGGGAGGAGAGGGTGGAGTGGATAGGTGGAAAAGGTGCTGGGCAGGTCGGACAAGTCCGGACAAGTCAGGGGATCGAGTTGCTGGAGGTTAGAAACTAGGATGAGGTGGGGGAAGGGGAAATGAGGAAACTGTTGAAATCCATATTGATGCCCTGGGGTTGAAGTGTTCCGAGGCGGAAGATGAGGCGTTCTTCCTCCAGGCGTCTGGTGGTGAGGGAGCGGCGGTGGAGGAGGCCCAGCACCTCCATATCCTCGGCAGAGTGGGAGGGGAAGTTGAAATGTTGAGCCACGGGGCGATTTGGTTGATTGGTGTGGGTGTCTCGGAGATGTTCCCTAAAGCGTTCTGCTAGGAGGCGCCCATTGTCCCCAATGTAGAGGAGACCGCATCGGGAGCAACGGATACAATAGATGATATTAGTGGATGTGCAGGTAAAACTTTGATGGATGTGGAAGGCTCCTTTAGGGCCTTGGATGGAGGTGAGGGAGGAGGTGTGGGCACAGGTTTTACAGTTCCTGCGGTGGCAGGGGAAAGTGCCAGGATGGGAGGGTGGAACTGACCAGGTAGTCACGGAGGGAACGGTCTTTGCGGAAGGCGGAGAGGGGTGGGGAGGGAAATATATCCCTGGTGGTGGGGTCTGTTTGGAGGTGGCGGAAATGTCGGCGGATGATTTGGTTTATGCGAAGGTTGGTAGGGTGGAAGGTGAGCACCAGGGGCGTTCTGTCCTTGTTGCGGTTGGAGGGGTTGGGTCTGAGGGCGGAGGTGCGGGATGTGGATGAGATGCGTTGGAGGGCATCTTTAACCACGTGGGAAGGGAAATTGCGGTCTCTAAAGAAGGAGGCCATCTGGTGTGTTCTATGGTGGAACTGCTCCTCCTGGGAGCAGATACGGCGGAGGCGGAGGAATTGGGAATATGGGATGGCATTTTTGCAAGAGGTAGGGTGGGAAGAGGTGTAATCCAGGTAGCTGTGGGAGTCGGTGGGTTTGTAGAAAATGTCAGTGTCAAGTTGGTCATCACTGATGGAGATGGAGAGGTCCAGGAAGGGGAGGGAGGTGTCAGAGATGGTCCATGTAAATTTAAGGTCAGGGTGGAATGTGTTGGTGAAGTTGATGAATTGCTCAACCTCCTCGCGGGAGCACGAGGTGGTGCCAATGCAGTCATCAATGTAGCGGAGGAAGAGGTGGGGAGTGCTGCCGGTGTAATTACGGAAGATCAACTGCTCTATGTAGCCAACAAAGAGACAGGCATAGCTGGGGCCCATACGTGTGCCCATGGCTACCCCTTTGGTCTGGAGGAAGTGGGAGGATTCAAAGGAGAAATTGTCTCGTGATTTTATCTTCGGGGTGGCATTCAGCTGGTTTAAACAGGATGTGCATTGTGTAATAATGGCGTTTCAGTTGCTAAGAGTTATCCTGGGGATGGAAGAAGTCACTTTGGGTAGCTTACAGAAAGTGAGCAAGGCAACGATTTTGGAATTGGCAGTAGATAGAAGTTGAAGTTGCCTGTGTCTGCAAGGAAAGGGGAGATCGTCGCAGCAATAGCTCAGTATTTACAATTGCCAGAAATGCAATCAAAATAATTGGAAATGGCTAAAATTCATTTGGAAATGAAGCAGCTTGCATTAGAGGCAATGGAAAGGGAAAAAGGAAAAGAAAGAATAGCCCTGGAAGAATCAAAAGGAAACAAAAGAGAAGCAAAAGCAAAAGAGAGAGAGATAATTGCAGCAGAACAAAGAGCAGAAGAATTAAAAGAGCTTGAATATGAAAAGGAACTGAAACAGTTAGACTACTGATTAAAAACAGAAGAAAGGAAGAATTTTTCAACTTCTGAAGTTAAAAATGAAAGTTGAAAGTCAACTTAAAATGACAAAGGTAGAAGGCGGGAGTGGTGATGGGGACAATGATGAAGAGGAGAAAGTGAGGTCTGCAGATGCTGGAGATCAGGCTTATGCCCGAAACGTCGATTCTCCTGTTCCCTGGATGCTGCCTGACCTGCTGCGCTTTTCCAACAACACATTTTCAGCTCAACAATGATGAAGAGCAAACCCATCGTAATCAAAAGCCTGGTTGGGATCTGTTTAAATATGTCCAAGTGTTACCAAAGTTTGGTGAGAAGGATGTGGAAGTCTTATTCACTTCATTTGAGAAAGTGGCTAAATAAATAAAATGGTTGGAGATCATGTAGGTATAGTTATTCAAACAAAGTTGATCGGTAGGGCTGGCGAGGTATTTGCATCATTATCAGAGGAAGTATCTGGGGTGGATGAGGAGGTAAAAAAAAACCATGTTAAGTGCATATAAACTTGTGCCAGAAGCCAATGCTTTAGGAATGAAAGGAGGGGATCTGGTCAAACATACACAGAGTTTGAAAAGATCAAACAAAGTAATTTTCGGCGGTGGATAAGGCCATTGAAAATACATCAGACATATGACTTCCTTAGAGGATCTGTTATTTTGGAGGTGATCAAAAATTCATTTCTTGAAGTAGTGAAAGCTCATGTGGAAAAGCAGAGATTAGCAGCTGAAATGGCAGATGATTATGAGCTAGTTCATAAATCAAAGTTCGGCTTCCAACATCAATATCAATCCGTGAGGAATCCTCAGGTAGTAAAGGAAAAGGAGATCTCATTGAAGATAGTAAAGATAGTTTATCACAGCTCAAAAAAGAAACCCATGAGGGGGGAAGGGAAGTAAAAAAAAGCTCAGGTGTTTTCACTGTAATAAAATAGGACACATGAAGTCACAGCGTTGGTTGTTTAAGAAAAGCACAGATGTAATAAAGCAGGCTAAGCCAGTGGGGTTTACTAAATTGGTAAAGGAGATCCCAGTGGAAGCTAGACAGCTGCAAAGTAACATATAGCCTGGTCAGGGGTTGGTTAATAAGAGAGTACCAGACCTCTTTAAAGAATTCATCTGTGTGGGTACAGTTTACTCATCTGTACCAGGGGAAGGAGGTAAAGAAATTAAAATTTTAAGAGATACAGCACCAAATCAATCTTCGACGATGAGAGATGAGGAGCTATGTACTTTGGAAGGAGTATTACCAGTAAAGTTGTTAGTATGTGGAATTCATCATGAGAAGAGTAAAGTCCCATAATATAAAGTGAGGTTGGACAGTCTGATGAAAAGTGGTGAAGTGGTGGTAGGAGTTTGAGGGAAATTCTCTGTTCCAGGGATACAGTTTATCCTGGGGAATGATACAGCTGCATCACAGGTGGGAGCGATGCCTACCCATGGTTGAAAGGCCAGTGGAAAATCAGGCAATTGAGATGTTACAGAAAATATACCCCCGGATTTTTCCTGACAGTGTGGTAACAAGATCACAAAGCCACACGTTGAAACAGGAGGACAAATCAAAGATTAAAGGAAGTTGAAGTTCAATTCTCAGAAACTATGTTTGATCAAATGGCCGAGAACCCCCCCCCCCCCCCACCCCCAAGAAGTATCATTCCTGTCTTCACTCTTTAACTTCTTACTCAATTGACAAGGTTACAAACATTTCCATGTTCTGTACATTCACCAGATGTGATTATCTTCGTCTCTCCCCGAGACACAGACACAGGCTAACTTATTGACTTTTCTCAAAAATCTCAAACAAAAACAAACGTATGACTTTTTTCCATGTTACTTTGACAACTTTAAAGTTGCAAAGCAGAATATCTGTTACATGGATAATTTCTGCTGAACTGAGCCTGGCAAGGAAAGCAAACACAAATTTATTAAGGGAAAATCACATTTAACTAGTTTGATTGAGTTTTTTTTGGTAAATGAAGGATTGATGTGATTATATGAAATTCCAAAAAAATGTTTGATAAAATACCATAATAGGCATCAGCAAGTCCTTGGAATAACATGGCAATAGCAATTTGAAGTTGATATTGATCAAGTCACTGAAGCCAAGTGACCAGAAATAGACAGTAGTGGTGGGCAGTGATTGACTTCAGGAGTATGTATACAAGTTGACAGAATGAGTGGACAAGTGGCCTAATGCAGAAAATACGAAGTGATTGATTTTGATAGGAAGAATGAGGAGGGACAATGTAGATTAAGGTATAATATTCTAAAAGAGTTACAGGAACTGGTGGAGTTGAGACATCATTGACATTAACAAGGGAGGTTGGGAATGCAAGTGTATTGGATCCTGGGCTTCATAAATAGAATAGAGATTACATGAGTCTTTATAAAACATTGTTTCACTTTCAACAAGAGTACTCCATCCAATTCTATATACCACACTTTAGGAAGGATATGAAGGCATTGGAGGGTGTGCAGAAGTGCTTTGAAAGAATGGTTCAAGAAATGAGGGAGTTCAGATACACGAATGGATTGGCTAAGTTGAGGCTGATCTCCTTGGAGAAGTGAGGCTCAAGAGCAGATTGACAGGGGCCATATAAAATCATGAGAAACATGTACAGAGTGGATAGAGAGAAGCTGTATGATTAGTGCAAGGGTTCAGAAACATGAGGACACTGATTTAAGGTGAATGGCGAAAAAACAAAAGCCAGCATGAGAAATAAAATTTTTACACAGTGAGTGATTAAGATCGACCTGAGAGTGTAGTGGAGGCAGATTCCATTACATCTTTCAAAAAGAGATTGGATAATGACATCTTTTGAAACAAAGTGCAGGACAATGAGGAAAATGCAGGGGAGTTGGATTTGCTGAGCTACACGTACAAAGCAAACGTGAGCACATTCTGTTGAATGGCCTCCTTCTTTCCTACAGCTGTTCTGTAATTCTATGATCCTATGATAATGATGCATTTACAAATTGCCTTGATTGAGAAAATATCTGAGGATTCTTCACATAGGAGGAGCAGACGCAAAGAAATAAAGGCAGAGTCTAAACCAATTAGCAAAAGTATATGGGTGAAAAGATCTCAAGGTGACCTTTTATGCTAGGGAGGAAATAGCAATCTGGGACTCTAGGGAATGAAGCTCAGAGTCTGCGGTCAATGTGACTGAAGGTTTCTCTAACTGTGGTAAAGTGAAGGAGGGGTAAAGCTTGAGATAAAACAAAGGTTAGACTCTGAGGATTGGGTCAAATTTGGTAAGGTAGCTGAATTAGAATATGGCAAGACTATGGACAAAGCCAGGGAAATAGCTTTGAGGTTATGTATTTGTGGGCAGTAGAGTTTGAGATGTGTGGAGCTCAGAAGTTGGCAGGGGATGTAGAGATAGTGCAAGTCTGTCCTAATGTGAGTCTGTAAAAATTTAAGGGACAGAGACAGAAGTAAGGTGTTGCTGAAAGTGGGAAGTGTTATAGAAATGGAGACATATTGTAGGATAGGAAGAAGTTAGCTTTAGTTTGAACAATATGCCAACTGAGGCCTGGGAATCAGATTATCTCTCCAAAACAGGAATGTAGAGACACACTTGCAACAATCATCTTCATTACATTAAAACAGAGGGCAAAAGTCTATAATTGCAAATTAGATTTTCTGCTTATATCATCTGTTGGGGAAAAGGCAGGTCAGTAGCATATCAGTAAGTAGTTCGTAAAAACCAATAGCCTGTGAGGAACATTTCAGGATTGACAAAACCTTGATTCCTGATGAAGGGCTTTTGCCCGAAACGTCCATTTTCCTGTTCCTTGGATGGTGCCTGACCTGCTGTACCTTTCCAGCACCACTCTAATCTTGACTCTGATCTCCAGCATCTGCAGTACCTACTTTCACCTAAAACCTTGAGAACCTTAGGTAAAACTGTCCTGGTTAGTTACGCAGGGTTGGAAAGAGGGCAGCACATGGTCATCACCATGATTTATTCCATGTAGGCTTAACGAATAAGTCAGGTTATGCTAAATTAAACTCTGGTTCAGTTACTGACTTTTTCCATCCATGTTAATTTAGTTGATGTGAAGAGGCTGATTTTATGGCTATCTGTTACTGGTGGAATGTTTACTTACCAGCCGCACAGTTTGGAAAAATTGCAGACACATTGTCTATGATTTGACATTCATTAATTTTAATGAACTGCACAGCATTCAACAATATGCTTGGCCAGCAGGCAAGAACTTACTGCTGGTAGAATAGACTTGTAATCCCTTGGCTTTCTTAACTTTGAGAGACAAGTGGGGATAATGTTGTACCTCCATTGCGTATCCCTGAGCTGTAACCGGAGTTATCTTGCGGTTGAATACATGCTCCAATTCTCCCAAATAATAATCTGATTCTGTAACTCGGTGAATCAGATCCAAGATTTTTTTCCCAGAAGAGGATGAGCCAGGCACAGGTTCAAATAAATGTGGAGGAGCAATTGTGTGGAAAATGTTCCCATGCCTCAATGAATACAATGCACCATGAAATGTGTGTGACATTTTTAATTGTGTTTCTACAATTTTATAACAGGAACACCTGAGGAGTGGTGTTCCAGATTCCTATTTCCTTCATCAGTATTTGGGCTCTGATGATGTTAAGGCCAATATTCTCACAATGAATTCAGCCTTGTCTCAGTGGGAACATTCTGACCTCTAGGTTAGATGTATTAAGGATCCAATTCCACCCCAGAATAGTTAGATCAAGCAAACATCCTCAATTGTTACTTCAATACAGTACTGTCTGAGGGTGTAACCTTTCAGATGACATTCTAAACTTAAGTCCTCCCTTCCTTCCAAGAACTCACAGAAAGGGGGTTGGCGCAGCAATGCTCAGGCAGCATTCGTGGAGAGAAATGGTTAATGGTCTTTATTGATGAGCTGGTCTGCAAACCTGAACAAGGAAGAAAGTCAGCTGGAAGATCAGATTTTCATTCTGGGATGGTGGGGTTCCCTGGGGTCCTGGTTTCAGAGCAGACACTGCTGGGTGCAGAGCCAGGCTGTGTGATAAGACTTCCTCTGTGCACTGGTACTGTGTTGAAGTTTACCAACAAAAGAATTAAGCTGTCACCCTTCGCATCCCTTATTCACCTCATGTACTTTCCATGCCCCATTCAAGCTAACTCATGTCAACCCTTATTTTCTCAAGATTAGTGTGGTGCTAGAAAAGCACAGCAGGTCAGACAGCATCTGAGGAGCAGGAAAATCAACGTTTCGGGCAAAAGCCCTTCATCACGAATGAGGCTGGGAGCCTCAGGGGTGGAGAGATAAATGGGAGGGGGGTAGGGTTGGGGGGGAAGGTAGCTGAGAGTGCAATAGATGGATGGAGGTGGGGATAGGTCGGAGAGGAGGGTGGAGCAGATAGCTGGGAAGGAAGATTGACAGATGGGACAGGTCATGAGGACAGTGCTGAGCTGGAAGGTTGGAAGCGGAGTAAGGTGGGGTTAGGGGAAATAATGAAACTGGGGAAATCCACATTGATGCCATGGGGTTGGAGGGTCCTGAGGCAGAAGATGACTCATTCTTCCTCCAGGTGTCGGGTGGTGAGGGAGTGGCATTGGAGGAGGCCCAGGGCCTGCATGTCCTCGGCAGAGTGGGAGGGGGAGTTGAAGTGTTCGGCCACGGAGCGGTGGGGTTGATCGGTGCGGATGTCCCAGGGGTGTTCTCTGAAGCGCTCTGCAAATAGGTGTCCTGTATCCCCAATGTAGAGGAGACCGCATCGGGAGCAACGGATGCAGTAAATGACATGCGTGGAAGTGCAAGTTAAACTATGATGTATGGAGCAGAGGATCTGGAGGTGGAACCGTTGTTGGAGGCATTGAATTTGTAGTCTGTACTGGTTGACCTGTTCGGATCCAAACTGTGTTGGTCTGAATATGGTTTGGCATTCATGTGGGATCAGTTGGTTCCATAACTCTTATTTCCTGTCAGCCTCCATGACTCATCATGCCTCAAACCAAGCTCTGACACATTACTCCCCAACAGCTCTCATACTCTCCATAAAAATCTGAGTCTCTCCACCCACTCCCCCATGGCCATTTATATCCATTGTGTCAACTTACTACCTACACATTTATCTTTTATCTTTTATCTTAGCCTGCTGGACAAACTTTCCTCATTCCTGAAGAAGGGCTAATGCCCGAAACGTCGATTCTCCTGTTCCCTAGATGCTGCCTGACCTGCTGCGCTTCTCCAGCAACACATTTCCATCTCTACTACCTACACATGTCAAACAATGCCCCTCATCCATCACCCTTTGCTCTTTAGCTGTACAGCTGCTATGTCAACTTACCCATCACCCATTAGACATCAGGCCCCTTGCAGAGATGAGATGCAACAAATTTCTCTAAATAAAATTTTAAATGTGAATTGCAGACTTCACAATAGTGACAAAAGTCTCTAATTTATAAAAATATCTACCACATTTACATTATTTCAATTAAATAATATATTGTAACAACAAACATTTCATTTATGAGCACAGTCCCTTATAACAACAGGCACTGGAATTCATTCCTAGTCCCATTTTAAAAAGATTCTAACCATTTGTAGCTGTCAATCAAACAGTGAAATGGAAGGCATCCTGCTGTGATATTGAATGGTTGTAAAATCAGTCAAGCAGCAGTGATATAAACTTTCAGGGTTATTATCAATAGGTAGAATGAAAAGCTCGTCGTGAAACTTTTAAAAATGCTTAAACTTTAGAGGTTAGGACTTTAAAACATCTTGGCAACTTGACATATCCTGTTGACAAGCTCTTGACACCTCTGACACCTCTCTTGACAAGTGCATTGATAAAGTCCTGTTGTCACTTTTGACTGGCTCCCAATGACATTTCCCTCTGATGGTGCTTTGGAAAAGGTCTCTGGACACTTTTGACACATGCAGTTGACAGCTCCCTTTCAGAGGTTCTCTTAGCAAAGGCTTGTGAGAGTTTGACAATTGGCTTTGAAGTGTCTGTTGAGAGTTCCAATGAGCTTGACAGCAATGGGTTGTTGAGCTTTTTCTGCACATTCATGTCTACTTTTACCAATTCCAAATGGCACCTTACCTCCCCCAAGGAACATCTGACCCTAAAAGTGTCTAGGGACCACATCTGCTGATAAGCTGACCTCACTAAAGGGATAACCTGGTCATCCAAATGAATCTATAAAGTTCAGGCTTGTTATCTACCAGAATTCCACTTCATTGGAGGTTGCTGATGAGTTAACTGGCTCTGCAAAAATGATAAGAGCTATTTTCAGGAAGGGTGCTTATGATTGTCTGGAAGTTCTATTATTTCCACCACTAGCAGACGGGTTTTCTAATATGGCAAAAATCTGGGTAAATGACCTACCCTCAGAACTGGCGAATATTCATCAAAAAAGTTAACCCGTGGTTCTTTCCAAAGATGTTGCCTGGCCTGCTGAGCTTTTTGAGCATATTTTGACCTTACTTCAGATTTACAGCTTCCCATAGTATTTTGCTTTTTCTTAGGCAAAATGTATCCCTTAACAACCACTGGGCTCATATATCTTGTTTATTCAGGCACTGCTTTTGGGCTCTGTATTTTACCATGTTCCGACTGTAGTTATAGTTAAGTGTAGTCCACACAGGCTGTGAAAAATTTGAGATGAGAAGCACTATTTAAAAACAAATCATTTCATAAATCAATATTATTAAGAGCATCAATCATTAGCATGATATCGCTGCTGAAGATAGCCTTACAGAATCTGAAACCCCTGGGTGGTGGGTACTGTGCCACTAGTTGTTTTCAGTCTGCTCCATCTTGAGAAGGGTATGTTTGCACAGGGATGCCCTGTGAGAATGGGTAACAATTTAATCATGACACCCCATCCTGTACCAACTTGTGCAATGCCCGTTTTTCAAACTTTGACCACACAGGTCCATTGATGGACTTTCCATGTTACTCAACAAAGGACAAGTGTTCATCTGCAATATGGACCTGGTGAACAGAAGCTGGCAGTTAACAAGTTTCAGATGAGATGCTTTCAACTTTTCATTTTTAGAGTGGAGAAGATATCCCCACCAGTAGGAGAGACCAGGACCCGAGGTCACAGTCTCAGAGTGAAGGGGTGGCCCTTGAGAATTGAGATGAGGAGGAATTATTTCAACCAGAGGCTGATGAATCAATGGAACTCACTGTCACTGAGGGCTATGGAGGCCAAGTCATTGTTTGTATTTAATACAGAGGTAGATAGGTTCTTGATTGGTAAAGGGATCAAAGGTTATGCAAGTAAGCAAGAGAATGAGTCTCATCAGCCATGATTGAATGGTCTAATTCTGCTCCTATATCATATGTTGAAAATGTCGTGCTGGAAAAACACAGCAGGCCAGGCAGCATCCGAGGTGCAGGAGAATCAACGTTTCGGGCATAAGTCCTTCTTCAGGAAGGGCTTCCTGAAGAAGGGCTTATGCCCGAAACGTCGATTCTCCTGCTCCTCGGATGCTGCTTGGCCTGCTGTGTTTTTCCAGGACAACATTGTTCAACTCTGGTACTCCAGCATCTGCAGTCCTCACTTTCTCCTATATTGTATGGTCTAACTCACGTCTGCTTAGGCTGAGTAAGACGAAGGAATGGGACAATGTGTTAGGAGTAGGTTTTACAGAGGAGCTGCTTACTGTCAGCAAGAGATAAGGACTCCAGACCCGAGCCTGGAGGCTGTGATGGCAAAGCTTCTTGGTCCGGCTCACCTGAAGACAGGTGGGAGATCTGCAAAGGGAGACAGCAATGAGACTCTGCTCTACTGGTCCTATCCACGGGCCCAACCATCCCTCAACCCGATGGGCTGCCTTACCACAGGGCGATCCAGATAGTCCCGACAGTGGCCTCAACACCACTCCCAATTTTGACACCTCCAAATCCTTCCAGGAAGGAGTTTAAGGTATTGGTAAAATTTCAATAAAAGAAGCAGGATACCTATTATCTTGGAAAGTCGTGGAGTCTTTTTAAAATTTCCTCATTGATTTGGGCAACACTGGTTAGGGTGGCGTTTATTGGCTATCTCTGCTTGTAGGAAAGCAGGTAAGAATCAAACACAGCGCTGTGGGTCTGCAGTCACATGCAGGTCAGATCAGGTAAGGATGACAGAATTCCTTCCCTAGAGAACATTAGTCTACCAGATGGGTTTTTACTACAGTTCACTGTGGTTACCATAAGCCCAGCCTATACTGTATTTTGTCTGCCATAGTGGGATTCTAACATACGTTCCCAGAACATTAGTCTCAGATTCTGGATTATTAGGCCATTAATATTACCACTTCATGTTACACTTGAAAGAGCGCAGAAAAGATTTACAAGGATGATGCTGGGGGGGTTTGAGCTATAGGGAGAGGCTGAATAGACTGAGGCTGGAGCGTCAGAGGCTGTGGGGTGATCTTATAGAGGTTTATAAAATCATGAGGGGCAGGTATAGGGTAAATAGACAAAGTATTTTCCTGGGGTGGGGGATCCCATTTAAGATGAGGGGGAAAGATTTAAAAGGGACCAAAAGGGAAACTTTTTTCACGTAGAGGGTAGTGTGTGTATGCAATGAGTTGCCAGACGAAGTGGTGGAGGCTGGTACAGTTACAACATTTAAAAAGCATCTGGATGGGTACATGAATAGGAAGAGTTTAGAGGGATATGGGCCAAGTGCTGGCAAATGGGACTAGATTAATGTAGGATATCTGGTCAGCAGAGATGAGTTGGACCGAAGGGTCTGTTTCTGTGCTATATGACTCTATGTCACTATGATTCAAAGTCCTCATGGATAGGCAAGGATTGGTTGGATTTGTTGGACTGCTCTACAGTGAACTAGCCTGATCTTGATGGGCCAAATGGTCAACCAATGCTGGAATGAGGCCATGTCATGGAGGTCATCTGCCCCAGGAGGAGGCAGTCCATTGTCCCTTTTCTGAGAAGGGACAAGCAGGATGAGGTGCCATGTGGCTTTGTCAGGATACCAGGATTCCCAATGGTGTGGGATGTGCACTGATTCCACACAGGTGGATGTGCAACAAATAAAAAAGGGATTGGCAACCACAAGGACATCTATTTCATACTTTTAGCGATTAGGGCATGATTCTGCCAAGTTCATCTATCACCCTTCAATTTAAAGCTGTGTCCCCTCAGTCTAGCCATCACCATCCGAGGAAAAAGGTTCTCACTGTCCACCCTACCTCATCCTCCGATTATCTTGTATGCCTCTACAAATTCACCTCTTAACCTTCTTCTCTCCAATGAAAACAGCCTCAAGTCCCTCAGCCTTTCCTCATAAGACCTTCCCTCTATACCAGGTAACATCCTGGTAAATCTCATCTGCGCCCTTTACAATTCTTCCACATCCCTCCTACAATCTCACGAATGTCCTCTCTCCTGGCAGCAATCATAATGCAGTTGTCCTGCAGCAATGGGCCCTCCTAGAGTACCAAAGGGTGACAGTTCAGGTACAAGGGTTACCCCATTTGTATTGGATAATGACTGCCAATTCTCCCGTACTCTGCTATCAAATGAAGGAGAAAAGTGAGCCCCGATCCAGAATATAGTCCAGTAGGCAACCTGCCTCCTGTAAATAATGAGTCCAATGCCTTGGATCCTCAGCAAGAACCCTATAGCACAGAGCAGGTC
This sequence comes from Chiloscyllium plagiosum, assembly GCF_037043375.1. Taxonomy (NCBI): domain Eukaryota; kingdom Metazoa; phylum Chordata; class Chondrichthyes; order Orectolobiformes; family Hemiscylliidae; genus Chiloscyllium; species Chiloscyllium plagiosum. The sequence continues at coordinate 18,806,008 of NW_028270147.1, forward strand.
CCAAAGTTCCTGAGCATCTGCTGCACCCTCCACAATGTTACCATCTTAGAGATCCAGGAATCCAAAGACCGAGGTATAGAACATAGAACATGCAGTATAGAACTTTACAGCACAGTACAGGCCCTTTGGCCCTTGATGTTGCGTCGACCTGTGAAACCAATCTAACCTACACTATTCCATTCTCATCCATATGTCTATCCAATGACCATTTAAATGCCCTTAAAGTTGACGCTGGAAATGTGTTGCTGGAAAAGCGCAGCAGGTCAGGCAGCATCCAGGGAACAGGAGAATCGACGTTTCAGGCATAAGCCCTTCTTCAGGAATTCCTGAAGAAGGGCTTATGCCCGAAACGTCGATTCTCCTGTTCCCTGGATGCTGCCTGACCTGCTGCGCTTTTCCAGCAACACATTTCCAGCTCTGATCTCCAGCATCTGCAGACCTCACTTTCTCCTTAAAGTTGACGAGTCTACTACTGTTGCAGATAGGGCATTCCACACCCTTACTACTGTCTGAGGAAAGAAACTACCTCTGACATCTGTCCTATATCTATCACCCCTCAACTTAACGCTATGTCCCCTAATTCTAGCCATCACCATCCAAGAAAAAAGGGTCTTACTGTCCACCCTATCTCATCCTGTGATCATCTTGTATAACTCTACTAAATCACCTCTTAACCTTCTACTCTCCAATTAAAACAGCCTCAAGTTCCTAAGCCTTTCATCATAAGACCTTTCTTCTATACCAGGCAACATCCTGATAAATCTCCTCTGCACCCTTTACAATTCTTCCACATCCTTTCTATATTACGGTGACCAGAACTGTGTGCAATACTCCAAGTGCGGCCACACCAGAGTTTTGTACAGCTGCAGCATGACCTCAATCCCTCTACCAATAAAAGCTAACACACCATATGCCTTCTCAAAAATCCTATCACCTGGATGGCAACTTTCAGGGAGTTATGCACATGGACACCAAGATTTCTTTGCTCATCCACACTACCAAGACTCTTACCATTAGCCCAGTACTCTGTATTCCTGTTACTCTTTCCAAAGTGAATCACCTCACACTTTTCTGCATTAAACTCCATTTGCCACATCTCAGCCCAGCGCTGCAGCTTATCAAAGTCCCTCTGTAACCTGCAACATTTAATAAGAATATTTTCAACAAAGTAACAACAGGAATATCTGGCATATGATAATAATGCTTACATATGAAATCATAGCTGTATTGGTAAACCCTTCATAAGTTATTGATCTTTAAATCATCATTGTTGTGGTAGTGCCAGAATGGGACTGAGGAAGTTCATGCATATAAATCTTTCAATTTCTCATTCTACATTAATCCAGCACCATGAAAGCCTACACCGTCGTTTTATGATTCTTCATTAAAGAATTGTCTGGAAAGATTCCACCATAGATCCCAATAATAAACTGAAGGCAATCTGTTCACACTACAGGGCAATCATTAGTTGAGGCAGACAGAGCTAATTTTGGAACAAGCACATTAATCAGACACCTGAAGCGCTTTTTAATTCCATGGCAGTGCACTGCATTGAAGTTGTGATAGTAATTACATGACTTGGAATGAAAGTGAGAAGTATGAATCAAACTGTGACTAGTCAAGACTTACAACAGAAATAGTGGCAGAGAAAGCCATACCAGCAGGAGTCCTGGGGACCAAAATGTCTATTTCTTTCAGAAAAAAAAATTAAGAAAATGCTAATTCTACTTGAAGAGATTGAAGAATTGCTGACAAAGTTGCAGAAATGCATTTTTAAAAAAAATAAATATGCACTTCCTGAGAATGTAATGAAGCAGGAACAAGCAAAATCTGTGGTCTTCGCTGCTACAATAATGATGCTTTATCACTCGTCATGCAGCTAATGAGCCACTTACCAGTATAAATGTTGGTTCATGAATGCAGCCTTGGACTGTGCTGATGTACTGGAAACATTGGTTTAGTGCTGAAGCATTGGAAACTCGCCTGAGTGAACACACTGCCCTCCACCCATCAGGGAGCACCGGGATATCTTACACGGGGAAGGTTACACAAATCCACATAGGAAATAAATCAACTAAGGAACATAAAAGCGTTACATTTGTTGAAAGTGGCAGCTGAGGAAGGATGGACAGCATGGACCAGAATGTGAAGGATAATAAAGGGCCCAGGATCTCTCGCCCATTAATAAAGCAGCCAGGATGAGCGGGAGTGGAGCCAGAGGTTTGGAGAGGATCCCATTCCACTGACTCCTGCGCTTTCGAGAACATTGCCAGAAGTGGGAGCAGGTGCATCTCGTGTTTACATCCCACCAGAAGAGACAGGATGATATCACCCACCGGATATTATGCCAGTTTCGATTCAGTGCCCCAATAGCTAAATGTTACCTGCATCAATCAAGCATTGTTTACCAGACTCCCAATTCTGGTGTAGTTTCACAGGTTTGCAGAATGCCAGTCCAGAAAACTTGACGTTTCTTTAGAGACCAGTGCATACAATGGTTTTATTAATGCTGTAGAGAGATGGCTGCACAGTATTCCTCCATGTTGTTTATAAAATCCATCCACAATTTGTTTTCACTCTTTGATTGGTTGCAAGCTTAGCTGGTTAGGTCAGCTTTGTTGAATGTCCTTAATTGCATTTGTGAAGATGGTGGTAAATTGTATTCTTGAACAGCTGCAGTCCATATGCTGATAGAAGACCTACAGTGCTATTGGGATTTTGTCGCAGTTTAGTTCCAAGTCAGAATTCACATGACACCAGGCTATCGTCCAACAGGTTCATTTGAAATCACAAGCTTTTAGAGCACTGCTCCTTCTTCAGATGGAGGGTCTAACTGATGAAGGAGCAGCACTCTGAAAGCTTGTGTTTTCAAATAAACCTGTTGGCTGATAACTTGGTGTTGTGTGACTTGTGACCTTGTCCACACCTGTCCAAGGCAAAATTGTTTGTGGTTTGGGAGTGAAACTCTTGGTGTTCCAATATAGCTGCTACCCTGGTTCTTCTAGATGATTGGAGTTGTGGCTTTGGAACATGCTGTTGAATGAGCCATAGTGGGCTGCTGCTGTGCATCTCATATACAGCGCCCACAGCTGCCTCTGTGTGCCAGTGGAGAAGAGAGTGAATGGGACAGAGATAATAGGTGTTCAACACTCACAGCCACATTATTTTCTACCAAAGCAACACACTGTAGAATTTGAAATAAGAACAATGAAGATGCTAGAAAAAAAAACTCAACATCTGTGCAGAAAATTGTGTTAACCTCTCAGATTAATGACCTTTCATGACAAAGGTCAAATAAAAGGTCTTGGTTCTGATGAAAGCTTATTAACTTGAAATGTTAACTCTATTTCCACAAAAGTGGCCTGACCTGTTGAGCTTTTTCAGCTTTTGTTTTTATTTCATCCTCCTTTGAGCTGGGTACAGCATTGCGCAGCAGTGAGCTCTCCCCCCAGATTCACACTGATTTCTGTTTTTCTAGGGCTCCCTGATGCCATGCACAGTCTAGTGCTCCCTTCACTTCAAACTACGCCTCTGGAGTTCAACTCTTCGATGATGTTTGGACCAAGGTTTGTTATGAGGCCAAGGCTCAGCTTTTTCCAGGTTAATTCCACACCTTAGCACTGTCCACAACACCTTCTATCACTTCACTGATGACTGGGAGTGGACTGGCAGTGTTAATTGGCTGTATTGGATTTGTCCTGATTTTGTGTTGGAAAAGCACAGCAGTTATTATTAAAGAAATTTAAAACAGAGCCAACTTCACTCTTCTCCCTGTAGCCTGTAACTCTTGACTCTCTATAGTTCAAAAATCTGTCAAACGTCATCTTGAACATATTCAATGGTACAGCTTCCACTGGTCTTAATGAAGAGAATTCTGAGCAAATGGGAAACCCTTGTTAAGTAGTTCTGGATCTAGACTGTCCTACAAGGGGAACATCCTTCCAGCATCCACACTGTCCACGCCTCTCAGAGTCCTGTTTCTTTCAACAGAATCACCACTCATTCTTCTAAATTCCAGTGCCTACAGGCCCAATCCACTCCTGACGAGGCAACCTCTTCATCCAGGGACCAGTCAATTGGTAGGATAGCTGGTGTTCACACATATTAGTGCTGCCATAGCTCTGCTGCCCTGAACCAGGAACTCAATCTTTCTTGTGTTGAGAAGCTGTTGAGGTGAGGTCTCAGGGAACCACCCTACAGGCAAAATCAAAAAGAACAGAGGCCAAAATATGTGCCTGAAGACAGGTAAAAGGATAAACTTTAACCTTTCAGTTTCTCTTTAGAGCAGAAGAACTCATGTTTCTTTGCTTAAACACTAAGGCAAGCATTCATGAGAGATGAATAGATCAAGGCTGGTGTACAACTCAAAACTTTATATAGAAACAACAGTTTTATACTATTTTTACAAATAGCAACCTTCCAAACAATATTTCTCGAGATAATGACTTCAAACCAAAAGGTCACATGTTTACTCACTTATACTCCTATACAACTGTGTTCACTTAGTCTACATTCCAGGTTAGTACATACAACTATTATTTCCAATTATATTCAAATGGCACACATTATCCAATCATATCATAATATGTTCACGTCTTCTAGTTGTAGGTACATACTTGTGATTATCAGAAAACCTATACTGTCCCTTTTCCACTTTGACAGGGAAGGATTTGAGGACATCATCAACCACGTGGGAAGGGAAATTGCGGTCTTTTAAGGAAGGAGGTCTTCTGGTGTGCTTTGTGGTGGAACTGGTCCTCCTGGGAGAAGATGCGGCAGAGGAATTGGGAAGAAGGGATAGCATTTTTACAGGAGGTAGGGTGGGAGGAGGTGTAGTCCAGGTAGCTGTGGGAGTCGGTGGGTTTGTAGACGATGTCAGTGTTGAGTCGGTCACTATTGATGGAGATGGAGAGGTCCAGGAAGGGGAGGGAGGTGTCAGAGATGGTCCAGGTGAACTTAAGGTCGGGTGGAATTTGTTGGTGAAGTTGATGAACTGTTCAACCTCCTCATCGGGGTACAAGGTGGTGCCGATGCAGTCATCAATGTAGCAGAGGAAAAGGTGGGAAATGGTGCCGGTGTAACTGCGGAAGATGGACTGTTCCATGTAACCGACAAAGAGACAGGCATAACTGGGGGCCCATGCGGGTGCCCATGGCTACCCCTTTGGTCTAGAGGAAGTGTGAGGATTCGAAGGAGAAATTGTTGAGGGTGAGGACCAGTTCAGCCAAACGAATGAGAGTATCAGTGGAAGGGTACTGATAGGGACATCGGGAGAGGAAGAAACGGAGTGCTTGGAGGCCCAGGTCATGGCGGATGGAGGTGTATAGGGACTGGATGTGAAGATGTGAAGATGAGACATTGGGGGCCAAGGAAACGGAAGACTTGGAGGAGGGCGTGGCTGTTGTCCTGAACATATGTGGGGAGTTCCTGGACTGCGGGGATAGGACAGTATCAAGGTATGTGGAGATGACTTCAGTGGGGTGGGAGCAGGCTTAGACAATGGGTCAACCAGGGTAGTCAGGCTCGTGGATCTTGGGCAGGAGGTAGAACCAGTTGGTGTAGGGTTCCCGAACTACGAGGTTGGAAGCTGTGGGTGAGAGATCCCCTGACATGATGAGGTTGTGTATGGTCTGGGAGATGACGGTTTGGTGATGGAGGTAAGGTTGTGGTTGAGGGAACAGTTGGAGGATATGTCTTCGAGTTGATGCCTGGCTTCAGCTGTGTACAGGTCAGTCTGCCAAACTACCACTGCATTCCACCCCCCTGTCCTTGTCTGCTGGTTTGATGCTGATGTTGGGGTTGGAGCAGAGGGAGTGGAGGGCTGTGCGTTGTGAGGGTAAGAGGTTAGAGTGGGTGAGGAGAGTGGACAGGTTGAGGCGGTCAATGTCCCGGCAGCAGTTGGAAATAAAGAGATTAAGGGCAGATAACAGACCGGCCAGAGGTGTCGGGGTGGATGGGGTATGTTTGGGGTCGGGAGAAGGGCTGGAGTCTTGGAGGAAAAAGTAAGCCCGGAGGTGGAGGCGGCAGAAGAAGTGTTTGATGTCACAACATGTGTTGAATTTGTTTGTCCAGGAGCAGATGTGAATGATGGTAAGGCCTTTGCTGAGGACTGATCGTTCATCCTGAGTGAGGGGGAGGTCTGGGGGGATGGTGAAAACTCAGCAGGGCCATGAGCTAGAATCTGACATAGGGCTGGAGCTGGGAGTGGGGGAAGAGACTGCAACTGGAGTGTGAGTGCTAGTAGAGGGACCGGGGGTAACACCTTTGATGGAGGTGATGCTCACCCAGGGCTTTGGGGTGTCAGAGGTTGTGACTGTGGGATCCATGGGGGTGGGGGGAGGGCATATCATTAGCGATTTCTGGCAGCAGTGTTCAGGTGAGTGACATCAGTGGGGGTGGAAGTGGCTGAACACGTGGCATAGGTGATGTTGGTAGGAGCACAAGTGGCTGTGACGGTGGCAACAAAGGGGGTGGAAGTGATGCTCCAGTTAGGCCTCATGTTGGTTTTGGTGACAGTGGCCCTTGTCGTGGTTGCATGGTCAGCCTTTGCTGCTCACGGTCGAGCATTGGGGATGGAAAGGACACAAACAAATGATCAACTTGCTCCTGCTATGAAGTTGTAGGTGTACTGTATCTTTAAGGGAGATGTAATTTCTACTGGCACAAAGTGTGCTGAACGTTTAAAAATGTAACATTTGGGTTGAAAGACATATCTCGTGCTGTGTTGCCAGGATACAAAAACAAATTCAAAATTCAGCCAATCAGTTTAAATGATACACTCGATACAAAAGTCCAGTCGAATTTGAATCTTTCTATTTTGGGTGACATCAAACCAATGAAATGATCCGATGTTTCAGTGTATAAATATCAGACATTTTGAAGAGTTAGCCAGAGTGGCAAAAAAAAGCCAACAAGACAGCTTGCAGATGGATCTGCTCTCAGAAAGGTACCTTTATATATCAAAGACCTGGGAAGCAAAATCCCCAAGAAGAGGAGAAGGAGACAGGAATACAGAGCACAACTGAAAGCTGCCTGGTTTTAAAACAAGAGTTTTTTTTGTAAATCTTAATCGGGATTTTTTAATTGGACCAATATTGGAGAGGGGGAGGAAAAAGTTAGTTTTAAGAGAAAGGAGTTGTAAATTTGTTAATATTCCCTGTTCAACTTAAAGAATAAAATTGTTAATTTTCCCTTTAAATAGAGATTTTTGGGATAGTTCCTTTCCTCTCGAACTTTAACAGATTATGGCACGGAGTGAATCTTTTCTGTATTGTTGGTTTAAATTAGCTGCAGGGGTGGTGGTTTACTCTGTGTCATAACAGTTTAGGTGCTCGTCCAAGATTTAAACATTTTGGGTCTTGGATTTGTGATTTGAACAGGTTGAGACAGATTCAGTCTGAGATTTGGCTAGATTTGGGGTATGATAAAACCCAGTAGATTTAAACACTTGCAGGTTAGTGTCCGAGATCTTTAAATAAAATGTAGGTGAGACAATTTGTCTAATTTCGGTGACTTGCGGTTGATTGAATTTAAAAGTGAGAGAAGTGGCTCTTAAAATTGCTACAGAGGTTCTGGGGTATGGAGATGATTCTCAATTTTGCAAAGGAAGTTTAGAAGGAAAGAAAAAGGCCATACTTTTAGAATCAGAAAAGAAGTTAGATTTGGGTTTAACCAAGGGCAAAAGTAAGGCAGAAATTAGGTGTGTCAGAGAAACAAGGAAGTGCAGTCGAGGTAGAAAAACATCAATTACAATTGAGGAAAATGGAGTTAGAAGGTAAATGAAGGGAGAGAAAAAGAGAGAAAGAAGAAGGGGGGAGAGAGAGAGAGGAACAAGAAAGAAAGAGAAGGTTCTTAGCTGAGCAAAAAGAGAAAGAATTTGAATTTGAGAAGTTGCGACTTAGTCAGCAAAGTCAAGTTAACAGGATGGAGATTAAAAGAGAAGGTAGTGATATCTACAAATATGTCAAAACTCTGCCACATTTTGTTGAGAAAGATGTTGAAGCCTTCTTTATTACATTTGAAAAATTGGCTAGGTAGATGGAATGGTCCGAGGATTTATGGGTAACGCTAGTTTAGACTAAACTGGTAGGCAGAGCTAGTCAGATGATGGGTCAAAAGATTATGAAGATGTTAAACAGGTTATTTTAAGTGCTTATGAATTGGTACCAGAAGCATATAAACATAAAGGAGGAACCAGGTCAGACTTATGTTGAGTTTGAAAGAATTAAACAGTCATTTTGATAGATGGGTGCATGCTTTAAAGATAGATAGGACCTTTGAGGCTCTAAGAGAGATTATTCTGCTGGAGGAGTTTAAAAACTCACTTCCAGAGATTGTAAGAATTCATGTGGAGGAACAGAGAGTCCAGGAAGTGAGAAGGGTAGCAGAATTAGCAGATGAATAAATATTGGTGCATAAGATGTCCTGTGAGGGATAGAAGTTGGGGGAAGGGGAGATCCCACACTCTGAAATCAAGGGTAGAGAACACTGGTAAGATTTTACCATGGGATAAAAAAGAAGCCCAAGAGGGTGGAAAGGAGGTGAAAGGCCTCAGATCTTTCCACTGTGGTAAAGTGGGACACCGTGAAGTCACAGTGCTGGCCGTTAAAGAAGGGCACTGTGTGAAAAGATGTGGTAAAAGAAACTAAGCCAGTGGCATTAGTGAAAGTAATAAAGGAGACCCCAAGAAGAGCTGAGGAGCAGCAGTAGAGTGCACAGCCTCGGCAGGGGCTGGGTATGGAGTCTGTACCTGATCGCTACAAAGAATTCATCTCTGTGGGTAAAGTTTACTCAGAAAGAACAGGAGGTGAAGTGCAAGAAGTTATAATTTTGAGAGATACAGGATCCAACTAGTCACTGATTGTGAGAGATGAGCGAATTTGCAGTCTTTCTGATCTGTTACCCAAGAGTGTGGTAATTTGTGGGACAGATGGACAGAAATTTAGCATTCCCCTGTGTAAGATCAGGATGGAGTGCCAACTCAAGACTGAGGAAGTAACAGTGAGAGTGATTGACAGAGTGTCAGTTCCAGGAATCCAGTTTGTTCTTGGGAATGATTTGGCAGGATCCAAGGTGGGAGTGACACCCCTTGTTGTGGAGAAGCCCAAGGAAGACCAAGAAACTGAGGAGCTAAGGCAGAAACATTCTGGTATTTTCCCAGACTGTGTGGTAATCAGATCCCACTATCATAAGTCACAGCACGAAGCAAAAACTAAAGAGAAAGATGAAGGAGTTGAGTTTCAGTTAGCAACACCCAATTGGGTGCAGTAAAAACCTGAACAGGCAGAGGGTCAGACAGAAGTATTTAGTCCTGAAAGGCTAAGGGTCTTGAAACAGCAAGATAGGATAATAAAAGATATATATGTGGATGAGTGCACCAAAAAGGAGGCAGGGAATATTCCTGAAGGTTATTATCTGAAAGATAGAATTCTAAGACGGAAGTGGAGTCCATAGCTGGTAAGTACAGAGGAGTAATGGGCCTCAGTGCACCAGATTGTGTTGTCGGTAGCATACAGACAGGAAGTGTTACGGGTAGCACATTAACTACCCGTAGGAGGTCACCGAGGGGTACAAAAGACTCAGGCTAAAGTACAAAAACATTTTTATTGGCCTGAAATGCAGGGATTGCGGGGATGTGGTTAATTTTTGCCATATGTGTCATACATGCCAAATGGTAGGTAAACCACAGGTGGTAATAAAACCAGCACCGTTTTTGCCAATTCCAACATTCGAAGAACCTTTCACACGGGTTATAAAATTGATTGTGTAGTTCCCTTCCCGAGAACTAAAAGTGGGAACCAGCACTTGTTAACCATAATGGATGTCTACCAGATTTCCGGAGGCAATTCCATTACGGAGTATCAAGGCAAAAGAGGTGGTGGAGGAGTTAGTAGCTTTCTCCACATGATATGGGCGATCCAGTCAGACCAAGGGTAAAATTTTACAGCTAGGCTGTTTAAGGAGGTTATGAATAGCTGAAGTATACAGCACTTTAAATCCAGTGTGTATCATCTGAATCCCAGAGAGCTTTAGAAAGGTGGCATTAGACCTTGAAGACCATGTTGAGAGCGTACTGTCAGGATTACCCAGATGATTGGGATAAAGGTGTCCCATTGTTTGCCATTAGAGATTGTCCAAATGAATCTGCTATGTTCACTCCCTTTGAGTAAATATTCGGGCATGAAGTGAGAGCTCTTTAAAATTAATTAAAGAAACATTCACAGGACCAAATTCAGAGATCTCACACTTAAGTTATGTAGAAGAGGGAGAGACTAAATCAAGTAAGTAAGTTAGCTAAACAACACCTAAAGAGGGCACAGTGTAGAATGAGACTGAGACGTTTTCCGAAGGTTAGTACTGTTACCAGTGATAGAGATCTCTTCAAAGCCAGATTTAGTGGTCCCTATCAAATTCAGGACAAAGTTGAGTCAGGTGAACGATCTAGTAAAGATGCCAGATAGGAAAACATGGTATTATATATGTCATGTGAACATGCTGAAACAGTATTATACTAGAGAGAAAGAACTGAAGAAACAGGTGTTAATTACTGCCCTTCAGAGTGAAGAATCAAATCCAGATGATGTGGATTTTGATGTGCCTCAAAATAGGTTAAAAAATGAAGAAGTCCTTGAGGAGTGGTATAGATTCATAAACTATGTGACTCAGGAGCATAGAACGCAGTTGAAAGGTTTGTTACTGCAGTTTAAGGACATATGTAAGAATGAGATGGGAGAGCTAATGCTATTGTATATGAAGTAGATGTAGGGAATACTGCTCTGACAAAACAACACCACTATCGGCTTAATAGTTTCAAAGCCAGACAGGTCCAGATGGAGGTGGAGGCCATGCTCGATGAGGACATCATCGAACTAAGCCAAAGCGAATGGAGTTTGCCGATCATCTTAGATCCCAAACCAGGCGGTACTCAACAATTCCGCGTGGATTATCGGAAGGTTCAACACCGTTACAAAATCAGACTCATGTCCAATTCCTAGATTTGGAGGACTGTGTCAAGAAAGTCAGACAAGCCAGTAACATCACCAAGTTGGACTTACTGCGTGGTTACTGGCAGGGACTTTTATCAGAGTCGGTGAAATAAATTTGTGTGTTTGTAACACCAAATAGGCTATATCAATTTAAAGTGATGCCCTTTGGAATGAAGAACGCACCCGTCACATTCCAAAGACTCATGCACAAAGTTGTGGCTGGGTTAACGAACTGTGCCATCTATTTGGATGATGTAGTGATCTTCAAGTCCTGGAAAGATCACATGTAGAGTTGACAGAGCTCTTTGAATGACTATGAGAAACAAAATTGGTAATAAGCTTAAACAAAACTGAATTCACGAAAGCAGAGGTGACATTCTTGAGACATGAACATAAAACACTACAGCGCAGTACAGGCTCTTTGGCCCTCGATGTTGCGCCGCCCTGTCATACTAATCTGAAGCCCATCCCACCTACACTATTCCATGTACGTCTATATGCCTGTCCAATGTCGACTTAAATGCACTTAAACTTGGCGAATCTCCTACTGTTGCAGGCAAAGCATTCCATACCCTTACTACTCTCTGAGTAAAGAAACTACCTCTGACATCTGTCTTATACCTATCTCCCCTCACTTTAAAGTTGTGTCCCCTGGTGTTTGCCGTCCCTATACTTGGAAAAAGGCTCTCCCTGTCCACCCTATCTAACCCTCTGATTATCTTGTATGTCTCTATTAAGTCACCTCTCAACCTTCTTCTCTCTAACAAGAACAGCCTCAAGGCCCTCAGCCTTTCCTCATAAGACCTTCCCTCCATACTAAGCAACATCCTACTAAATCTCCTCTGCACCCTTTCCAAAGCTTCCACATCCTTCTTATAATGTGGTGACCAGAACTGTACACAATACTCCAAGTGTGGCCATACCAGAGCTTTGTACAGCTGCAGCATGACCCCCAGAACTCAATCCCTCTATTAATAAAGGCCAAAACACTGTATGCCTTCTTAACAACCCTGTCAATCTGGGTGGCAACTTTCAGGGATCTGTGTACCTGGACACCGAGATCTCTCTGCTCATCTGCACTCCCAAGAATCTTACCATTAGTCCAGTACTTTGCATTCTGATTACTCCGTCCAAAGTGTATCACCTCACACTTGTCCACATTAAACTCCATTTGCCACCTCTCAACCCAGTTCTGCATCCTATCTATGTCTCTGTGCAACCTACTATATCCTTCGTCACTATCCACAACTCCACCGACATTAGTGTCGTCCGCAAATTTACTAACCCACCCTTCTAAGCCCTCATCCAGGTCATTTATAAAAATAACGAACAGCAGTGGACCCAACACCGACCCTTGCGGTATGCCGCTAGTAACTGGACACCAAGATGAACATGTTCCATCAACTACAACCCTCTGTTTTCTTTCAGCAAGCCAATTATTGATCCAAACTGCTATGTCTCCCACAATCCCATTCCTCCGCATTTTGTATAATAGCCTACTGTGGGGAACCTTATCGAATGCCTTGCTGAAATCCATATACACCACATCAACCGGTTTACTCTCAACCACCTGTTTGATCACTTTGTCAAAAGCTCAATAAGATTCGTTAGGCATGACCTTCACAAAACCGTGCTGACTATCCCTTGTCAGATTATTCTTTTCTAGATGGTTATAAATCCTATCTCTTATCACCTTTTCCAACACTTTACCAACGACTGAAGTGAGACTCACTGGTCTGTAATTACCGGGGTTGTCTCTACTACCCTTTTTAAACAAGGGAACCACACTTGCTATCCTCCAGTCCTCAGGCACTATTCCTGTAGACAATGATGATTTGAAGATCAATGCCAAAGGCTCGGCAATCTCTTCCCTGGCTTCCCAGAGGATCCTAGGATAAATCCCATCCGGCCCAGGGGACTTGTCTATTTTCACACTCTGCAATATTTCTAATACCTCTTCCTTGTGAACCTCAATCTCTTCTAGTCTAGATGCAAGTATCTCTGTATCTTCCTCGCAAACATTTTCATTTTCTATAGTGAACACTGTCGAAAAATATTTATTTAGTGCCTCCCCTATCTCCTCTGACTCCACACACAACTTCCCACTATTATCCTTGATTGGCCCTAATTTAACTCTCGTCATTCTTTTATTCCTGACATACCTATGGAAAGCCTTAGGGTTAACCCTGATCCTATCCACCAACACCTTCTTGTGTCTCCTCCTGGCTCTCCTGAGCTCTCTTTTTATGCTTTTCTGACTTCCTTGTAAACCTCAAGCGCCCTGAGTTTTCACATTTTGTTCTAACATAAGCCTTCTTCTTCTTCTTGATCAGGGATTCCACTTCCTTAGTAAACCACGGCTCACGCGTTCTATATTTTCCTCCCTGCCTGACAGGTACATACTTATCTTGGACACTCAGGAGCTTTTCCTTGAATAAGCTCCACATTTTTAATGTGCTCATCCCCTGCAGTTTCCTTCCCCATTCTATGCTTTCTAAATCTTTCCTAATTGCATCGTAATTTTCCTTCCCCCAGCTGTAACTCTTGTTCAGTGGAGTACACCTATCCCTTTCCATCACTAAAGTAAACCTGACAGAATTGTGATCACTGTCTCCAAAGTGCTCACCTACTTCCAAATCTAACACCTGGCCAGGCTCGTTACCCAATACTAAATCTATCGTGGCTTTGCCCCTGTAGGCCTGTCTACATACTGTGTCTACATCGACCATGGAAGGTTGACCCCACGAAACGTAAAGATGAAGGCCATTGAGGAATTTCCACGACCAACCTCGAAAGAGGTACTTCGATACTTAGGACGAAATGGATTCTATCGGAAGTTTCTCTCAAACGTCAGTCGTGTAGTGGCACTGTTAATCAATTTGCTGAAGAAAAACATAAAGTTTTAGTAGACAGAACAATACCAGGAGGCATTCGACCATTTGAAAACAGTACTAACCACTAAACCAGTTTTAACTACATCAAACTTTTCAAAACCTTTTAAAGTTGCCATCGAAGCTAGTGACATAGAAGTTGAAGCTGTACTGCTACAGGAAGATGATGGTGGTGAGATTGAACTGCCAGTTGGTTACTTTTTGAAAAAGCTGAACATCCACCAGAGGACATACTCTATGATTGAAAAAGAAATATGGAGCTTGGTACTGGCCTTACAACATTTTAATGTGTATGTAATGAACAATGTGTTGGAGACAGTTATGTACACAAATCACAATCCTCTTATATTCTTAGAGTGCTTTAAAGACAAGAATATGAGACTATTTCATTGAAGTCTTATGTTTTAGACTGTTAATTTAAAAATTGTACATGTGATAGAGTCATAGAGATGTACAGCATGGAAACAGACCCTTCGGTCCAACCCGTCCATGCCAACCAGATATCCGAACCCAATCTAGTCCCACCTGCCAGCACCCAGCCCATATCCCGCCAAACCCTTCCTAATATTATACCCATCCAAATGCCTTTTAAATGTTGCAATTGTACCAGCCTCCACCACATCCTCTGGCAGCTCATTCCATTCACATACCACCGTCTGTGTGAAAAAGTTGCCCCTTAGGTCTCTTTTATATCTTTCCCCTCTCACCATAAACCTATGCCCTCTAGGTCTGGACTCCCCTACCCAAGGGAAAAGACTTTGTCTATTTATCCTATCCATGCCCCTCATGATTTTGTAAACCTCAATAAGGTCACCCCTCAAACTCCGACACTGCAGGGAAAACAGCCCCAGCCTGTTCAGCCTCTCCCTGTAGCTCAAATCCTCCAACCCTGGCAACATATTTATAAATCTCTTCTGAACCCTTTCAAGTTTCACAACATCTTTCTGATAGGAAGGAGACCAGAATTGCACGCAATATTTCAACAGTGGCCTAACCAATGTCCTGTACAGCCGCAACATGACCTCACAACTCCTGTACTCAATACTCTGACCAATAAAAGAAAGCATACCAAACGCCTCCCTTACTATCCTATCTACCTGCACTCCAAGGTCTCTTTGTTCAGCAACACTCCCTAGGACCTCACCATTAAGTATATAAGTCCTGCTAAAATTTGCTTTCCCAAAATGCAGCACCTTAAATTTACCTGAATTATACTCCATCTGCCACTTCTCAGCACATTGACCCATTTGGTCAAGATCCTAATGTGATCTGAGATAACCTTCTTAGCTGTCCACTACACCTTCAATTTTGGTGTCATCTGCAAACTTAATAACTGTACCTCTTGTGCTCACATCCAAATCATTTATGTAAATGACAAAAAGTAGAGGACCCTGCGCTGATCCTTGTGGTACTCCACTGGTCACAGGCCTCCAGTCTGAAAATCAACCCTCCACCACCACCCTCTGTCTTCTACCTTTGCGGGACGTAAGAATATAATTGCAGGTACATTATCGCAGATTTAACAGATAACGTTTAGATGAGATTCATATTTATCCAATGTTTTATATATATGGGAAGAAGTTAATGTGAACTTAGATTAAATATATCTGTATGTTATGGTAATGTTTTTAAAGAATAGAAAAAAGCCATCTTTTCATTATGATGGTTCATTTTTTCTTAAGGGGGGGTAGTGTTATGAAGTTGTGGGTATACTGTACCTTTAACAGAGCTGAAATGCCTGGCCAAGACAAAATATTTCCAAATGTAATGGTGTTGTGTTGCCAGGATACAAAAACAAATTCAAAATTCAGCCAGTCAGTTTAAATGATGCCCCAGGTACAAAAGTCCAGTTGAATTTGACTCTTACCATTTTGGGTAACATCAATCCAATTAAATGATCCGATGTTTCAGGGTATAAATATCAGACATTATGAAGAGTTAGCCAAAACGGCAAAGAGCAGCCAGCTCCAACAAGACAGCTTGCAGAAGGATCTGCTCTGGGAAAAGTACCTTTATCTATCATAGACCTGGGAAGCAGAATCTCCAAGAAGAGGAAAAGAAGACAGGAATACAGAGAAGAACCGAAAGCTGCCTGGTTTTAAAATAGGAAGATTTTTCTGTAAATCTTAATTGGGATTTTTTATCGGACCAGTATTGTAGAGGGGGAAGTAAAAGATAGGTTTAAGAGAAATGAGTTGTAAATTTGTTGTTAGTTAATATTCCCTGTTAGACTTAAAGAATGAAGTTGTTAATTTTTACTTTAAGTAGAGACTTCTGGGATAGTTCTTTTCCTCTTGAATTTTAACAGATTACAGCACAGGGTGAATCTTTTGTGTTGCTGGTTTAAATTAGCAGAGGGGTTTACCCATGTCGTAACGCCTCTTTAATGTAAGAAAAATAGCAAGTTCTGCAAATACTCAGCAATTGAGGCAGCATTGGAAAGAGAAACGATGTTAGCATTTTGGATCAACAATCTTTCATCAACTTGAAAAAGATAGAGATGCAGCAAGTTTTTAAAAATATAGAAGTAGGATAAAAGGTAGGGAAAGAAATGCAGCATTTGCCCTTTTATTTCCTTTCTCCTTGCTGACCCAGATGAAACTCTGACTTATTGTATGCCTTTCAACTTAGTTACAGTTTACTTATTTATCATATTCACTGCTCACAGTGCAGTCTCTCTTAACATTGGAAAACCAGATTGGATGACTACTTCACAGCATATTTCCCTTCAGTTCTCAAGTGCCACTGTGAATTTTCAATCATTTGCTATTTTAATTCTCCACTCCATTCCCGGTCTGATCCCTTTGTCTATGGCACTCTTCCAATGAAGCTCAAGAAACAGCACCACATCCATTGATTAGGCACTTCAGACCCTTCTGGTACAACATTGAGTTAAACAAATTTCACATTCTAATCCCCAGTCTTAATTCTTTTGAAACTGAATGCCCTATGCTTTAGAGCAGCTGCCAGTATACTTCTTTCAGATCCTAAGGGTCAGGTCCTTCTGATACTATAAGTAGAAATGCAGAAAATATGAGCAGGAGTAGACCATTCAGCCCCTGAAGACTGCTCCATCATTCATTAAGGTCATACCTGATAAACTCAGTCCCCTGTTTCTTCTTTTGATCCCTTTATCTCTATATCCAAGTCTTTCTTGAAAACATTCAATGTTTTACCCTCAACCACTTTTATAGGAGAATTATCCAGAGGCTCACCTGGTGAAGAAATTTCTCCTCATCTCAGTCCTAACTGGCCATCCCATATCTTTAGATTGTGAGCCTTGGGTTCTGAATTCCTATTGTCCTTCCTGTATTTACCCTGTCTAGTCTTGTTAGAATTTTATAGGTTTCAGTGAGATTCGCCATCATTCTTCCAATATGATGTGAAGATAACTTCCTGTGGTTATTGGCAAGTACGTACACCAGGACTTTCAGATAACACTTACAACACATTCAATCAGAATATGTTGACTGCTAAACACCCTGGCAGGAATGATAACATCACAGATATGAATGCAAATGAATTTGACATTTTAATTGTCTGACAATCACTTGAACACAGTCCTTCATCCTTATAGCTTTCCTGGACTTTATAACCCCAGATTTGTCCTCGATGTTCATGACACTTGATAGATTGAAGTATTGCCTCATAATTCACTGTATTTTATCTCAAATGGTATGGGTGAAATTCATTTGCATTGCATTTTGCTGTACAAACACATTTTTTTGCAGATGTATATAAATGCCCTTATTATGCCATTCTATTTGCCAGAGAGCATTTGTTTGTGAATCATTTCAAAGCAAAGGGCAAAGACAGAATTGGTGCAGGAGCCGGATAAGAAAAGCTCAAATGTAGATAGTGTCCTGCTGCAAACATCAGTCTGTGAGTATGGACTTGAATTATTTTTCTTAATGTATATCTTTATTATACAAAGTTACTACACATTTATTCTGCGCAGGCACATGCAGACAGTCAACAATGGAATATTATGCACTGTGAATTGTGTGTAAAAATAGCAACTGTGAGGGGTAGATATCCAAAACTTGATTTTCAGTGTGCCCCTGTCCTTTCTTATGTTGTTCACAAAGTGCCTCAGGATTGATACAATGCGATACTCGGCCATTTCCTCTCTGGCAGCCCTCTAGAACTTGAGCGTGCCAATGTAAAAATGCAGAGGAAATCAATGCAAACAATTTCATTAATATTTATTCTGCAGTGTCAATCTGACTAACATAAACAGTACCTCGAGGCATCATAAACCACAAATCGTTGACACCCATACCAATGCACTGTTAAATATGGGAATTGTGCCCTATGTGTGTTAAGTATTAGTTTTCAACTTACATTAACCTTTACTGAGTAAATGTAATAATGTTTATATCATCATCTTAATTAGGTCAAATTACTGTAACCTTCAGATCACAGGAAAAGGCAGCATTGGTTTTGCATGTGTTACATTTCTGTAGCCCTGCTTTTTGATTCACAATAATTTACTCTAATATATTTGCCAGCTCCCCTGCTGTAGAATAATTTCAATATTTTGCGCTGAAGGAGGTTTGGTCCATCATTCAGCTGCTCCCGGAACCTTTTTTGTTACACTGAATTAATGATTTCTAGATTAAGGATAACCGGTGGGAAGTCAGCCCATTATCCCTCGTGCATGTGTATATAGTCTGGTAAATATAAAGCACTGTTTATTTGTAGTGACAGGGGGTGGAAGGGAGAGGGTGAATTGCCTCTTAATCCCCTCCAATGGCCATTCAGGGTAGCAACCTCATTCACATGAGTAAATGGGTTTCCATTAGATTTACAGTAGTAAAACTAGAGTGAGATACACATGGAAGGTTCAGTATAAATGATAGACACATAAAGAGAAACATTCCAGCTAATTTCCAGTCTTGGTGGTTTTTGGTATCAGAATGGAGGAATTGGTAACATTGAGAGAGATCCACCTCATTCGATTGCTATCATATATGGACCAAGTAGGATGTCCAAACCAGCCATCTAGGCAAGCCTGAATTGCAGTCATACATAAAATGCAAGAGATCCATTTAAATTTTTAATTGCATTTAAATTAACCATTCTTCACTCTTCACTTGGAATAGAATGTGAGCTCCTTTCAGTCATCTGGACTCAGCCTAGGAAACATTTCAGATTTTTAACCCAATGTTTTCCCAAAAAACATGCGGTGAGGTTTAAGGAGGAAATTTCACAGTTAAAGACCAGGTACGTAAAGGGATGGATCCTAGAGGCATTAAGTTAAGCCCTTCCTGAAGAAGGGCTTATGCCCAAAACGTCGATTCTCCTGTTCCTTTGATGCTGCCTGACCTGCTGTGCTTTTCCAGCAACACATTTTTAAGCTCTGATCTCCAGCATCTGCAGTCCTCACTTTCTCCGCATTAAGTTATGGTGCCAATCTGTTGTATGTGAAAGATCCCTGGTCATATTCACAAAAAGAAAGGTGATCTCTTTCCAATGTGTGTGAAGCCTGTAGTTTAGTTAACCCCCAGCCAACGAAAATGATCCCATCATTATCTCGTTGCTGTTGATGCAACCTTACCGAGCTCACATTACCATGTTTCCTTCAATTAAATCCAGTGACAATACTGACAGATAAAGATAACAACGAGAGAGAAATTGGAGTTTGAGAAAGGTTATAAAAATGATAAAAGGATAAAATGGAAGGCATTGTATTAGAATGCAAGTATCGTGAGAAGAAGCAATCTCAAGGAGGAATTCACTGTATGTTGGTGAGACAATTTCTTAGATCAGTACGTCATGCCACCAACCAGGCAACAGACCGTAATAGGCCTGGTTTTGACTAATGATCGCACAGTGAAAGTGTCCCTGGATAGCAACAACCATAATATAATAAATTTTACAAACAATTTAAGGGAGGGAAGTGTGGTTCCAAGACTACTGTTTTGAATTTAAACAAGAACAATTGTAAGGGCATAAAAGCAGAGCTAGCGAATGTGAACTGGCAATTTCGGATAAAGGATAGAAACGCAGTGACAAGCATTTAAGGGAACATTCCAGAAAACACACATTAGATCCAGTCCAACAAATAAGAAAAATTCTAAGAGGTGGCTCTGCCATCTGTATTTAACTAAGAAAATCAAAGATAATAGTAATCTCAATGAAAACAAAACATTTAATTGTGTAAATATAGGTGACAAGTCAGAACTGGACAGAATACAAAAAGCTGTAAAGAGTTACTGAAAGGTTAATAGGGATGGAAAAATTAGAGTACAAGAGAAAGTTAGCCGAATATAGATAGGAACGTTTCTGCAGATATGTAAGAAAAGAAAATTAACAAAGCACGTGTTCCTAAGTACACCTACAGAAATGAGTCTGAGAAATTAGTAGTTGAGGATAAAGAGATGGCAGATGAGTTAAGCGGATATTTGACATCAGTCTTCTCTAGAGAGGGTGCACATAACATCGTGGAAATAGCTGCAAATAAGGCATTGTAAAGAAGGGAGGGATGTAAAAAAATTCCAATTACCAGGGAAGTGGTACTAAGTCCCTGAGTCCTGATGCAATTCATTCTAAGGTCTTCAAGTAATAGCTGCTAAGTTTGTTGATACTTTGGTTTTAATTTATCAAATTTCAAAACATTTGGGGAAGGCTCTTTAGATTGGAAAATAGTTAATGTAACTCTTTCATTCAAAAAGGGAGAGTGGCCAAAAGCAGGGAATTATAGGCCAGTTAGCTTAATATTTGTCATAAGGAAAATGTTAGCAGCTATTATTAAAGATATATAACAGGGCACTTGGATAATTTCAAGGTAATTAAGCAGAGTCAACAAAGGGAAATCATGTTTAATTAATTTATTGGAGTTCTTTGAAGAAGTAATTTGTGCTGTGGATAAAGGGGGACCAGTTGATGTATTATACTTAGATTTCCAGAAGACATTTGATAAAGCACACTTCAAAGTTTACTGTGAAAAATAAAAGATCATGGTGTAGGGGGTAACTTATTGTCTGGGTCAAAGATTGACGGGCTAACAGGCAGCAAGAATAAATGGGTCTTATTCAGGATGGCAGGATATTATTGAATGGTGAAGCAGACTCATTCCTTTCCCTTATTCACATTACTACCAATCCCATGTGCTATATCTGATGGAGACTTCACCAAAACATTCTAAAAATCCAAATACACCACAACCACTTGCACTCCCTCATCTATCCTATTTCTACTTTGCAATCCAAACTGCAAAAATAATGTTAATGTACAGAAATTACACACTCTTCATCACAACAGACTCTAACATGCAACTGCTAATGTTACTGTTACTTCACTAAAGAAACATAAGAGTAAGAGTGGGCCATTCAGCCCTTCAAGCCTGTTTCAGCAGTCAATGTGATCATGACTGATCTGTGACCTAACTCCATATACCTGTCTTTGACTCATATTCCTTAAAACCTTTCCACAGAAATGTTTCTATCGTGGATTTAAGGTTTGTGTGAAGGCTTCACAGGAGGCTCCAAAGCACTGAACTTGTCACCAAACACGGGATGAAATGTCTGCAAATCAACTTCCCAGCTCAGCGAATATACCCACAACCACGACATCGTAGATTTAAAATTAACAACTAAAAGTAACAACTGCCATTTGTAAAAGTGAGTTGAAAACCTCTTTCACCATTTGTGTGTAACGTTCTTCCTATCATCTCTTCTGAATGGTCTAGCTCTATTTTTCCTGATGAAGGGCTTTTGCCCGAAACGTCGATTTTGCCTGTCCTCGGATGCTGCCTGAATTGCTGTGCTCTTCCAGCACCACTAATCCAGACCCTAGCTCTAATTTTAGACCGTGTCTCCTCGTTCTAAAACCCTCAATCAGTGGATATAGTTTATCTACCAATATTTTCCTGTTAATATCTTGAAGACTTCAATCAGATCACCCATTAACTTTCTAAATTCTAGAAAAAATTGGCTTAATTTGTGCAAACTCTCCTCATAAGTTAATCCCTGAAGTTCAAAAGTCATTGTTGTAAAGCTCCACTGTATTCCCTCCAAAGTCAATGTATTTTTTCTAAGGTGTGGTGCCTAGATCTGCTCACAGTACTCCAAGAGGGATCTAGTTAGAGTTTTGTATAACGGCAGCAAAACCTCTAAATCATTGAACCCCACCGCTCCAGATATAAAGGCCAGTATTCCATTAGTTTTCTTCATTATTTTCAACAGCTGTCCATGACATTTCAAAGATCTACGTAACTAAAACTTCCATGCCTGTTGTGTATTACAATGTGGATTCTTAAGGCGCCTCATGTGCAACTCCCATCTATATTGGAATTTTGACTGTCAGGTCATCAGAAAATCCAGCCCAATATCTAGCCTTGTTTAATGAAAGTTTTCCAGTAACTAGAGGATTGGTTATAGCATTAGCAAGAAACAGAGTCATTACTATCTCATTATACTATAACCGTGCTGGGACATTTAGAAAATGATAATATGAGCAACATGAAATTGTGTTGTCAAGGTTATTCAAATTCTTTGAGGACATAGTGACCAGATTGGAAAAAGGTGCACCAGTAATTGTTGTGTACTGTACTTGGAATTCCAAAAGCCTTCGATAGGAGGCTGCAAGAAAAGGTAACTGCACAAGGTAAGAGCTCACAGTGATGGTGTATTATGTTAGCTGATTTGCTGATGATGTTATGGCTGCCAGGAAAAAGCATGCCATGAAGAAGATGGCCAATACATCATACCATCACATCCTCTCACATATCAGAGAAAAGAGCTGGAGAAACTCAACAGGTCGGACAGCGTGTGTGTGTGGAGAGAAACAAAGAAACTTAACATTTCAAGTACCCAGTATTCTCAGAACTGCTTTTATGGAAATATTGATTTGGATATAAAGATTGAGACATGATTTAGATAATTAAAAAGTGATTAAGTCCCATTAATTCAGCTTTCAATCTTTAATACCTTTAATGAACTATAAACTTTAACAATGCTGTGTACACGAATTCAGATTACCTAACGTTGATAAAAGTGCCTGTGCTTCAAATGGCCTGATTAGATTCATCTAAGAGTACCATTGCATTAATTTAGCCAGCATTGGAGTGCTCAAGAAAAGATATACCTGCTAACTAAGAATTATTCTCCATTAACTAACGTTATGCACAAATAGAACTGACTGCAGACAATTACTCAAAGTGCTTTTTATTTCCTTTCCAGCTAACATGTTATCTCATGTCAAATGCAACCGTTGCTGCTCGCGACTAAATTAAATCTGAAGTAGATCTTCTTGGCAGAGAACTTTTAATAGACAGCATCAAGGTGAGGTTGATGGTAGCACATAACAGTACAGAAACTCAAGCAGGCCATTATGGTTGTCATAACCTGAGAGAAGAGTACAGAGCCTGTGGAGGCAACAATGGTGGTTTGTGCAATGATACAGATAATTGCCCAGGCTCACTATGGCAACCAATTTCATTTTCATCACATCGAAAGCAGTCCTGTCTTGAAGCATATTCTATAATTGAAAGATTACTGTACAGAAAGACAGCCAATGCTAATATATATAGAATGTCATAAGGAAAAAGCTGGGCATACCTTACTCGGACCAGCATGTTATATCACTCAGTTGAAGCTGGCATCAAATCAGGCAGCTAACCTGCTAAGGGCACGAGAGGGTTCACTTGGCAACAAAGGCCAAGTTTTTGAGGCTGGTGAGGAATGGGAGGAGTGGTGGTTAAAGAAGGAAAGATATTAGTTTGGCACAAGTGCATCAGAATGTCTTTTCATCAATGAAATCAAGAACTTTTCAAGAGTATAAAATATTGAGTATATCACCTGGTTCATTACACTTACAGATATATGTGAAATATGACTATGGCTGTCAATTCGACCAAAACAGTCAGAAAATTTCAGGATCAGTTGCAGGCATACAGGCTACAAACAAAATTTGGATCCTCTCTCTAGCTTGTGATGTTAAAACATTGACATCTAACACGTGTCAAAAATTATCTTTATCAGCTTAGATTCACCAAAGCTCTGTTGACCTTCTGATCCCCAAACACCATTATCCAGAAGAACAAAGACAACTGATACATTACTTGTTGGGTTCCCACAAAGACTCTCACCATCCTGACTTGGAAATATTTCTCCATTCCTTTATGTGAAAATTCTGGAAATCTTGGCTGAATAGCATTATGGGTACAGCTACAGGAAATAGGCTGCAGTGGTTCAAGAAGGCAGCTCACAATTACCTTCCCAAGGGCAATTGGAGATGGGCAATAAATGCTGGCTCAGCTAATGACACCCTACTCCAACAATAATTTAAAAAATAAATATATAATAATGTCATGCGTACTTTAATACTAGATAACATTGTAACGCGCTCTACATATGGAAATCTGTGGCTGCAGTTGATTTAAACAAAAAAGAATTTGTCATTGCACAGATCCTATTTAAATTCTCAGGTCTTCTCAAATACTTCAAATGCATCACTTTATCGTTGGGTTGCGGGGTAGTGGGCGAGGGTTGGGAGGAGTCTTGCTCTTCTTCAGTTATTCTCAGAACATTTAACATCCATTTGCTCAGACAGCCAGGAGCTCAGTTTAATATTTCTTTGAAGAATAGCATTTTTTGACAATGCAGCATTCTCTTAACCATGCTCACCTCCAGCCTCTAGTCATCTGAATTCGACATTGTGACTTGAACTCACAAATTGCAGCAACAGTTTGTATACAGTAACACAGGAACAAGCGTGCAACTCTGAATCACCAACACCGGCTTGCCAAAATCCAACACTTGGGAAGGAGAGATTTAAGTCTCCTCCTCCTGACATTCAATAGAATTAATGCTGAATGCACCACTATCAATATGCATAGGGTCACCAGGAACATAACTGAATTAGTCGTATAAGTGCTGGAGCTACAAGGGCAGGTTAGAGGCTGAAATTTCAGCAGCAAGTAATTCATCTCCTGACTTCCCCATAATCTGTCCACAAATCACAAGTCAGGAATGTGATGGAATACTCCCCACTGGCTTAGAGTGCCAGCTCCAAAAATATTCCGAAAGCTTGACACCATCCAGGACAAAGCAGTTCTATGAACTAGGTCCCCATCCACCACCTTAAACATTAACTCTGTCCGCCACTGACATTTAATAATAGCAGCGTGGACCATCTACAAAACTGACCTCACTGACTCACCAAGTCTTCTGTGGCAACACCTTTGAAATCCATCTAGAGGAACAGAGAACTATGACACTGTACTTTCATCATTGGTGGGTCAAAATGCTGGAACTCTCTTCCTGTCAGCACCGTTCCATCAGGCGACTCACCACCATCTTATCAAGGGCAATTAGAGATGGTCAATAAATGCTGGCCTCGACAGCAATGCCCATACGCCATGAGTTGAAAAGAACCAACTGACTCACAGATTACAGTCAAGCATGCAGATCCCATTGTTCAATCCAGGCAGGATGATCTGGCTCAGCAACGTGCAGCTACAGGAAGTCAACAGTGTTCAAGTGGGCCTTAGAAGTCTCAACTAAGGCAGCAGAAGATGGTTGTAGTGTGGCAGCATATGTGGTTGACTCTCAAATGCTCTCTGAAATGGCCTAGCAAGTCATTCAGTTCAAGGGCAATTTGGAGTTAATTGTTGGCTTATCCCATGTATCCCAATAAAGAATAAAAAAAATTAAATGAGGGATATATAAGCTTCTTAACCCATAGATCTGTGGTGTACAGTTATGTATCTTCATGTATTTTTAAACAGGTTAGGATGATTTGAGCAGGTAGGTTATTTATTAGGAGGAACGTGGATGTTGTGGTGCACATTTAAATAGCTGTGGTTATGTTTCTCTGCTTATCACTAGAGAGGAAACAATGCAATGTCCCATATAATTCAGACTTCTAGTTTGTTCTGAGGAAGCTAAAAGATCAGACATGTTCTCCAACTTCATAATACTGCTACCACCCTATCAAATACTTAATTAGTGAAACCATATATTTAGTGTGAGCAATTCATGGTTGATGCCTTGATGTTCATCCAGTAAATAAGTACAAGGAGAAGAAAAATACAACAAAGGTGGAGAAAAAAATGAAAGATCACTGTATCGTGAAGCATGAGTTTAGTTTGGCAATGTACCTCCATGGGCTTACTTTCCATCAAAATGTTTGCAACGAGTACTTACTTTATTTAGGGTGAAAACATTGGCTGATATGACTGGTTTCAAATGAATAGAATGTATGTCCAAAAGCTGCCACGTTATTTTGAAAGTGCAAATCTCAGAGTAAGTGGGCACCCATTTCAGACAGAGATGAGGAGGAATTTCTTTTCTTGGGAGTAGTGAGTCTTGAGAATTCTTTAGTTCAGAGGATTGTTGGCTCATTAAATGCATTCAGTGCTGAGGTCGACAGATTTCTAATCAGTAAGAGGATTAAGGATTATGAGGAAAAGGCAGGAAAGTGAAATGGAGAATTAATTTGAACTCATTGAATAGTATGGATTAGAGTTGCGCTGGAAAAGCACAGCAGGTCAGGTAGCATCCGAGGAGCAGGAGAATCGACGTTTCGGGCAAAAGCCCTTCATCAGGATTCCTGATGAAGGGCTCTTGCCCGAAATGTGGATTTTCCTGTTCCTCGGATGCTACCTGACCTGCTGTGCTTTTCCAGCGCAACTCTAATCATGACTCTGATCTCCAGCATCTGCAGTACCCACTTCCGCCTCATTGAATAGTATAGCAGATTCAATGGACAGAATGGCCTGCTTTGTTTCTAGATCCTATGGTCTTATTATGGTCTAAGAGCAGTGGAGCTTTCCATGATTTTCTGGCTGCATTTATCCGTCAAGCAGCCAGTCATTATCTCTTCTGTATTTGCCACATCACAAGAGTTACGGCACTTCATTAGCTCCAAAACCAAAACCCTTCAGGATATCCTGAGGTTGTGGGTAGATGCTATTAAAATGTTACTCGTCAGTTCATTTTCCAACACGTTCCTCTGCTAAATCAGTAAATTACAATCTAGATTGTTTTGTACAAGAGCAACGCCAAGCATAACAGAAAGTTCCAGGGTATTTTAGTTAAGTGTGAATGTCAAATTCTGCATTCTGTCCTTCTGTTTGTAGCAAAGAATGTGTGGAAGCGTTGGAGGATGAAAATCATTGATCAGCACCTTCTGAGACAAAGGCTAGTGTGTATTGTGGGGGAGCCTTAGGGTCCCCTGTATTTTTCACCTGCCTTGTGGAAGCTTTTACTTGATCTCATTCTGGAAGGCACCTTGAAAGCAGACCATCCATCGGTAAGTACGCAGAACCCTGCTTCGAATACAAAAGGCAGTGAGTGGGAGTATAACTCAGCGTTGTTAACTTAATTCCAGGTTCCAGGTCATAACTTCCACTCCAACACAAAGACAGACTCACATTTGTTTGACACTACAAAATTATCTAGCGATGACATTACCAAATTACCATTTGTGTATGTTTTGCTGTCTAATCAAAGTCAGGATCTTCCACAGAGTAACAATCATTGTCAGATTGCAACTCTGCTCCCTGTGGACTTCACCTTAGCCCACCCCGATGCTGCCCCACATTTCCCTCTGGGTCTACTTACCCAGCCTTTTCCAAAATATGGATCGCAGCTACGTGGCAAGAGCTCCATCTGCCTGGCCATGGTGATTGGACAGATGGGTGAATGAATAGGATGGGGAGATGGACAAGGTGACTGGGTAAGGTAGTAGGGTGGTAGATATGTAGAGTGGGGAAGGTAATAGGTTGGTGGCGCTGAGGACAGAAAGTGGGTAGGATTGCAGGTGGGTGAGTAGATAGATGGGGCTATTCGGGTGGGGGGTTTATTAATTCATTCATGGGATGAGGACATTGTTGCCTGGGCAAACATTTATTGCCCATCCCTAATTGTTCAGTGTCAACCACATTGCTGTGGGTCTGAAGTCACAGGTAGGCCAGATCATGGGAGGATAGCAGATTTCTTTCCCGAAAGTGAACCAAATGTTTTTTTTCCTGATTCATAGTCATCATTACATTATTAATTGTACTGAATTCAAATTCCACCATCTGCC
Source organism: Chiloscyllium plagiosum (assembly GCF_037043375.1). Lineage (NCBI taxonomy): Eukaryota > Metazoa > Chordata > Chondrichthyes > Orectolobiformes > Hemiscylliidae > Chiloscyllium > Chiloscyllium plagiosum. The sequence goes on from NW_028270147.1 coordinate 18,833,921, forward strand.
ATGGCAGGATTTGAATCTGACCCCAGGTTATTAAATGGGTCTCTGGTTTAATAGTCCAGCGATAATACTACCAAGCTGTCACCCCCCCCCCCCCCCCACATTGGTTGTGGGAGGGTGATCAGTCAAATAGTTGAATTGTTTAGCTGGGTCTGGCGAGGTAGTCAGGAGACTGGAGAGGGCAGGAAGAGTTTGTCGGGGGTTAATCAGGAGTTTAGCTGGGGGCGCAGGAGGGTAGCCAGGGGTTTGAGGGGTGAGTTGGATGGGGGTGGAGCTCTGTGTGAGTGACTGGCGAATCGGTTGTGCGGTTACCCAAGAGCTAAACAAGGATTTTTCCACCCTCTTCACCTGGCCCTACACGTGACTCCAGACCCACAGCACATGGTCGGCTGCACTCAAAGACAATTCGGATTGTGCATCAAATGTTGGCGTTGCCACTGATACTGGCACGCCGTCAGCACTCAGCATTCTTTGCATTGAGCAAACAGCACTGGATTAAAACATTCATGCTTCTGCAAGTGGCGACACTGTATAGCACAACACCTTTGCCAATGAAAGAGCGCAACTTTTTCCCTGCAAAGCTCCAACACACATGAATTTTCTCATGGCCCATCTAACCGTACTCGAGACCAAGTTGAATTTTTCTGCTAACCATACTTTGGCTGCTGAAATTACATAGTTGATTAGATAAATGGTAACACTTGACCTCCAGTCTTATTGTAAAGGATATAGACTGTCAGAAACTGCAAGAGACTGATTAATCATTTGCAGCCTAGATATAAAGGAATGATTTTGAATGGTTCTGCTGCCAACGCAAAGCTCTGTTACCAGCATGTAGGAAATCCAGGGTTATAATGTTTTTAGCATTCTCTCACTTTACTCACATCTAGCAAAGTTCCCAATCAGTAATAAGTGTCTTGCAAATCCATACTTTCTTTATAGCTCAGCTTTTCAGTGCAACTTCTGACCAGTGCCCTGCCTCAGGTATTCTGCCATGGTGGGATTTGAGCTAATATCCCTAGAACATTTCCTGGGTCTCTGGATTAATAGTCCAGTGATATTTGATTATCATTTGTTATAGAGCAGAAGGAGGCCACTTGGCCCATCATGTCTACACCAGCTCTCTGTATGAGTGACGCACCCAGTCACAGTGCCCTGCCTTTTTCACCTAAACCTGCAAATGTTTTTGCTTTAATAATAATCCTTTAAGAATGAAGCAGCTTCTATCACATTCTCAGACAGCACATCCCAGATCCTAATTGTTTGTTGCATAATAACATCTTTCACCATGTTCACCAAATCAGTGAGGACCATGGTGTCTACTGAGTCCTGAATAAAAGCAGGAATATCTTTAGAGATTGGAACCAGGTGGATCTCATTGACGAGGTCCTTGATTGGGGTTGTTAACCTGGGCCAATCAGTAAAGCCCTGGCTGACCAAGGGAGGCTACTGCATTCAGGCAGCAGTGCGGGGGGAGTGGGAGTGCTTTATTTCCCCCTCCAACTCTATTTCGATTTAATCCCTGCCCTCCCCTTCACTGTTTGATCACACAGCATTGCCCTCTGATGTGAAGGGCACTGCTTGTCACTGGCCACGCGGGTGTTTCCTTTCTTCCTGGTGGTGGGAATTGAATAAAGATTTGTGCACCTTGTGTCTTTCACTGTGTCTCACACCTGCACACAAACAGCATGGGTGTTCTGGGAGCCACGATTCAAAGCACGGCATATCGTAGTATAAGCAGGGGATTCAGAATCTTCTCGATTCAGGGACTGATTCTGAGCTGGCTGGCCATACCAGCATACAGTGTACATGTAAATAAAGGGTGACTTGGTGAGAGGATATCAGCCTCTGTGCAGTTATTTCACACCTGTACAAATGGGAGAAAAATACAATCATTTTTGTATGTGTTGGCTATCCTTTAATTCTAATTGCTTATTAAAAACCTGTCCATCCCCTCCCTAAATTTAGTCAATGTCTGAGCATCTACTGCACTGTGGGGTAGTAAATTCCAAAGATTTCATGACCCTTAGGGAGAAGGAATTTCTCCTCATCTGTGTTATCCCTTATCCTAAAGCTATGACCTCTTGTGGGAAGAGAATTCTGTACTCCGATGGCATGTTCCGCAAAAATAAATTTCCTCAACTCTGTATTAACTTTTATTATGTCCCCTAGGTTGACTCTCTCCCACCATAGGAAATGTCTCTGGTATCCACACTATCCAAACATCGAGTATGAAAGACAGAGAACTGCTCCTCACATTCAAAGTTCCTTCATCTACTCAATCAGTGGAGTATTCTTCACCCACCCCTCTAGTCGACATTCCCAGAAGGGGCAAATCAGGACGCCAACTCAGTGTAACCAAATATAGCACTAAAGTCAGACCCCACTTGCACAGGATAAACTGGCCCTTTTACACAAAGGTCATGATCCCATTAGTTCTTAAATAAGAATTTCCGTGATTCACACTGTACTTTATACAGAGCCATAAAGCCAGAGGATGACCACACCCAATAGTTATTCATAATTTACAGCATCATGTCGCAAATTGGAAAACTTCCTTGATTATTATTATTATTATTTGATAGTTTCATGCCTGTTATAAAACGGCTCCTCACCGCTACAAAAGATTTTGATGAAGCAGAAAAGCTTATCTGTTTGATGCGACATACTGTTTTTAAGCACGGAAGTAATTATATGCTTCATCACGATTTTATTACTTAAAGTAGAAAATAATGAGCACTTTCAAATATCATGACTTTGCAAAAATGCTTTTTAAACGTCTTTAGTCTCAGAAGCACAGGTGAAATATATTTTATGCATTTTACAATGTAAAAAAAACTGCACTGTCGACATGTTCTGGCTCATTTGACAATATTATTTGCATTTACAATGTAAGGGTTTATGGTCTGATTCAAATGTCAACAGATAAATATATTGGGACCTGGTCAAATGGCCTGCAATGAGTATTCAATAAATGATATTTGATATCATAGAGACTGGGTATTTTACTTGCAAAAAAAATTTGTTTCCTTTACAGAGTCTGAAAACTAGTACATCAGAGACTTAAGCACTAAATCTAGGCTGACTGTCCAGTGCAGTAACGGAGCACTGTATTGTTCAAGGTGCTTTCAAACTAATGTTACTTTGGCATATAGGGGGTGACAGGGACAGGATCACTGCCAGAATGGGCAGAAATTTCAAGACTTTGTGCAGAAAACAGGCACTTGTAGAAATGGGAACACGGACACTGATAGGGGGAAGCATTAGGAGGCTATGTGGAACTATGGAAAATTCCAGGAGAAGATGTTAGTGGCAGTGGCCATTACCTTGGCCTCTATGGGGGGAGAATAGAGGAGCAGGGTGAGCATCATTAAGGTATAATGTCAATATTTGGTGACAGGTAAGGCAATTGGAGGAGGGGCTCAATGTGGTGGGTCTCCACACAAAGAGATGGGAATAACTGTCAAGGGAGTGCAAAGTAAAGAGGGAATGGAGGCTCTGGGATAGGAGGCGCATCTGATAACCAAGTGTGGCCCAGTGTTGATGGTGTCCACCATGACCTGCGTTCCTAACATCACTTGTCATTACCTGGATTCAAAATGCAACTGGAAAATGTCTCAGACAACGTCCCATCCAGGCTTTGATGGGCGATAGTGTGGGATTCATGTCTACTGACATTAGGACATTGAAGGCGCAAATACATGAAACTTTGGCTTGCAAGCTCCCCAAGCACATTTCATCTGCAAATATTTCTTTGCACACATACTGTGCATGGAGGGTGAACATGCTTATCTGTCAGATGTTGATCAAAGGTAGATTACACTATTCCTTGGGATTACCTAAACTAACACTGATACCTCAGTAATGCAGAAGTCAGTAGCAATAACTTCAAGGAAGTGAGTAGTGACTGAAAGCACCCCAGAATCCATGGGACTCGGGAAACATTGCAGAGTCATATGTCATTTAAGTATAACAATGGAATCTAATGAATGCAATGGAACGTAGAACAGTTGCAGAAGGTTAGACTGCAGCAGGAATTCCTTTTTGGATGTTATATGTCGGTAACTCAATCCATGTAAATCCTTCACCAAGTTGGAGCGCATGCTGTAGACAGAGCTGAGCTGGAGCAGACAACAGTTCTGCAGTTTGGAGCATTCTTGGGGGAATTCCAGTACAGTCAGAACCATCCTAACATGCTGTCCTCTCTTCAGTTGGAGCAGGGACAAGGCAATGTGATAAATGCTAGAGAGATGAGAGAACAGTTGTCCAAAGAGAAGGATAAGGACATGGAGCTGGAGGAAGAGTTCCCTGTAGATGGCAGAGCTCAGCTGCATGGGGCATTATGAGGCAGATAGGACCTGACTGACACCTGGCTCCAGTAGCTGGGTGTAGAAGCCCACCTTGTGGACAGGCAAGGTCAAGGTGTCAGCACTTGGTTGGCATTGTGTGTGCAAACTGCAGTCTGCATTCATTTCTATTGTGTTCCCTTTTGCTGCCTGTCAATAAATGTTTAGACTTATTAGAATGTTAGCCTATATGTGATATTCCCCCAATGGACAATGTGTGTGATCACTGGGTATCAGGGACTCAGAGAAGGTGTTTAAACAAGGGGTAGCAAAGGGCAGGCAAAGTGTGTGGCCTGAAACTAAAGCAGAAATTGCTGAAAAAGCAGCAGCTCTGGAGAGAAAGCAGAGTTGATGCTTCATTTCCAGTGTCTCTTCATCAAACTGTGTGGCCTGGTCATTAAATAGTGACAGGGGTGAGATAATATGCTCACATGGACGAGATAGTGTCAACCATGCCAGCTATCTGCCATAATCAGCATGGCATTGTTGCCATGCTGATGGGCAGCAATGTCAGATGGCCAATGCCTCTCTGGGTGCACAGCGATCTCACAATGATGGTGCAAGTGCAAGGTGCACTGGTCTTTCAGCAGATATCTGCTGAGCATCACATTGCTCTGGAAATGGTTCATGCTAAGCTAAGGACAGAATCGGGTATGAGGGACACCATAGGTGCAGAACAGGAAGTTAAAGAGAAGTGGTCGGTAAGACATGACGAGAAATCTTGCTGGACCTTGAGGTCAGAACCCCTCCAAAAACTTGACAGAACTTGCACTTAGCCAAAAAAGAAGATTCAGTCCAAAGAAACTGAAATGTAGCCTCAAATGACAAACCAGCCCTTTACAGAATTTTATGATGTGTTCTTTCAGGTTTTACCGAGAACTCCTGGACCTCATTGTCGTGTTGTCAGCAGTTAGAGTTAGCCTACTGGCTGCCTGTTATAGTCCAAGCTCTTTCCCAGGTTGAGGGCAGCAACAAGCAGATAGGGAGACCAGTGACCAAATGGGAAATGTCAGGGCAAAGACCAAAGGGGCAGATGCACTCTGGTACCAGTTGGTCAAAACTGAATATTCCACTTCATATTTGGGTAACAGGATCCCTTCAGTGTCCCATTCAAATAGGGCACAGCACAGCTGGGGCAGTGTTTGGGACTCTCCCCATCCGCAAGCTGATCAGCCACCTCATGAGAACGCAACCTCTTTTGAGTCGACAGGTTTAGAAGGTGTCAGGCCTCTGCATCTGATTTTCTATGTCGTGGGCAAATGATACACTTTAACTGCAAACCATGGAATTATTGGACGAAGCAAAACATAAAATAATTAAACAGTGAAGAAAAGTGGAAACATTTGCCATGAAGGATATTATGAAGATTTTATTCCAAAAGTTGACCAAAATCTCGCAAGGTGTTTAAATCAGTGAAACCAAGATACACGATTAGCTTAAGGGACTTTAGATTAACAAGTTACTCTGGGTCAGATGATGTATATCTGAGGAGTTCTAAAGAAGACTATTTGATGAGTGGAAGAATCACTGAGTGATTTTGAGGCTTTACAAGATTGGAAGCAAGCAAATATAGTACATGGTCGTAATGTGGTTAAGAAATCCTACCTATACAAAATTAGGCCCACAGCCTAATCATATAATATGCTTTTTGCATGCTAATTATAACATTGCAGAGTGCACCTAATGTGATTGTCAAATCGGGAACATAAAACATGAAATGATTCTATCTGGATGTTCTGGCAACCCAAGCATTAACATGCAAATCTCTACTCTACTCTGTGACAATCTGACTACAGATAGTAAATTGAAATAGCGCAGAAAAACATTTTAATGACTGTAGATGATCCACTTGACCTTCTTTAATGAGTGCAATTTAGTTTCCACTTGCAGTAATTGAAATAAAACATTGAGGCTTCCGCAATATTGCTCAGTAGGTTCATATCTTTGTGAAAAGTCTGCTAAAAGAAAATGTGCTCCATATGGCACAAAAAGCACCAAAATATTGAGTAAAAACTTGATAAAATGTGACATAGATTTCAAATCTCATTAGGAAGACAAGGGGTGTAGGCTGAAGATGTTTATCAACAAAAAGAAATGGTAAGTCTGTTATTATCAAGAATATAGATAGCTCAGGAAGGAAAAGATCAATATCAAACTTCAAGAGGCAGGAGAAGAGGGCCTCTGGTTTTGGTTATCTCTTTTACAGGAATCGCAAAGAGTTATACAAATGTAGGAGACCATTTGGTCAACTGGACTCAACCATCCTGAGAAACCTACAATCTGTCTGAGTTCACATCCTACAAGATACATGAAACTCTCCAGATAAGTTAATACAGCACCAGACCTGCTTTTGCTGCCACATCTGCAATGCATACAGAGCTGTAGTGGCTCCCACCCTCCTATAAGGCTCTGAGAGGTGGACTGTCTGTGCAGGACACCTCAAGGTGCTGGAGCAGTCCCACCAACGCTGCCTGCACAAGATCCTGCCAATCCGCTGGGAAGACAGAAACACCAACACCAGCATCCTCGACCAGGCCAACATCCCCAGCATCGAGGCACTGATACTCCCCTCCTCGATCTGCGATGGGCTGGGCACATTGTCCCCATGACCGACACGAGACTCCTTGAGCAGGTGCTCTACTCCCAGCTTCGAAATGGCAGGAGAGCCCCAAGAGGGCAGAGGAAGCACTTCGAAGATACCCTCAAGGCCTCAGTGGAGAACTTCGGCATTCCCACTGACATCTGGGAATCACAGGCCCGAGACTGTCCATAGTGGAGGAAGAGCACCCGGGAAGGCGTTGAGCACCTCGAGACTTGCCGTTGGGTAAAGCTGGAAGCTTGGGGAAAACAACCACATCAACGCTTCATCCACCCCTTCCCTTCTGGGTGAATTTTTTTTTCATAGGATCCCCCAAATGTGGGTGGCACGGTGGTTAGCATTGCTGCCTCGCAGTGTCAGATACCCGAGTTCAATTCCCACCTCAGGCAACTGTCCATGTGGAGCACCTACTGACCCCATAGTGCTAGGTGAAGGGTTAAATGTAGGGGAATGGGTATGGATGGCCTGTGGTCGCTGCATCATTCTGTACAGCCACCTATGGACTTACCATGAGAGTGGAAGAGTCATCCTCATCGGTGAGGGACCGCCGATGATGGTGACGATGCAATGCGTACACAAAATGGAAGACTCATTTGGACATCATCTGTACAGCAGTCAGGCCGTCTGCTTCAGCTTGCCCTAGAAATGGCAGCTGGGATCAACACCTAAGCCTTGAGATGTTCAGGGTGGGAAACGCCACAGGAGGGAAATGACTGTGTGCAGCTTCCTGTTTCTCCTGACACCTCGTTAAGGATCATAACATTTAAAAAAAAACTTTCCTTCAGCTTTAACGTCCTTTGGTTAGGCCACTGAAGACCTGCAAAAACTGTGCAGATCTTAACACTGAAATTGGAAAGGAGTGGGAAAGGGGAATCTGATTGTGGTATCGAAAATTACGAGAGACATAGACATGAGAATATTTTCCCCATGGGAGATCTGTCTAAGGCAAGAAGGCGTAAATATAATTTGAGGAGTAAGTGGTTAAGATTAGATTACTTACAGTGTGGAAACAGGCCCTTTGGCCCAATAAGTACACACCGAGCCTCAGAAGATCAACCCATCCATACCCATTCCCCTACATTTAACCCTTCACCTAGCACAATGGGCAATTTAGCATGGCCAATTCACCTAACCTGCAGATTTTGGACTGTGGGAGGAAACCGGAGCACCCGGAGGAAACCCACGCAGACATGGGGAGAATGTGCAAACTCCACACAGCCAGTTGCCTGAGGCGGGAATTGAACCGGGTCTCTGCCGCTGTGAGGCAGCAGTGCTAACCACTGTGCCACCATGCCGCCCACATTTGGGGGATCCTATGAAACAAATTTCACCCAGAAGGTGGTAGAAATGTTGAACGTGCTGCCTGAAAGGATGGTGGAGGCAGGTACTCTTACAACATTGAAGAAGCGTCTGTGTGAGCACTTAAGATATCAGGGCACAGTACCCAGTACATTGGACATTGGACATTGTACATTGTAATCGGACGCAGTGCAGGTAACCGGGATTAGTGTAGCTTAGCGTTTGTTGGTCGGCGCAGACATGGTGGGCCTGTTTCTATGCTGTATGACTCCATAATATTCCTTTTGTTTTAATCTGTGATTCCTAATCCTTAATACACATTTATGTTGCATGCTGCACATGAATGTCCTTAAAGCTCTTCTATCTGTTGTCAACTGAAAATCTCCAGAGTGCTGACAACGCCAATTAATCGACTTAAACTTGTCCTTCACTGCCTTAAAGTTGACTCTTTAAAGTTATACATCTCAGAATTACTTTTACAATGCTGACCTATCCCAAATAATGTCACATTTAATCATGCTCTGATTGTTCTTGTCTAGGTGTCACTATCTCTGTACCATCTGGATCACTTAACATTATCGGCTGGAAATATGAGTTACACCTCATGGCATCCCTGACATGTCAGATCTAACAGTAATTCTGGACTGTATTCACTAGCTCATACTTTAAACTATTGAAGCATTTCAAGTCTGTATGATGTTCACTATAATACCTTACTTTGAAATCCACAGACACCTTCCTTTATACTAGTGGCATGACAAAGTCTAATGTCATATGATTCATTGGAATATAACTTCTCGATTCGGGATTGAAGTTTTAAAACAGACGATAATGGAAGCACCTGATGGTGGAGAAGATGGTAAATAGACCTGAAGTAAACGTCATTCAAAGGGTGGCTTGTACTTCTTCAATAAAGTCAGAGTTAGACATGGAGAGGCATCAAGCAATATTTGACGCCCTTCTGAGTTAGTTGGTGGAGACAACATATTTACAGTTGCCTCAGTAAGAGATTTAATTATTCATATAATTTCTCACGTAAGAAAAAGGTTGGAAGTTAACTGGTAAGCATGGAAAAGGTTTTAAAGCACTCATACACTTTTCAGGTCAAAGGATACAGTTCAATAAAGTGCGGATCTGGGAAAAACACAGCAGATCAAGCAGCATCAAAAAGGCAGGGGAGTTGATCTTTCAGGTCAGAAATTTTCATCAAGACTGATTAGCAACATGAAATTCATTAGTTAATATCTCAATCTGGGATGCCTGAGGAATGCCATTAATCCTTGACTAATCTGTATTTTCTCTCACAGACACAAGCAGTTAATTCTAGACCTGGAACCACTGAGAAACTGGCAAAGGGAGAAGGCTTCCAGGATGAGTGAAGGATGAAGCAAGAAGACCATGCCTGAGTGAAGGTGTCCACATCAGTGAGATGCTTAAGGTGGATTCGAGGGTCATCTCTCTGGACGCTGGTGGGACGTGTGCAGGAGGTAGCATTCCTTGGAGAATAGCAGGAACACTGAGAAAAATTAAAGTGAACTCCTCAGGGCTGTGGCACAGATTGATTGAGAAGGATCCTGCATGAATCTAGAAATGATTGGAGCACCTTTGAATGGAACTTAAACTAGAATGGGGAGAGACCCCTAGGGAGTTTTGGGATTAAAGAAAAAGCATTGACAAAAGATTGTGTTAATTCAATAGTACGTCTTTTAAACATTCACAAAGGGGATGTAGGAGTAGCTGGCTAGATATTTATTTCCTATCTCTAGTTGTCCTTGAGAAGGTGATGGTGAGATACCTTCGTGGACCACTGCAGTCCATGTACTGGAGGTAGACCTACAATGCCCTGGGAGAAGGATTTTTAGGATTCTGACCCAGCAACACTGATGGAATGGCAGTATATTTCCAAGTCAGGATGATGATAGCTTGGAAGGGAACTGCAGATGGTGGTGCTCCCATGTATCTGCTGCCCCTGTCCTTCTAAATGGAAGTGGCCATGGGTTTGTAAGGTGCTGTCTAAGGAGCCTTTGTAAATTTCTGCAGGGCATCTTGTAAATAGTGCACATTGTTGCTACTGAGCGTCAGTGGTGGAGGGAGTGGATGTTTGTGGATGTGGTACCAATCAAGCGACTGCTTTGTCCTGGATGGTGTCAAGCTTCTTGAGTGTTGTTGGAGCTGCACTCATCCAGGCAACTGGCGAGTATTCCATCACACTCCTGACTTATGCCTTGGAGAAGTCAAATTTAACCACTCAAGGATTCCAAGCCTCTGGCACGTTTTTGTAGCCACTGTATTTGTTTGGTTAGAGTTGAAAAGTATGTTGCTGGAAAAGCACAGCCTGTCAGGCAGCATCCAAGGAGCAGGAGAGTCGACATTTCGGGCAACCGGCTTTCATCAGGAATGTTGGGGGGTAAGGGGTCTGACAAATAAATAAGAGGATGAGGCTGGGGTGGAGGGTAGGTGGGAAGGCGATAGGCGAATGTAGGTGGAGGTAATTGCGATAGGTCAGTGGGTAGGGTGGAGTGGATAAGTGGGAAGGAAGATGGACAGGTAGGACAGGTCAAGAGGGCGGTACCGAATTGGAGGGTCGGATCTGGGATGAGGTGGGGGGAGGGGAGATCTTGAAACTGCAGTCCTCACTTTCTCTTATTTATTTGGCTAGCCCGGTTAAGTTTCATGTCAAGGATGACCCTGAGCATGTTGATAGTAAGGGATTGAGTGATGGTTAGATTCTCTCCTTTTTCAGATTGTCAATGTTCGGCATTTTATGTATAGCAAGTGTAACTTGTCACATGTCAGGCCAAAGCTGGACATTGTTGTGTTCTTGCCACATTTGGACATGGACTGTTACAATATCCAAGGAGTCACGAATCATGCTGAACATTGTGAAGTCAGTGAGTATCCCCACCTCTGACCTTATGATGGAGGGCAGGTCATCGAAGAAGTAGCTGAAGATGCTTGGGCCTTGGATACTATCCTGAGGAACTCCTGCAGAGATATCCTGGTGCTGAGATGACTGACCTCCGACAATCATGAACATCTTCCTACGTCCCAGGAATGACTCCAGTCCAGCCAAATGTGACCTTGATGTCAAGGGCTGCCACTCTCACCTCCCCTCTGGAATTCAGCTCTTTAGTCCATGTTTGAACCAAAGCTGTAATGAGGTCAGGAGCTGAGTGGCTCTGGCAGAACGCAAACTGGGCATCAGTGAGCAGGTTATTGCTGAGCAGGTGCTGCTGGATAGCACTGTTGATGACATCTTCTATCATTTTATTGATGATCAAGAGTAGACTGATGGGGTGGTAATTGGACGGGTTGGATTTGACCTGTTTTTTTTATGTACAGGACATATCTGGGCAATTTTCCACATGATTGGGTTGATGCTAGTATTGTAGCTGTACCAGAACAGCTTAAGTAAGGGTGTGACAAATTCTGGAGCATAAGTCTTCAGCACTATTGCCAGAGTATTGTCAGGGTCAATAAACTTCATAGTATCCAGTGCCTCCAAATATTTCTTGATATCAAAGAACAAAGAACAAAGAAAATTTACAGCCCAGTTACATGCTCTTTGGCCCTCCAAGCCTGAGCCGATCCAAATCCACTGTTTAAACCTATCGCCCAATTCCTAAGCATCTGTATCCCTCTGCTCCCCACCTACTCATGCATCTGTCCAGACACACCTTAAATGAATCTACCGTGCCTGCCTCTACTACCTCTGCTGGCAACACGTTCCAGGCACCTACCACGCTATGTGTAAAGTACTTGCCACATAGATCCTCCTTGAACTTTTCACCTCTCACCTTGAACGCGTGACCTCTGGGAAAAAGCTTGTCTCTATCTACCCTGCCTATACCCTTCATGATTTTGTAAACATCAATCAAGTCCCCCCTCAATCTCCTTTTTTCTAATGAAAACAATCCTAACCTACTTAACCTCTCTTCATAGCTAGCACCTTCCATACCAGGCAACATCCTCGTAAACCTTCTCTGCACCCTCTCCAAAGTATCCACATCCTCTTGGTAATGTGGTGACCAGAACTGTACACAGTATTCTAAATGCGGCCGAACCAAAGTCATGTACAATTTTAACATGACCTGCCAGCTCTTATACTCAATACCCTGATGAAGACAAGCATACCATATGCCTTCTTGACCACTCAGTTGATGAGCAGAGAGATCTGAACTCCCAGATCTCTCTGCTCATCAACTTTCCCAAGGCTCTTCTGTTTACTGTATAATTTGCTCTAGAATTAGACTTCCCAAAATGCATCACCTCACATTTATCTGGATTGAACTCCATCTGCCACTTCTCCACCCAACTCTCCAGTGTACCTATATTCTCCTGTATTCTTTGACAGTCCCCTATGCTTTCTGCTACTCCACCAATCTTTGTGTCATCTGCAAACCTACTGATCAGACCAACAATGTCCTCTTCCAGATCATTGTTGTCTATTACATATAACAGTGGCCCCAGCACTGACCCCTGTGGAACACCGCTGGTCACCTTTCTCCATTTCGAGAAACTCCCTTCAACTCCTACTCTCTGTCTCCTGTTGCTCAACCAGTTCTTTATCCACCTAGCTAGAACACCCTGCATACCATGTGACTTCACTTTTCCCATTAGTTTACCATGGGGAACCTTATCAAACGCCTTACTAAAGTCCATTTATATGACATCAACAGCCCTTCCTTCATCAATCAACTTGGTCACTTCCTCAAAGAACTCTATTAAGTTGGTAAGGTATGACCTACCCTGTACAAAACCATGTTACCAATCACTGATAAGCCCATTCTTTTCCAAATATAAGTAGATTTTATCCCTCAGTACCTTGTCTAGCAACTTTCCCACCATTGGCATCAGGCTCACTGGTCTGTAGTTACCTGGAATATCCTTGCTATCCTTCTTGTACAGGGGGACAAGATGAGCAACCCTCCAGTCCTCCGGCACCTCCCCTGTGTTTAAGGATGCTACAAAGATATCTGTCGGACCCCAGTTATTTCCTCTCTCACCTCCCTCAGCAACCTGGGGTAGATCCCATTCAGTGCTGGGGATTTGTCGACCTTAATATCCTTTAACCTACACAGCACATCTTCCCTCCTTATGTCAACGTTATCCAGAGTTAACAAATTTCTGTCTCTAATCTCAGCATCCATCATCTCCTGTGCCTCAGTGAACACTGATGCAAAGTAATCATTGAGAATTTTACCCATTTTCTCAGGTTCGACACACAACTTTTCTTCCTTATCCTTTAGTGGACCAACCCTTTCTCTGGTCACCCTCTTGCTGCTTAGATAAGAATAAAAGGCCTTGGGATTCTCCTTAATTCTGCTCGCTCAAGTTATTTCATGGCCCGCTTGATTCCTCATTTAAGATTGGTCCTACTCTCCCAATATTCCTCCAAGGCTCGTTCTGTTCTTAGCTGCCTGGACCTTATGTACACTTCCCTTTTCCTCTTGGCTAGTCGCACGATTTCTCCTGTCATCCACGGTTCACGAATCTTGCCTTTCCTATCCCTTGTTTTCAAAGGGACATACCTATCCACACTATCTTCAACCTATCTTTGAATGCCACCCACATATCAAATGTGGACTTCCCTTCAAATAGCTGTGTCCAATCCAAATTTCCCACCTCCTAGCTAATTTCGATATAATTGGCCTTGGCCCAGTTTAGTACTCTTCCCTTAGGACCTTTCTCATCTTTGTCTATGAATATTCTAAAACTCACAGAATTGTGGTCACTGTTCCCAAAGAAATTCCCCACCACAACTTCTACCACCCAGCCTGACTCATTCCCCAACACCAGGTCCAATATGGCCCCTTCCCTTGTCGGACTATCGACACACTGATTTAGAAAATTTTCCTGGACGTTCCTTACAAATTCTGCCCCATCCAGACCTCTGTCACTAAGTGTATCCCAGTCAATGTTGAGAAAATTAAAATCTCCCATCACCACTACCTTGTTGCCTCTACATCTTTCCATAATCTGTTTACCTATTTGTTCTTCACTGCTGGGAGGTCTGTAATACAGCCCCAACTATGTAACTGCACCCTTCTTATTTCTCAGCTCCACCCATAACGCCTCACTGCTCAAGCCCTCCATTGTGTCCTCCTTTAGCACAGCCGTGATATCATCCCTAGTCTGGATTAGAGTGGTGCTGGAAAAGCACAGCAGGTCAGGCAACATCCGAGGAGCAGGAAAATCGACGTTTCGGGCAAATTCCCTTCATCAGGAATGAGGCAGGAGCCTCCGGAGCAATGCAACTCCTCCCCCACTTTTACTTCCCTCCCTGTCCTGTCTGATGCATCTGTATCCTGGAACATATCACATGAAATAAACTCAAAATTTCTGACTGAAGATTGTTGCAAATGCTTCAGCCTTACCTTTCGCACCAATGTGCTTTGCTGCCTCATTTTTGAGGATGGAGATATTAGTGGAGCTCTTGCTTCAGCGAGGTAAATGCCCACCACCACTCCTGAGTGAATGTGGTAGGCCCTCAGAGCTTGGATCTGGTCTGTTGGTTGCGGAATCTCTTACCTCTGTCTATCTCTTGCTGCTTGGTATACAAGTAATCCTGTTTTACTGCTCCTCACATGCCCTCCTGCCCACTCCATTGAACCAGGTTTGATCCTCTGTCTTGATGGTGATTGTTGAGTGGGGATACACCAGGCCATGAAGATGCGGTGTTGGAATACAAAGCTGCTGATGGTCCAAGGCTTTGTTTTGTCTGATTCTTGTACAGTAAAATGTTTTTTTTTTAAAACATCATGAAACCTTTGGTGTAATTCTTCATGGTAACAAATAGAAGTTTGAACTTCTTTTTAGAAGTTCATTGCACATGTCATATATTCATACAACATAGGAACAGGCCCTTGGGTCCAGAATATCTGTGCTGACCTGTTTAGTTTCTCAGTTTGTTTTTTCTCCACGTATTTACCGTCCTGAGAGAGCTCACTCATGGAAGGTGTGTTGCAATAGCACTGCGGCTTCATCAGATGTAGAGCCTAGGAGCAGCTGGGGTCTTGGTTCAGCATTGTGACGGACAGAGATCGAGGCCAATGCAGGAAGAGCAAGCATTGATAGTGAGGGAGGCCCTTTGGTGTCTGTGGCAGCAGTGAGATCAGTCAGCCCGAGTCTCCTGGAGAGCAGGTCCAAAGCAGGGGAGATTGAGTCCTTATAGGGAGTGTGAGCTCAGCGTGGCTAAGCACTGTTGAACTTTTAACTTTATTTCTTCATTTTTCTACTTGGTACTGAGAAGAATTGCAATGTTTAACTTTTTAATTTTATTCCTTTAGTTTTCTACTTTGTACGTAAGATTTTGTACCTAGGTACCTTTTGTACTTAAGATGACATTGGGTATGGTGACATTGTACACTTTTCAATGTACTCATATACTCTGTACTTCAGTACATGTGACAATGAATTCTAATTCTAATTCTAATTCTGACTTCAGTGGAGGAATTGTGTCTGATTCCCATTGACTTCTATATGGGTCCAGACATAACTACAATGAGAAGCTACAACACAGGGCAGAAGTGGGTACTGCAGATGCTGGAGATTCGAGTCAAGATTTGAGTGGTGCTGGAAAAGCACAGCAGGTCAGGCAGCATCAGAAGAGCAGGAAAATCAACATGTCGGGCAAAAGCTAAACAACATTAGCAACAAGTAAACCTCAGTGTCGATACATTCTCACCTCCCCTTTTGAATTCAGCTCTTTTGCCTGAGCTTCCAATGAAGTCTGGAGCTGAGTGGTCCCATTGGAATTAAATCCTTCATCACCATCTCCACTGGCCCCCACCCATTGCAACCCCCAAGCACAGCAACCACCAACCAACCCAATAGCCCCCTGTTTCCCACATGGGTTTGGACACCAGCCCTCAGGGACAGACAGAAACACCACTCAGTTACATTTCTACCTAACTGTGGCTTTCCCACCAGTTTCTACTATCCTGCAGTTTCTTGTTGAACATTACCTGCTCGACTTGGATCCGGCCGGTCAGTGAGACAGCATTTAGAGAGGAGTGGAGAGGTACCCTGCAGCAAAGAATAGACACATGCTGTGAGGCTAAAATGACACAGCATGCACAAATTATATGTCCTTCATGCACCCCCACCCCCCCCACCGCAACCTCCCCCCTGCCCATCCACTCCAAGTCTCCTTATGCATAAAAAGACTTGCCTGAGTCAAGATCAGAACCATACAGTCCAGTTATATCACAGCCCCAAATCCAATTCTATACTCATCTGATGTATATTATATACACGATACCTGATCCAATGGTGTCACCCCTTTTTTTTATTTAAATTAATCTGTTTGGATACCTCAATCGCCATCGTGTCTTGAGGTGGAGACTTGAAGCCGGACCTTTTGTCTCAGAGACAGGGGCACTACCAATGCACCACAAGATCCTTTAGTTGTCACGCTGCTAGAGGACAAAATCACAAACAAGATTTCTGCTCCTTCCACTTAGAGTCATAGAGTCGTACAGCACGGAAACAGACCCTTCGGTCAAACTCTCCATGCCGACCAAACATCCCAATCTGATCTAGTTCCATTTACTAGCACTTGGCCCATATCTCCGGAAACCCTTCCTATTCATATACCCATCCAGACATCTTTTAAATACTGCAACTGTACCATCATCTATCACTTCCTTTGGATTTCATACATGCACCACCCTCTGCGTGAAAAAGTTGCCCCTCAGGTCCCTTTTAAATTTCACCCCTCTCACAGTAAAGTTTTGCCTGCTAGCTTTAGACTCCCCTACCTTGGAAAAAAAGAACTTTGGCTATTTACCCTATCCATGCCCCTCATGCTTTTATAAACCTCTAATAGGGCACACCTCAGCCTCCAACACTACAGGGAAAATAGCCCCAGCCTATTCAGCTTCTCCCTAAAGCTCAAACCCTCCAATCTTGACAACATCCTAGTAAATCTCTTCTGCACCCTCTGAATGCAGGCCTCAATTTGGAAAACTAATTTGGTCTCTTTGGAACAGAAAGCCAATTCACACCATTGTCCACCTCAAACCCATCATCCGAAAACCTTTTGGCAGCAGAAGCTGTCTTAATGCCAACGTCGATTATCTGTTGGGCACTTCCATCTCTATCCCTGCCACTTAGGGCTCTGGTAACATTCCAGTCCCGGACTCAAAATACTCCCATTTAGCTACAGTTGACACTGTACCATCCAAACAAGCCTGCTGTAAATAATATTTCACATGGAGTCATAGTCAGAAAGTCATACAGCTGTAGAGCACAGAAACAGACACTCTGGTCCAACCAGTCCATGCCAAATATAATCCCAAACTAAACGAATCTGGCTCCTGGGCTACATTCCTATTCATGTATCTGTCCAAATATCTTTTAAATGTTGTAATTGAACCTACATGCATCACTTTGTCAGGAAGTTCATTCCACACATGGACAACCCTCTGTGTGTAAAATAAAAATTGCCTCTCATGTCTTTTTTAAATCTCTGTCCTCACAGTTTAAAAATGTGCCCCCGGTCTTGAAATCCCCCATCCGAGGGAAAAGACAATTACCGTGAACTCTATCTATACCGCTCATTATTTTATAAACTTCTTTCAGACCGCCTCTCAACCTCCTACGCTCCAGTGAAAAAAGTCCCAGCCTATCCAGCCTTTCTTTATAACTCAAACCTTCCAGACTCAACAACATCCTGGTAAACCTCTTCCGAACCATCTCCAGCTTAATACAGCATATCATCCGTCGTCATTTCCGCCACCTCCAAATGGACCCCACCACCAGGGATATATTTCCCTCCCCTCCCCGATCAGGTTCCAAAAAAACCACTCCCTCCGTGATTCCCTCGTCAGGTCTACACCCCCCACCAACCCAACCTCCACACCTGGCACCTTCCCCTGCAACCGCAAGAAATGCAAAACTTGCGCCCACACCTCCCCCCTTACTTCCCTCCAAGGCCCCAAGGGATCCTTCCATATCCGCCACAAATTCACCTGCACCTCCACACACATCATTTACTGCATCCGCTGCACCCGATGTGGTCTCCTCTATATTGGGGAGACAGGCCGCCTAATTGCGGAAAGTTTCAGAGAACACCCCTGGGACACCCGGACCAACCAACCCAATCAGCCCATGGCTCAACACTTCAACTCCACCCCCCCCCCTCCCACTCTGCCAAGGACATGCAGATCCTTTGCCTCCTCCATCGCCAGACTATGGTAACACCATGCCTGGAGGAAGAGCGCCTCATCTTCCGCCTAGGAACCCTCCAACCACACGGGATGAATGCAGATTTCTCCAGCTTCCTCATCTCCCCTCCCCCCACCTTATCTCCGTCCCAACCCTCGGACTCAGCACCACCTTCTTGACCTGCAATCTTCTTCCTGACCTCTCCGCCCCTACCCCCACTCCGGTCTATCACCCTCACCTTAACCTCCTTCCACCTATCGCATTCCCAATGCCCCTCCCCAAGTCCCTCCTCCCTACCTTTTATCTTAGCCTGCTTGGCACACCTTCCTCATTCCCGAAGAAGGGCTTATGCCCAAAACGTCGATTCTCCTGCTCCTTGGATGCTGCCTGACCTGCTGCACTTTTCCAGCAACACATTTTCAGCTCCAGCTTAATACAGTCAATTCTGCTATAATGCGCATTCCTTCAACATGAATTAACTTTAATATGATTGAAGAATTTAAACTGTTATTCATAGAACATGCAGTTGGCTATAGCACAATTCCAGCCCTGTTCGTTTAAATGGGGCAGCAATTGCATGATTTTCTTCTAATGCGGAATCACACAAGGACGGAATTATCTCGTTATTTAGAACCGACTGTAACATCCTTCCGATAAATGGGCAATCAGAACTGGACACAGTATTCCAGAAGACCCCTCGTCCATATCTTGCACAAGCTCAACATAACATCCCATATCTCATGCTCAAAGGACTGAGCAATGAAGGCAAGTGTGCCAAATGCCTTTCTTGCCATCCTGTGCAAACTTCAAAGAATTATGTACCTCTACCCCTAGGTCCCTCTGTTCTACAACACCACCCAAGACCCGACTGTTTATTGCATAAGCCCTACCCTTGCTTGTTGTACCAAAATGCAATACCTCACATTTATCCAGATTGAACTCTATCAGCTCATTGACCCATTTGATCAAGATCCCTTTGTAATCTTAGAAAAGCTTCTTCACTGTCTGCCATGTAACCAATTTTGGTGTCGCCTGTAAATTTCTCATCCAAATCATTAATATAAATGACAAACATGTTTACTGATTTTACTGTTGCTGTCAACTATACAAAATTATACACTTGTCCTATAGCCCCATTTGTATTGTGGGTGTTGGGTTTAAAAGTAAGATTGAAGCCATTGTGCAAGTGAGTCCCCACCCCACACATCTCCCTCCTTCAGCACCCCCTCCCCTCCCCAACCCCCCAGCTACCACTTTCTTCAGATCAGGGAGATATGCATATTCCAGAGGCAAAGGTCAGATAAATCGGAGCTGAAATGACATGGTTCTGCTCGTTCTTCCTAATGTGCAGAAGGGAAATTACATGATCACGCTTAAGCACCATTATTTCACTAAGCTGTTTTTGATTGAACTGTGAGAAGGTGGACAAAACTGTCCCAGCAGGAAATGCTCTACTTTTAGTCATGTCACTGAACTGACTTATTGAGGTTAATTTGGAACCAAAACAAACAAAGGTATCCTTTTGGATGGAGATGCCTGAATTTTTAAAAGGATTAACTTCAAGCTGTCTAACCCAGTAAAATGAAATAAGATATAAACTGTTGCAGTGGTCAGAGTGACAGTGTTCGCTGGTCGCTTGATCAGTTCTTGGCTTTGTCTGAATACTAAGTCACATACCAGCATATGTTTGGCAATCACCCAAAAATTAACACTTTCTGGACGTAAAACATGGGACTGTACAGAAAGAAAGGTTCACACACCTAAACTAATCAGCATCACATTGAAAACAATTAAATAGAGCATAATACTGAGTGTAAAATGAACCAAACCCCACAGTCAGTTTTTTTAATAAATAATATATTAAGAAGTTGTACCTCTTAACAAAAACACATTTCGCTGAAATTCAATTTGATTTGATATTGATTTGATTTATTATTGTCAATGTATCGAGATATAGTGAAAAGTATTGCTTTGTGTGCTAACCAGACAAATCATACCTTACATAACTGCATCAGGGTAATAGAATGGAGTGCAGAATATAGTGTTACAGTGAAAGAGAACAATCAACTTAAATGTCTGAGAGGTCTGTTCACAAGTCTGGTAACAACAGGGAAGAAGCTGTTCTTGAATCTGGGAATCAGATACAACACACTTATATCTTCTGGCTGATGGAAGAGGGTGGAGGAGAGTATAATTGTGGTTGGAAGGGTCTTTGATAGTGTTGGCTGCTTTCCCGAGGCAGCAGGTAGTGTAGACAGAGTCAATGGATGGAAGGCTGGTTGTCATGATGGACTGGGCTGCCTTCACAACTCTCTATAATTTCTTCAGGTCTTGGGCAGAGCGGTCTGATCTACCACTGTAACGTCAAC
Source organism: Chiloscyllium plagiosum (assembly GCF_037043375.1). Classification (NCBI taxonomy): domain Eukaryota; kingdom Metazoa; phylum Chordata; class Chondrichthyes; order Orectolobiformes; family Hemiscylliidae; genus Chiloscyllium; species Chiloscyllium plagiosum. The sequence goes on from NW_028270147.1 coordinate 18,854,701, forward strand.
CAAACTGGTTGAAAACCCTGAGATAAATGGCACGACCAACTATCTGTGTTATCTCTCCATGCTTTTTGGAACTATTCTATTTCTGGTATTGCATAAAATCCATGAATCACTGGGGAAACAACACCTCACCATTCTTTATCCTACATTTTGGCTTCTTCTTTCACATTTCACCAGGGTACTCACTCTGAAAAGAAATGAAGATGGTTAATGCATTCTCATCTGTAGTTTCCACTTTCTGTTCTTTTGAATAAGAGTTAGTTAGTTTTATTCTGTGTGACTTTCAGACCAATATTTTTTACAAGTGCCTGAAGCCTTCCTCTGGATTTTCATGCTTTAAAAGACATTGAATTCTTTCTCTGGGTTTACTATCCCTGCTATTCATCAGATCCAGTAAAGATCTCATTTCAATAGTTTTCTCCCTCCTGTTTTTTTAGCACCAGAAGGTGGATTCTGAAAAGATGCTGCCCCTGGCCTGCTGTTTCACTGTTGCTGGATATAAGCTGTGAATCTGCAGCAGGCCAAATTATGAGAGGTGTATCATTACTGGCAAAGATGAGGTTGTATTTTCAGCAGTGAAAGTGAATTCTGGTAATCTGTTTTAAGGTTCATTTGCTCGACTTTGACAGCTTTTGACCAGGTCTATGGGCATGTTGCCCATATTCAATCACCTAGTTTTGCAAAATTCTTCAAGTAATATGCTTATTATTGGAGTAGATGGTGAACAAATGTTCAAGCACTGAATGACTCATCTCTGTGGCTGTGGTGATCATAAACTGGCATTAAGTTCCTGGTTGCTCTTCAGTTCCTATCTGTGTAAACCAGGTGACTCTTGCCATATTTGCCAACATTTATCACTTCACTGGTGCAAGTTGGAACACTGGTTGGAAACAGTATAGAAATGGCACTGATATGACAAGCTTCCCAAGAGCCCAGAACATGATATACTGGCCCCATGTGACAATTAGAGTTTGGTGCATCAATTTTAGAACAGAGGTGGATAGTGAGGTATACCTGTGTATGTGAGATGACTTCAGAAATTTGATCTTACACTTTAGCCCAATTAGGAAGCTTCCAGGATTCTCCTATATTGCAACAGGCCACAGTGCTCACAATATCTCAAGATCTGGAGGGACTGAGTGATTGGGAGACCAAGGCTATTCTTTGCAATCATGGACCATGACCCCAGTTAGAAAGTCAGACATCGGCAGAGTACAAATGCCACGAGCTGAGTATGCCATGGAATGCTAAAGCAATGGTTTTGTTCCTGGAGCCAATTGGAGAGTTGAAATTCAACAGTACATTCATGATTTTCAAGATCATTTCCATGTGTTCCTGTAAACTGTCCCAATCAAAGACGAGTGAGGATGCTGTGAGCTGGAGATGTAGATATGGTGAAGCAGGGTCTTTGCTTTTCATTCCCAGGATATGAATGTGAATAGGCTGGCATTTATTGTTCATCTGTAATTGCAGTGGGTCCAGAATCACATGTACACCAGACCAGGTAAGGGCAGCAGTTTGATTCTGTAGTGATTGAACCATGGCCAAGTAGATCTCATTGGTTATGAGATCCTTAATTGGGGTTGTTAGCCTGAGCCAATCAGGGAGCGCTGGCTGACAGATGTAAAAAGGACAGCCCCTGTGGGCTCTGGTTCATTGGCCACTTGAGTATTTTTCCTGGTGGTGGAATATTAATGAAGTTATTTACACCTGGTGTCTTCACTGTGTCTTGCACAGACACACACACATAACATGGGGGCTGGGGAAAATAAGCACTACTGCTGTATGGCAATAGTGTAAGGGTACATAAAAATAAATAAAAGGAAAAAAAAAGAAAAAATATACATGAAAGGAGACAATCCAGGGACTCATTTTGAACTGGCTGGTCATAGCCCATGTACTGTGCACATTTAAGTAAAGGGTGACTTGGTACAGTTATTTCAGATGCCCTCAAAGACATTAGTGAACTAGATGGGGTTTTCCTCAGCAATTGACATTGGCTTCAAGGACTCGTAAATGCAGATTTTTATCCAATTCAAATTCCACTATCAGCCTTGGTGAGATTCGAATCTAGGTCCCCAGAACTTCGAGGATCTCTGAACGAATAGTCTCACAATAATATTATCAGATCATTGCTTCCCCCATATGGTGAGATAAGGAGAACGAGATAAAGGAGAAACTAAAACATGATGTTAGGCCTGGCTGGGATTTAAAGGCTATCCCTACTCTGAATATGAAATAGATGCAGCCTATCTCTGCCCAGAAAACACCAAGTGGATGCATATGGGTGGAAGGATTACCATCTTCATTCCTCCCAAAAGTAAATTCGCTGGGGTCTTAAAAGGCTGCAGTCCACCAAGAAAAGAAAAGTTCTGATGGTGACTTCAAATTGGACTAATAGTTCACAATGACATGAGGGAGGTATACATGCTGTACTGCTCCCTTTGATGCTTAAAGGTCTGGGGTATTATTGCCGGAGTGGACACTGGCCTTGCAATCTGTTTTTTTTTTACATCTCGTGCTATTTCTCTCATCCTCCAGATTTCTTTCCATTGTCCGTCGAAAAGTGGCTCTATCCAATCAAGTAATTGAAACTTTGAGCTCATTGTTCCTTCTCACTTGCTTTGAGAACAATTTCTCAAACAGAGTCATCACATTATCCCACCATCCCAACAGATTGGGGTCCTCACCAGAGGAAGGCAGAGGAAAGTAGACATGCAGCCTGACTCCAAAATAATTTCATGAAGCAAAATGAACCATTAGATGGAAGTGCACTTCAAAGAATCAGTCTTATATCATTATAACCTTACCTCTAAATTTCACAGCAAGTAAGCAAAGCTCTAATATGGAACCATAGACTTTAAAAATAGTACCTGACGTACATTTGTTTCTGATATAAAGTGGCAGAAGATTAAATACTTAGAAAAATATAAATCTTGATAATTGTTTCTTTTAAAAAAATTCCGTTGTGCTGTTTTACTTAAATTGTACTCCACAAAAGTTTTAAATAAGATAGCAACACTGGCTTTAGTAGACTTAAAAGAACCATTAATAAAGCATTCTGCAAAACATTCTTGATTTGATATGACTTCCCTTGAGCTTATATTAAAAAAAACTATTATCCAGTTGGTTTCTTTGAAGTGATTTCCTGCTGATTAGCTTTCTCTTTAAGTAGCTTGCCCTTTACTAAAGTGAACGTCTACAACTTAGCCATGTTTTTGTGCAGAGTTCTTACATTCCAGGCTAACTGCTAAGATGTGTTTTTTTGTAGGCTGGGCAGTGTCTTTCAGCTAGATCCAGTTTCTGAGACGATGAGGAACCGTTTTCCTTGGAAGGCACTACATCAGTAGATACGCAGGGAAAAAAAGAATTGCAGGGTGAATATGACCCTGCAACTTCCCCCGAAATAAATACTCCTTCAAATTTATTTCAGAGTAATAGAGATCCACAGCACAGAAACAGGCCATTCAACCCATCATATCTGCGCCAGTCAAAAGCAAGCAGCTAACAATTCTAATCACATTTTCCAGCACTTGGCCTATAAACTTGCATGCCTTGGAATTGCAAGTGTGTATTAAATACGTCTTCAATATTTTGAAGCTTTCTGCTTCTGCCAATTTTGCAGGCAGGGAGTTCTAAATTCTTAATACCTCCTGGATGAAAAACCTTTCCTTACATTGCCTCTAAACTTCCTGCCCCTTCCAACAATTCTGCATCCCCCAGTCATTGATTCCTTCATCAAAGGGAAAAGGTTTTTTTTGTCTACCTTATCTCTACCCTTCATAATTTTATACATTTCAATCATGCCCTTTCTCAATCTCCTCTGCTCTAAGGAAAACAACCCCAGCTTAACCAATCGCTCTTTATAATTGAAACTTCATAAAAAGAAAAATTGTTTTCTAGTACGAATTATCTACTATAAATGTATTGCCATACATTTATGTTGTAGATTCAATTGAAGCTTAACGAGGTGACTATGTTAATAAACAAACTTTAAAGGGCTGTTTGTGGGTCTAATTCAGCATGAGAAATCAATGATTCGATAAAAGTCTGGAGTCAAAAGTCTTTGAAGCCACTGGATGAATAAGCACTGCCACTGCGGCTCTTCATGAAGCTGGCTATCACAAGGAGAACAAGCAAGACACGTTTTACAAACAATACCACTTCCCACCACTCGACACTTTTCATTGTACGTGTCCCATTCGAGGCTGAGAGCACAGGTTTCCTTTTCGAAAGTTATGATGATACTTCACAACAACCAAAGTCACTTTAATATGTGAGTTAGACTCAGTGGCAAACAGGGTGTTGTTTTACAGCGTGCTGAGAAATGGACGGCTCTGACAAGATCTGCATACTGGTAACTATGACTCTATCATGAAGGGTGGCACCAGTGTATAATGTAAACAACACAGCGAGGATTGTTCAGTAGCAACTCGATTTGTGACAAAATTGATTTCTTGCCAGATGTCCAGACACCACTAATTATGGGGCCATGTACCTCGTTCTTGAGTTCAGTGTCAATCTACTCCATGTAATCTTTCTTTGGATTAGCTGCACTGAAAAACTGAACCTGGTTTGTGTCTCCTTTGCAACTTTTATCAGAGCAGTGAGGATGCATGAAACAGAATTGTACCTCTTGCCTAAGTGTCTACAGTTTATTCTGGAGGAGCAGTTGATGCAAAAACAATGCAACAGTTGAGCAGATAACATTTGCTGTTATGCATTGCCCAATCACGTATCAAGTGTTGGCATCATTTTATCCATGGAAGCAAGTAATTATGTGCACTGTTGCATCACCACTCCCCCCCACCCCAACCTCATTGCTTCTATTGCCTTCCATTGCACAGTGTACTTCTGACAATGCCACATCTTCCTTCACTTGTTGTGAGATATGTCAACTGCCAGCCCATCTGCAGGCACCATCTCTACCTCTTTCCATGCAGAGGGTAAAGTGACTCATCATTTGCACCATCTTCTAAACTGGTAGAACTCATTAGTGTGTGTGTGTACGTTGCCTGAGGCCTCCATATCAGAGTGTGTGATATGGGTGGCACATTTTGTAGAATCCATAGATTCCCTACAGTGTGGAAACAGGCCATTCGGCCCATTGAGTCCACCCCACCACTCCCTCCTCACAAATCCTGCAGTTCCCATGGCTAATCCACCTTGCCTGCATATTCCGAAACACTATGAGCAACTTAGCACAACCAATCCATCGAGCCTAAACATCTTTGGACTGTGGGAGGAAACTGCAGCACACAGAGGGAGCCCAGGCAGACATGGGAAGAATGTGCAAATGCCATGCAGACAGTCACCCGAGGGTAGAATTGAACCCAGGTCCCAGCATTGTGAGGCAACAGCGCTAACCACTAGGCCACTGTGTCATTCCAAAACTTCAATACAGACACTGCTGTAAGATCACGGAAACACGTGACCACATAGGCTACAGGAAAACCATACATACTTTATTTTTATTTACTCACAGGATGTGGGCATTTCTGGCTAGACCAGTATTTATTGCCTAAAACCTAATGGTCCAGAGGGCAATTAAGAGTCAACCACTGCCTGGAGTCACATGCAGGCCAGACCAGGTAAGGATGCCAGTTTCCTTCCCTAAAGTACATTAGTGAAGCAGAACCATGCCAAATCCACTGCACCTGCTTGCCCACACCCATTATAACAATATTCCTGATAATATTCTCTACAAATATTATGAAAAGTTTGGGCTGTTAACTTATTCTACTCATCTATATCTGCCCTTCTGCTGAAAGTAGATTTTTTCAGAAGATAAATATGCTGTGAAAGTTTTCTGACCTTATCTATCATTTGTTGGAATATAAACATTTTTCCTGCAGGAACTTCTAAGGGTTTTGGAGACAAATTGAGCATTTCATAATTGATCATTCTGAATGAATAAAGTTAGTTAGGAGCAAGTGAGGACTGCAGATGCTGGAGATCAGAGCTGAAAAATGTGTTGCTGGAAAAGCGCAGCAGGTCAGGCAGCATCCAAGGAGCAGGAGAATCGACGTTTCGGGCATAAGCCCTTCTTCAGGAATGAGGAGGGTGTGCCAAGCAGGCTAAGATAAAAGGTAGGGAGGAGGGACTTGGGGGAGGGGCGTTGGGAATGCGATAGGTGGAAGGAGGTTAAGGTGAGGGTGATAGGCCGGAGAGGGGATGGGGGCGGAGAGGTCGGGAAGAAGATTGCAGGTCAAGAAAAAGGTGCTTAGTCCGAGGATTGGGACTGAGATAAGGTGAGGGGAGGGGAAATGAGGAAGCTGGAGAAATCTGCATTCATCCCTTGTGGTTGGAGGGTTCCTAGGCGGAAGATGAGTCGCTCTTCCTCCAGGCGTCGTGTTGCCATGGTCTGGCGATGGAGCAGTCCAAGGACCTGCATGTCCTTTGTGGAGTGGGAGGGGGAGTTAAATTATTGAACCACAGGGTGGTTGGGTTGGTTGGTACGGGTGTCCCAGAGGTGTTCTCTGAAACGTTCCACAAGTAGGTGGCCTGTCTCCCCAATATAGAGGAGGCCACATCGGGTGCAGCGGATGCAGTAAATGATGTGTGTGGAGGTGCAGGTGAATTTGTGACGCATATGGAAGGATCCCTTGGGGCCTTGGAGGGAAGTGAGGGGGGAGGTGTGGGCGCACGTTTTGCCTTTCTTGCGGTTGCAGGGGAAGGTGCCGGGAGTGGAGGTTGGGTTGGTGGGAGGTGTGGACCTGACGAGGGGGTCGCGGAGGGAGTGGTCTCTCCAGAACGCTTGATAGGTGAGGGGAGAGAAATATATCCTTGGTGGTGGGGTCTGTTTGGAGGTGGTGGAAATGACGAAGGATGATACGATGTATCTGGAGGTTGGTGGGGTGATAAGTGAGGACCAGTGGGGTTCTGACCTGGTGGCGATTGGAGGGGCAGGGTTCAAGAGCGGAGGAGCGGGAAGTGGAGGAGATGCGGTGGAGGGCATCGTCAACCACGTCTGAGGGGAAATTGCGGTCTTTGAAGAAGGAGGCCATCTGGGTTGTTCGGTATTGGAATTGGTCCTCCTGGGAGCAGATGCGGCGGAGGCGAAGGAATTGGGAATATGGGATGGCGTTTTTACAGGGGGCAGGGTGAGAGGAGGTGTAATCGAGGTAGCTGTGGGAGTTGGTCGATTTATAGTAAATGTCCGTGTTGAGTCGGTCGCCTGAGATAGAAATAGAGAGGTCTAGGAAGGGGAGGGAGGAGTCTGAGACGGTCCAGGTAAAGGAAAGGAAGAAGCAGTTGGTGGGAAGGAAGACCGCTTCTTCCTTTCCCGCCGAACCAACCAGTACCCTTCCACTGACACCCTCCTTCAACTGACAGAACTGGTCCTCACTCTGAACAACTTCTCTTTCCAATCCTCCCACTTCCTCCAAACCAAAGGAGGAGCCATGGGCACCCGCATGGGCCCCAGCTATGCCTGCCTCTTCGTCGGATATGTGGAACAGTCCATCTTCCGCAGCAACACTGGCACCACCCCCCACCTTTTCCTCAGCTAGATCAATGACAGTATCGGCACTACCTCGTGCTCCCACGAGGAGGTTGAACAGTTCATCCACTTTACTAACACCTTCCACCCGGATCTCAAATTTACCTGGTCCGTCTCAGACTCCTCCCTCCCCTTCCTAGACCTCTCCATTTCTATCACGGGCGACCGACACAACACGGACATTTACTATAAATCGACCAACTCCCACAGCTACCTCGATTACACCTTCTCCCACCCTGCCCCCTGTAAAAACGCCATCCCATATTCCCAATTCCTTCGCCTCCGCCGCATCTGCTCCCAGGAGGACCAATTCCAATACCGAACAACCCAGATGGCCTCCTTCTACAAAGACCGCAATTTCCCCTCAGACGTGGTTGACGATGCTCTCCACCGCATCTCCTCCACTTCCCGCTCCTCCCCCCTTGAACCCTGCCCCTCCAATCGCCACCAGGACAGAACCCCACTGGTCCTCACTAATCACCCCACCAACCGCCAGATACATCGTATCATCCTTCGTCATTTCCACCACCTCCAAACAGACCCCACCACCAAGGATATATTTCCCTCCCCTCCCCTATCAAGCATTCCGGAAAAACCACTCCCTCCGTGACTCCCTCATCAGGTCCACACCCACCACCAACCCAACCTCCACTCCCGGCACCTTCCCCTGCAACCGCAAGAAAGGCAAAACTTGCGCCCATACCTCCCCCCTCACTTTCCTCCAAGGCCCCAAGGGATCCTTCCATATGCGTCACAAATTCACCTGCACCTCCACACACATCATTTACTTCATCCGCTGCACCCGATGTGGCCTCCTCTATATTGGGGAGATGGGCCACCTACTTGCGGAACGTTTCAGAGAACACCTCTGGGACACCCGCACCAACCAACCCAACCACCCCGTGGCTGAACAATTTAACTCCCCCTCCCACTCCACCAAGGACATGCAGGTCCTTGGACTGCTCCATCGCCAGACCATGGCAACACGACGCCTGGAGGAAGAGCGACTCATCTTCCGCCTAGGAACCCTCCAACCACAAGGGATGAATGCAGATTTCTCCAGCTTCCTCATTTCCCCTCCCCTCACCTTATCTCAGTCCCAATCCTTGGACTCAGCACCACCCTCTTGACCTGCAATCTTCTTCCCGACCTCTCCGCCCCCATCCCCTCTCCGGCCTATCACCCTCACCTTAACCTCCTTCCACCGATCACATTCCCAACACCCCTCCCCCAAGTCCCTCCTCCCTACCTTTTATCTTAGCCTGCTTGGCACACCTTCCTCATTCCTGAAGAAGGGCTTATGCCCGAAACGTCAATTCTCCTGCTCCTTGGATGCTGCCTGACCTGCTGCGCTTTTCCAGCAACACATTTTTCAGCTCTGAATACAGTTAGTGCTCATTTTTGGCCTGAGTCTTAAATTATCTGTTTGGGTCCCATTCTGGCAACTATCAACAACACTCTTTGGTTCCCTGTATTTCGCATTCACATCAGCTTATTATATCAAAATGCTCAAAAACGTCATTTCCTATCTATAACCTAATCATCACTAATGGGACTCTCCTTACATTAATTCATGCTAATCCTCATTTTTCATCTTGGAGGTTTACTGACATCGTCTGCTGAATATCCTTCCATTCTCCAGTTCTATAACCACTTGAGAGTATAGCCTTGCTATTGTATCACACACTTGCTTAAGACTCTTGTTTCATGGCCTTCCCCACCAATCTACTGAGAGTCCTTTATTGTGCTTTGACGGCATCCTTTGGTAAATCATGTTTGACTCTTGCAGTTTCCTTCCATTACTCACAGTAACCACACTCTTAGAGGATGGATTTCTATTTACACTGTTTAAGGAGCTATTTGACCTGCACTCTTCAAGTTGTTGTTTGAATGGCTGCTATGAATCACAGAATCTTGCTAGGGGTTAGGAATTTTCAACACACTTGGGCAAGTGGATCATAGGGAGGGTAGGAATTAATTGGATGCTATCTGAAATCTCAAATGCATTCATTCCGACTTTATTGGGGGGGGGGGGTCAGTAAGTAAGCAGCCTATCCAGTCTTAGAAGGAAGGTCAGCCACTGAAAGCATGGCTGAAAGCATTTAAGGAGACCTCCACTTTGACAGTATGTTAATTTGTAGGTAATGGAGCCTGTGATTGCCAATGGGGATGATGGGAGCTGATTGAAGAAAGAGGGATTCTAAGAAACTCAGACTGCTCAGGAACATTAGAACAGGAATAAGCCATTTAAATCTGTTCCATCACTCAATGGGATCATGGCTGATCTGTGACTTAATTCCATAAACCTGTCATTGGTTCATATTCCTTAATACCTTTGCTTAACAAAAACTAATCTATCTCACATTTAAAGTTAATCCTGCATCCTCTGCAGAATTTCAAACCTCCTCTACCCTTTGTGTGTAGAAGTACTTTCTAACATGTCTCCTGAATGGCCTAGCCCTAAATCTAAGACTACAGTATACCCCCAGTTCTAGAATCCCAACCAGTGAAAATAGTTTATCTTCATCTCCCTGCCTCTTCCTGTTAATATCTTGAAGACTTTAATCAAATCATCCCATAATCTTGTAAATACTAGAGAAAACAGGGCCTAATGTGTGTAACCTCTTCTCATTACTTAACCCTAAAGACCAAGGGAGTTGGCCCGTGTCCTTCTGCTGCCACTTACATCTACAAAGAAATTAGGCTGTTTTTGGATCACGCTATTGCCTCAAGGCTTCAACACGAGGCGTGATTGCTGGACTCGCTGCATTTTGCTAAAAATAAGTGCCAAGAAACGTGGCATTAAATGAAAGAAACAGTGTCACGGCAATGCAATACCAGCGTTGTCTGATGAGTCACCCCCACCAAAATGGCACAAGCCATTCCCTATGACCCTGGCACATCTACTTTGAACTTAGGCAGGGATTTGGCTGCGCACTATTTGGACCAACGCTTGGTTCGTAATTTCCTTGCAGCTAATAGTCTCCATCTACTGCTCCCTTTCCCTTCATTTATGTTTCTGCTTTTTAAATCTCATACCTGGTTCAGCTCTGGTAAAAGCTGCTGCACAATGAAGGCATCTTTTATGGACTTTCAGAGTGCTTGAGGGCAAATTTCAAATTTAACAATAAGATAAACAAAAAGACAAGTCAGGCAAGATAGAGCGGCAAGTCCATTTTCACCAGTTTTATGTTGCTGCTAATTCTTCCCTTTGTTTTTCCTTGTTCCAATCCATTTATCTGCATCTCTATAAATTTCCTGTGTGCAATTTTCCTTATCCACCAGCTAGAACTATCTGTATTTGAACCTGAAGTGGGTGAATTATTATTTGAAATTAATTTTCACTGGAAAACTTCACACTATTTGCAGTTCAACATGTCAAACAGAATTTGATTTTAAACTAGTTTTATCTCTGACTTATGCCTGCAGATGCAAGTCATTTTCTTCCCAGTAATGAAACATTTGAAAAATGCACAGGCCAGTTCATCTCTCCCATCCATACATCCGCTCTTATTTGTATTGAAACATAGAAAGTGAGAGTTTGAGTGGGCCATTCAGCCCTTTGAGTCTTCTCTGCCGTTCATTCTGATCATCATTTTAGCCTCGTGTTTTTTCTGGTCACGAATTCCATAGGCTCATCACTCCCTGGGTGAAGAAGTTTCACAGCTCTCAATGGCCTACCCCACACCCTGAGTCTGTGACCCCTGGTTTTGGACTCCCCAGTAATTGGAGGCATCTTGCCTCTCTGGTCCTGTGAGAATTTTATGAGTTTACACAGATGGTTTACCTCAGAAATACAAAATTTATAAAGGTGTGACCATTTGATTCCCTACTAGCATTTGACACTATTTTAAAATTTATCATCTTATTTTCATCGAAGTAAATTTACTCTTTCATATGTAATTCTGGGAACTTGATGCCTATTTTAAGTTGGAAGCTGGAAGCAGACAAACTTGCTGAATTTACATTGTTCTGCCTGTAAGGTTGTGAGGCTTCATCTTCCCACCA